>NC_051107.1:1692500-2027500 GCF_901709675.1 Syngnathus acus
CTGATGGGTGCTGGGGGGCTCTGCTTTATAAAAGTACCTTTCCTCCCGCACGTGTGTGTGTGTTGGTGCGTGGAGGCAATCAGCAGGAAGCAAATAAGCATTGCCTACACACATCACGACAAACAATAAAGGTCAGTGTCATTACGGGAGGTAGCGGTTGGGCACGCTCATACACACATACACACGCAGATGTGAATATAAATGGTGAAAGGTCACCATCATTAGTTGGTGGTGCGACATGCCTGTGATACGCATATCACACGCACAATAGTGTTGATTGGCTTTTTTGAGGGGGGGTTGGACACAACTGGGGAGATATGGGATTGAGGTTTGAGCAGATCAGGTTTTTAAATATCATGTTGTAAAATTCCAGTATTGTGTTTTCAGACGCCTTTCTGTGACCTATCTGATGAGTAGCCACAAAAAACAATATTTATGAGGGGAAAAAATAGAAATCAGTTAGTGATATTTGTGTGCTCATTTTATGCTTTATTTTCCATGACCTTGCTTCGCTTCTCGAGAGAGCGAGACTATGATTCAAAAATTCAATTCTGTTTCGTCATCCCTGGGACTTGTCTTTAGAGGACTTTTTATTTGCTTTGTGTTATGAAAATATTTCTTCAGCTTTTAGTTCAATTCTGCAGCACCCAGCCCCCCAAAACATTGTCACACCGAAATATGGAGTAGTGTCATAATAACTAGTCTTATTTGTGTATTATTTATAATTGACATGTTTTGTTAATCTCATTATTACAGTTCAAATGTATTAACATTCATGACAACATATTTTTCATTGTTAAAAAAATCAAGTGGTCAAGAAATACAACAAACACCTTGATTGAATGGAATAAACAGTATTGTAAAGTATAGTGCAATATGATACAATATGACAAAAAAAATACATTTAGACACAAAAGCCAAAAAGTAGAGTTGTGTGTACGGAAACTGGGGCTGATATTAATTATCCTGATTGGTATGAGGTGAAAAGGATTTTTTATTTGAGTATCGGACCGGGACTCACAATGGTATTGAATTATGACTCTGTATAGAAAGAATCAAGTGACTCAGACGCTAAAAAAAAACTCTGATTGGGATGTCTCAACTGTTTAGTTTGCTACTATGGCAAAACAAACTGTTAACTATATTAATTTTAAAAACTACGTGGGATTGATTTGCTGTCCAATGAATAATCTATTAATGAATTCTATGCATGTTGTGGTGTAGATTGTGGGCGGTGGTGGTGAATAGAGGCCGGTTGCACGTGCTTTACACGAGGGAGGTAGGGGTGGGGGCACACGGGGGGGTTGGACCAAGATAAATGGAGCCAATCTGACAAACTATCCAGCAGCGTAACCATAGCCCTCGCTCGCCTCCACTCTTTCTTTATTCTGCCTCTATCTAACTCTAATTAAATGAATCAATCAGAATTGGACAGATAGCATCTCAGCGCTCACATTCTTGTGTGTTGGATTCACCATCTGATTCCCACATGCACACGCGTAAAACAAAACAAAACAAAAAAAATGGATCTGAGCTTATCGGCAGCGAATGGACACTCACCTCTATGGACGTTATCTCTTGTTCCTTGTGGACCATATATAGCCAGGAGGTGTCAGGCTCATCATAATCTTATTATTACCCAATGATATACATGCACGATAGCCGCCGAGCCCCTTTGGGAACCACTGTCGACTCGTGATAGGCAAATCATCTCCAGTATCGATACTACTTATTAACCTGAATGGGTATTCTTTATAGTCGCTCGTTCACCTTGACTCCTGCGCAGCGATTGCCGCAAAGTCAGATAGAACCATCGCACAGGGGTCCCCAATATTTCACAACGTGACATGATTTATTAAAAACCCGATACGTTGCAAAATGCAGCTATAAATATTATGCTCATGAGGGAGCGGGGTGACAAAAAAATATGACCTAGCCATGTAGCTAGATAAGGTAACCACACTACAGCAGACTCAAACGGTATAGCTGAAAAGCCATGATACCGAGAGACCTAACTTGAATTCAAATAGATTGTAAACATATTTAAAACAAATAATACGAGAGAAAATGCTGTGCCTGTGTTGCATATATGCAGGAAGAAGTGGGGGCCTAGTGTGGCGTGAGGTCAACATCTGGGTGTGAGCAGTGGCCAACAGCAGCTCTTATGTGAGTGCTTTTGTGTATTATTATTCTCCTGACATTCAATTAACGGCTGAAAAGTGCATCGGCCATTGTTGATTTTATTTCACATATGCGAGGGCATTACAGAAGTACGTTTTATTTATGGGTGATATTGTAATTACTAGGGCCCACCCGATTAGTCAATCGGTGAATTTAATCGGCCCCATTAACTCTTTTAAAACTGTTTTGTTCATTTCCCCAGGATTGTTTTTGTACACAGTAATACATCACACCATGAGACAAAGATAATGGCATTCAAACAACCAAAACAAAAAATCGGCCCCAAAAAAGTCAGTCAAATATTGTGCTTGCAATTCATATCTTGATTTTTGTGAGTGTTATGAGACCAACAAAAGTTATTATAATCATTATATATATTTTTTTGTACTAATTGGCCGATTAATCGGTTATCAGAATTTTAATAAAAATCGGAATTGACATTTGCCTCAAAAACTTGGGCCCTTGTAATTACAGTTTTATTTGAATATACAAAATATTTTTATCACAAAAAAATGGGGAAGATGGAACAGATTACCAGTATTTTCATTCATTTCAAAACTGCTTTAGAAAAAGATCAATGCTAACCCCTTCCTCCAGTCATACCTCCAGCTCACATTAGCATCTTAGCATGCTTCAACAGCTCTAAGTGAGCAGATGCCTCCATAAAATGTGCTCCCCTATGGTTTCCCATATGCGGCTGTGGCTCGGCACAGTGTGCTTAATGTGCTGAAACTATATTGAGTTCTACCTCTTCCTCTCATCAGCAGCCCCTGAGGTTATGATGCCAACAGTGTGCGTGTGCATGTGTGACGGTCCATGACAACACCTGGCGTACTACTAACACAGACATGCAAAAAAAAAAAAAGTCACACTCCGATCCGCCACAAAGACACATCTGCTACGTGATTGGAAACCCTTGCAAGCATTTTATGGCGCAGTCACCGTGATCTTTAATCATCCACTGCAGTCACGGAGGCAAGAAGCGAGGATATTAAGCTCACAACAGACTTGAGTTTGTACTTCTTGGAAGGAAAAAGTGCCAGGCTTTGGGAACACAATTGTTAAGATAAACTACTCCCCCAAGAAGCAGAGCGGTCGCTTTATACATTCAAGATATTTTGCACCTGAATGTGCTGCAGCAGTTGCCAAATATATTTCACGAAAAGACACAAATGAACTTAAGTTAACCTGATTTTCTGCTTAAGCAGGCTGTGGTATAAATCACAATGCAAAGTTAACAGAAAATGGATGAATAAAATTGGGATCGCAAAAGTTGCTAATTGTTTTTAATGACAAGACTACAGAAGTTAGGCTAAAATTCATTTCTTTGTGCAATTGTGCCAAATAATTTAAAATGCATTTCCCTGATTGCCGATAGACAAATGCGCCAAGCCATACACACACAGGTAGCAAAACGATGTCTGAAAAATATAAAAGGAGTGAAAAGACGCTGCCAAATTGTGCTGGGTTCTTTTATTCAACCCAATTAAAAAAAATAAAAATCCCAAACAAAAGGGAGTGCTTTATTACGCGCTCCCGCTATCAGCAGAAAGGCTCATTAGCCGCAGCAGCCGTAATTAGCAAGATGCTGCACTCCTCTCGTTAAGGAGGGGCCCGAGCCGTAAACAAAACCCTGCTGAACTCCAAACACCCACTGCCTCGCGCTACCTCTGTAATGAACTGCCACTGACGTTTGCAGGCGCAGAGACCACACAAACACGCACACTATTGTACACACCCAAGAGCTGCGACACAACTATTTGACAGTGTCTTTCTTGACAAAACAAACAGAGTTATAGTGTAGACTTTGAGCTAAAACGTGTGGGCTATGAACAGATAATAGCAATTTAAAAATGAAATAATATTTTAAATTTTATATTTTGATAAATAATATTTTGACTGCGCAATTGTTCCAAGAAGGGGAATAATAAAAGTCAACTAAGTCGTAGTGTAGACTTTGAGCAAAAACGTGTGGGCTATGAACGGATATTAGCAATTTAAAAGTCAAATAACATTTTAAATTTAAATTTTATATTTTGATAAACAATATTTTGACTGGGAAATTGTTTCAAGAAGGGGAATAATCAAGAAGTCAACTAAGTCGTGGTGTAGACTTTGAGCAAAACCGCATGGGCTATGAATGGATATTAGCAATTTAAAAATCAAATAATATTTTAAAATGTAATTTTATATTTTTTGATAAATAGTTTGACTGGGCATTTGTTCCAAGAAGATCAAAAAGTCAACTAAGTCGTAGTGTAGACTTTGAGCAAAAACGTGTGGGCTATGAATGGATATTAGCAATTTCAAAATCAAATAATATTGAAAATTTAAATTTTATATTTTGATAAATAATATCTTGACAGGGCAATTGTTCCAAGAAGGGAAATAATCCAAAAATAAGTCGTAGTGTAGACTTTGAGAAAAAACGTGTGGGCTATGAACGGATATTAGCAATTTAAAAATCAAATATTTAAAATTTTATTTTAATATTTTAATAAATAATATTTTGACTGGGCAATTGTTCCAAGAAGAAGAAGAATCAAAAAGTCAACTAAGTCAATATTGGTGCCCCGTGTGAGGCCTTTACCTGGAGCACGGGTCTCTGTACACCCAAAGTCTTCATGGTGTCAGCATTGGCAAGAATCTTCAAGGGGTCGGCGACCTTGCTTACTGCCTCGATTTCTTTGTTGATCTCTGTGCGCACCTGCATCAGGAAGGAATAGATGAGCGAGGGTCTTATAGTCTGGTTTATGGCATCACCGACCTGGTTGAGGAAAAGATCATGTATGTAGTATGTCAGGAAGGTTTGAAGTTGGCACTGCTTGGCCTGGCCTGCGCCCATGTTCATCTCAATCTCCCGAATGAATCTGCACAGAGGAGGTGGGACAAACTATATTGTCATTAGGTTTTCCCAGTACAGTATATTTAGAATCCCATCAGCAAACTGTGTCAGAGTGGTCCAGATGCGAGTCGGACACTAACGTATGGCTTCGCCGAGGCCCGCGCGCACCTCGTTTGTCAGGATCGCCGGTCGCTGACCTCGTCTGGTGCGCGCCGCGGGGCCGACGCCACGCAAGAGCGAGCGCTTCGTCGAGCGCGCGGCACATATAAATGCGCAAATAAATCAAACCCTGTGGAAAATAAAATTGCTTGACCTAGAAGACGTGGATACGCATGACCTAGGCATTGGACAGTACAGCGGACGCGAGGAAACAATAACAAAGCGAGGGTTATGTAAGGATGCGGAGATAAAATTAGATTGGAGCAAAATTGCAATTCAAATACTGTGGAGGACACGCAACCCTCAAAACAGCTTCATGATGAGGCTCAAAAACAGAAATGTGTCTTTCCAATGTTTCACATCACCCACCCACATTCTTTTCTTTGGCACGTGTGAACACGGAGCATGTAGCTCGTAACCTCGGGCTAAACAAAACAATTCCCGCGGATAAAACTGGCACTCTCACAGACTACTCAGCATTTGCACCCAATTAGTCAGCATGACTCGAGGCCTCGTGTGTGCAGTCTAAAGCCACTGTAAATCCTCCATTGATGCTCCAAAGTCGACCGCAGCGCAAAGTGGGAGAGAAACTCTTTTGTGGCCTAATTAAAGCTGTCAAACAATGCGGGATAGATAAACAGTTCCTCTCGATAAATATGGAGAGAACTTAAACAGTCTGTGAGTCGTCCGCTTTTCAGGAGAAAAATACAATTACTGATGACAACGTCATCTTCAAAAAATATGAAAAATAAAATCGATTTTGGAGGACAGAAAGTTGCCACTTTACCGCGTTGCCTTGTTGCCCCGAGATCCATCCCCGGCTGTCATTACTGTCATTGTTTCGATACCAGAGTCAAGATGATGGATCGTCCGCTTTGTGTGTGAGCACAGATGGATTTTTCCGTAGACAGAGGTGATAACATTTGAGTAATGCGGCTGGGGGCCCCGCGAGTAGTAAACGTGCCATCTGGAGGCGAGGAGCGTGGACCCGCATGAGGACGCCGGGAGGGTTGGACTGAGGTAACCGGGATAAACGAATCGCGCTCCAAGCAGAGATGACAACCGAAAACGCTCGGTTCGAAAACATCGGCCGGGTTGCTGTGGAAACGGCAGCCGCCTCAGCCCCGGCGTGTGAAATGTTAATAACCTTAAATAATTCACTTAGCCGCCCTGGTGAGCTCAGACAAACACTGACATGCTGCAAGAGTTGTAGTACAGTGAGGGTGGAAAAAAGGAGGGGCGGGAAGCAATTTGATTCCAATTGACGATTTAAGTCGTGGAAAAAAAAGCAAATCCGTTTCTAGACATCCGTCTCCATCCAGAAGTGTAACCGTGCTGAAAGAGAAATGGAATAGAAGAGAGTATCGTTTAAAGACCCAGCATTTTTTTTGTAGGAGCTCGGTTGAATTCCTATTTCACCGTCGGCTATCAAGAACGTTGAAGCCATCGCACCACAACGCAACCCATCTGGTGACACTCCAAAGCACTTATCTATTTGCAATGATTCTTTCCTGCGGCACTCCTCAGCCACTTCAGCAAGAATGTCAAAGTCATTAAAAGGATGCTAATGGATGGGAGACACTTGCAGAGTTTTCACGCGGCTCGGCCAACGCCGACGCTAAATCTTATTTTCTTTTTAATTGTTATTCAACTGCACGTTCAATATCGATTCGCTCGGATTATTGCGAGCCGCTCGCTTACTTTTATGGTGGCGTTGAATTAATAACATAGAGGAAGGGGGGAGTTCCTCCAGGGGATTTGAAGCAAGCAAATTAAAAAGTTTGATGAGTGCAAATTATAATATAAATGCTTGATGGTGTGTTGTTATACATACAATTAAGTATGACTGCCTGGATAAGCCACAACAGAGCTTGTCCCTTCAGTATGATTCAAATGGACAGTTTTATTAATCAACTATCATTTGTGCAATATCCACATTTACCAGCAGATGGCAGTATGCCAGCTTCTAGACTTCAGTCATATTTTCAGCTATGATGCAGCAATGCAGTGGATGATAGCCTTCAGGGAAATGCACAAGTTTGGGAATAACTGGATAAAGTTTGTGGATTCTATTTGGACCAAGAGTGATAACAAAAAAAAATGGACCTGACAAATGGCGGCTCAGCTTTTAAAGATGCAGAGGTTGAAGTTATTAGTCGATAAGCCGACTAAACTATTGAAGTGAATTAATTGCAAATGTGTTTTTAGCTTCGGACAGTTTATAAAATGTCTGTCATACAAAGCAAAAGTCTTTACTAGGTCTCTGTAGGCCTCCATAGATTACAATAGCGATTAGCCTTGCTAGCTTCAGCAAATTCGATCATTATTAGTCTTAAAATATTAATACCAGGTACTGGTAGTGAATAATGAGGGCAGTAAGTGTCATGGATTAATTAGACTTTTAGTCGGTAAACGTGGTAAAACCATAAAAAAAGCAACATCAGAGCTTTCAAAAATTATCTTTGCAAATTTGCATTCCTCATAAAAATTCTACGATACAAATATTTATTTCTATATTTATTTTTAGTTATTTTTAGTAGCCACCCATATAGTATGTATGTTGATTTAGCTAAATTATGTTTATAAGCATTACTACTACTAATCAGTGTGATATTGGTCTCTGGTGTACCACAAGGTTCATAGCTAGGTCCCCCGCTGTTATTTTTAGTAGCCACCTATATAGTATGTACGTTGATTTAGCTAAATTATGTTTATAAGCATTACTAATACTAATCAGTGTGATATTGGTCTCTGGTGTACCACAAGGTTCATAGCTAGGTCCCCCGCTGTATATATATTTGCAACAAATGCATCTTCAAAGTGTCTTTGTGTGCCTATTTGCTTTTGTCGGTGTGTGGAGGCCAGTCGCAGTGTGGTGCAGGCCAATTAAAACGAGCGAGATTGATGAGCACCCAAGAAGCAGCGAGCGGTAGCGGTAACGCAAGTGAAAGCTGCTTCCTGCAGACCACAGGAAATGAGATGGCCTTGTTTAGCTGACGCCACCGAAACCTCAAAAGACAAATGGCCGCTGTGCTGCGGCTCCTCAATCTTCCTAACGCTCACCTTACATCTTTTTAACGCCCTCTCACGCTGCGACCGAGACCACCTCGTCATTAGTCTTTTCTCCAAGGCTTAGGAGAAAGTGAACGTATATGAAACAGATTTTTATTTTTTTTTACATCCGCTAATAAGGTCATGTTTTCATGTTTTTGTGAAACAAATAAGAGCAAACAAAACTTTGAGGAAGAGTGGCACATTGGGATTCTATTGATTTGACTTGTTTTTGTATTTATGTCAGTTTTTATTAGTTTATTTCATTTTATATACAGTATGGTTATTGTATAATTGTATGTTTGTATTAATTTTAAAATATGACTACAATATTTGTATTGTATGCTTATTGATAATTGTTAATTTTCATTTTTTTATTCATTATTTTTTCTATGCTAAAAATCATGTTTGATTTTTGATACGCATTTATTCATTAAAGTACATTAATTTGGACTTTTTAGTAAATATTTTGTATGTAAATATTTTCTATTTACTGTATTTTATTTTATACAGGAATATCTTATCATTCTTACAACCATACTAGGTTATGCGTGCCGATACCAGCCACCGATACTTCAGGCAAACAAAATCTGCCATCAATTTAAGTCCTCCTCGTCAGTTGGTGGCGCTATACTACAGCACTGACAAATCCTCATCTGCTCCACAAAGAAACATCTTTGCTCAAAATGTTTAAAATAAGATTGTATATATCAAAATCGGGTAGCGGTGCTTGGTATTGGTGAATAAGTAAGCAAAGCATAAACATACCGGTAATGGTCTGAAAAAGAGTGATATGGAACATCTGAGCATTTTTTTTTGCTATGCATTTTGATTAATGTTGATTACTTTGAGTGTAGTGCAGAGGATACCCAAGATTTGCTGAGCTCTCTCAAATGCTCAGCAGAGCAATTAGGAGGTTTATCGGGCAAGAGATGGCTCTCGCTGCGGGACACAAAGGGGAGGTGATGGGGGCTCTAAATGATGGCTTTTATCCGCTTTGTGTAAAGCTTGTCAATAGAGACGGACACCCTCCCTTGACCTGTCTGTGTGTACTTATTGTTCTTGCAACTCAACACTTTGATTGTATAGTTAGACATAAGCAGGTGCAGTGCGGATGCTATAATCATCATTATAATAAAATATATATTCTGAAATAAATGGATATTTATTTGATTTTCCAATAATCAGTGGAGAAAAATTGAATGAGAAGTTGTTGTTTTTTAACGAAAAAAAATAGCAGTCTAATGTGTGATTAATTTTTTGTTACCATTCAATGGACATTGTGGTGCTCCTTATGGTGTGTACTCCATGGCCACCTGAAGACATTCAATGTTTAGATGAAAAGTGGGTGGCTTTAAAGAGTAGGTGCTTTGTCCTGCGTTGTTTAAAACATTGAGATGTACAGATAGTCCTCAACTTACAAACAAAGCACTGGTGGTGCTAGAGGGGTGGCCACGGGGGCGCTGTCCCCTCCTCAAAATATTTTTTTTAGATTTTTCTGGGAATTTTTTTTATGCCCACCAAACATAAATTAAATGTTTATCAGCGTTTTCTGGAGTTTCTTACTTGTAAAAAAAAAAAAAAACATTTTTTGAGCTATCATTACGATATGAAGATGTCATTCAATTTTTTTTAATTGAATTTGTGTTAAGACCGTATATGTGTATACGGCAAATACTGTTTATAATTTATTTCAGATTAATTTTTTTTATTTAATTTACTCAATTTTTAATACATTTTAGAACCAACTTTAATGTGTCTCGACTTAAAATTTGACTTAGCTTTTTCGGAACCCATTTTTTTTGTAAATTGAGGACAATTTGTAAATACCATGAAATAAAAGCTGGACTTCTGAATTTTTTTGTCATATTGATCTTTTGATTTGACATCCAAATGTCTTCTGTATCGAAAAACAACTGAATTGACCTTGACATTCCATTACTTTTGGATGAAACTAATTTTATACTGTATGTGATATGCGAGGTGCTAACGGTCTGGCATAAAAAAAAAAACCTCATTGCGATATCACACCCCATGTTATCGCCTCATCACTTGTGGCACACTGCCTTATCTCTCCATTTCCCACCCTTCATTTCATCACCGCTCACTCTATTTTTAGCACGCCGTCGCTGTTATCTCTCCAAATTCTCAACCCTCGTCCTCGGCCTTTTATGTTAAACGCAGGGCTTTCCATCCCACGCAAGTAAATTGAAATAGTTCTCAGGGCTCCGGTGCCACCCTGATTGAATCTAAAAAGAAAAGTGCAATAAAGACAACTACTGGTGAGAGGTGTGGAACACACCTAAGGGCTCCCCAAGCGATGAGGAGTGTCGGTAAGAGAGACAAAGCGAACAAAGGCGGAATTTGGAAAGTATCTCTTGGGGGGTCAGGTGACAGCTCTCATTTTGGCACGACATGCAATTTTGCGAACTCTGGGAATACCGGCACATTACGAGAGTAGAGCTGAACGATTTTTGAAAAAGAATTGCGATCTAAGAAGAAATTATTTTTGCTCAAGGTCCTCTGCATGTCAAACATAAAAAATATATAGCCGTCAAACATATTTTCACTGGGCTGGCACTGAATGAGTTAATGTGAGTTGCAATAAACTATCAGCAGATATAAGCAGACATTGCTCAAAGACACGATCAGACGGTCTTTTTGTGTACGACTTCCTCGGAAGGGCGAATCTGATGCAAAGGGTTAAATTATTCATTGATTTTTCAGGCGCTTGTTGTCATGTTTTGCTCGGCGAGCGTCCACTTGAGAGAGATGACAACCTTGACCTTTTTCTTTGTTACGTTTCACTTGGGCTCTGATGTGACGCCTTTCATGTTCCAAGCCATATGGCGAATATTGCGACTGTCCGTCACTGAAGGGTATCACCGAGAAGGGTGACTAAAAGGTTAGGTTGCTCGGCCGCAAAATGCTAAGAAAGAGATGACGAAAAGAAATATAATGTCGGTTAAGACAAGCTCAACATATTGCCACTCAGACACATTTGAGATAGAGGTGAGAACAGTGTTGTTTTTGTTAGTTTTTTTTATTTTTATTGTATTTGTTGATTTGATGTTATTGTTTTAAGAATATTTGTTTTTAGATTTCTGGTTTTTACTTTATGTACAGCAACTTGTAAGCAGCAATGGTGGTTTTTAAAGTTCCCTTTATAGAAAGTTGAGTTATTGGTTAATTATTTTGGACTTTAATATTTGATGAATTTCATTGAACTAAGAATGTCATTTTATTTGTTTATACTCTCTTTTTATTGTAGTCATTTTACTTTTTAATTTAATGTCTGTATTTATTGTTTCATTTTAAAAATTTAAGTAGATTTTTATTATGTATACTTTAAATGAACTTTACAACATTATTATTCGAACGTATTTAATAAATTTAAGTTCATTATTTGTATAAAAAAACAATACTTATTCCAATAACATTTAACTTCAATTTTTTTGCATTTATTATTTTAGCATTTTTTAGCATTATTTTGAGTAATAGTAATTTAAGATATAATGGACTTGTATATTTGAACTCTGTAATAGTTATTTCAACTTTTCGAATTCGATTATTTTATTTTTATATTTACATATTAATTTATTACTGTAACAATGTAGCTTGATTTTATTATTTTACAAATCATTAATATTTTTTTTACATTTTATTGAATGGACAGTTTTTAATTATTTTTTAATTTAATATTTTACTATAATATTTTATGAATTCATTGAACTGAGTATTTTAATGTATTCATTTTATTTGATACTTTTTAAAAAATGAATAAGATTAGAATATTTTTCTTAATATTAAATTAATTTAATTGCATCTAGTTATTCATACTAACACACGTTAACAGAGCATATATTTACATATATTTTGTACGTAATTATCTTACGCGTGTTGTCAGTTTGGCAGAAACGAAACAACGAATACACCACAATTTAAAACAAAATTACAGACTTCCAGGCGAAAAAAAAAATGCACTCATGTGCCACCTCCAATAAACCAACTGTCAATATCTGTCCTTCCCTTCAAAGCCGAGACGCTCTTCTGCTATCCATTGGTGTCGGGATGCTTTCATCACCTCGCCGGTGTGATGATATCCGATACTTCTGTTTCCCGTCCTTCCAATCTCATTTACACTTGACACCTGACATTTGCATAATGGCCTCACTCCATCTCCTATCTCGTCAAGCGGCGGGGAGCATGTGTGTGTGTCAATCTCTTCCGCATCCTCCTTAATCTAACTCATTAGATCTGCTCATGCTTGCTTATTTCGTGAGATCTCTGCAAATATTGCACATATTTTTATTTGTCTTAACATGTAAAAATGAGACTTCTTTTTCCATCATGTCCCCACCACAAGAAGAATAATCGTTCCCAGCTGGAAAACACGCAGAGGGGAAATGTCGTACTTAGCAAAAGGGCATTTGGAACCGGTGGGGAATAAATATTACAAATAAAGAATGTTGTAATGTGCTCAAATCCATTAGAAATCTCATATTCGCACAGCCGCAATCACATTACAACACGGCCTAACGTTATTTCGCCGGGTTTTCGCTGTGAGACACTCACATCAAACATAATGGATTTTTTTTCCCCCGTCTCAAATTCCCGACAAATCACACTGCACTTGTACCGAGTTCCGTGTAGGGCTTTATTACTAAACTGTTTCTAGACTTGAAGTTCAGGAGAACTTTAAAAGGAGGTGCAATCAGTCTGCCGGGTTTTGACTTTTCCGCCGCTCGCGCACTCAGTGGGGGACTCGGTTTGGGTATTGAGAGGAAGGACGAACCGGGAGGAACATCCATCTTGTTGACAAATGTAGAAGTTTGTGGGAGGTTTAAAAGACACCGCTTATAAACACACAGACTGCAACTCATGCCTCACCTTTGTTTCTTCGTGGTATGATTAAGTGTGACATCATTGGTAATCCAATATCAAATCAAACTGTGCTAATTGTTTGAAACCGTCGCGATTACCGAGTGGTTAAAGTCTGCCATCACAGAAAATGGTGAAGCATCCATCTTGGAGAGTAATGAACTACCGTTTTTTTCCGTGTATAATACGCAAAATTTAACTAATTTATTGTCCTAAAATCTGGGGTGCGCATTATACATGGGTACAATTTTTTTTAAATTTTTTAAAAAATGTTTTTTTTTTTTTTTTTTTTTAAGAAAATCATGGTACTGGTACGAGTATTGATTTATGTATTGTTCTCTTCTTGTCATGTTGTGAAAGAATGTGGGTTGAATAAATACCGAAAGAACAATAGTGTGTTTGTACTGTGCTCTGGTCATTTCGTCAAAGAAGGGATAATTTAATACAATCAGCAAATAACAAAATGCGTATTACAGGTAATATTTTATTTCACAACACTTTGCCTTGTTCCTTTCGTCTCTGCTGTTCACTTCAAACACGCTCCATACGAACGCAATGCTCTCGTATCAGACGCTTGCTCGATCACCTGCTCGTTTGCTGTCACAATGTACCCTACACAAATCCGAAACATTTGTTGCGGCTCCGAGTCACGACGAGGGGCAAGTTTTGGTTTCCAAGGGTGTTATTATTCCTCTTCAACGTCTCTCCCATACAGAGCCGCCTTTTTCACATGTCCGCACGTCACTTTCCTCTCTTTTCATCTGATCGCGGTGGTGCCTTTATGGGCAGTCGGAGAAATCAACGCCAACAAAAAAAATACATCCAGCCTAGTTAAGACCATACCAAAGACTATAAAAATGGGACCCATTGCCTCCCTGCGTGTGTGACGATCATTGGGACTTAAAAAAAAAAAGAAAAAAAAAAAAAAATTAAAAAAAAAAAAAAAAATTGGGTGCGTATTATACATGGGTACAGGCTTTTTTCCAGCATCAACATGCCATTGTTAGGGTGCGTATTATACATGGGGGCGTATTATACACGGAAAAAAACGGTAATCCAAAATCATGGACTAATTTATAGAAGGAGCAATTAGGAGATCATAAACACTTATTTAGGTCAGGAAGTGTTTTTTAAAACTGCATCCAAATAAAATCCCATCATTTGGGAAAAACTTGGAGTAAATCTCAGTTGCTACTGTGATCTGACGAGAGCCAGTGCAAATAATGTTCAAACTATTGCTAAAGAACAATTAGACAAGACCTTAAAATAAGAGAAAATAACATTAAACAAAAGGGCTTGAAGAGTAGATTAACTCTTAAGAATTAGATTTAAAAAAATATAAAGATTTGGTGGGAAAAAAATCCAAATATCCAAATACATTACGAGAAAAATATACAAATTATAGAATACAAAGATATTAGAACAACATTTTTAAAAATAGGGAAAATACTGAACGAAAATATATTTTAAAATTTTGAAAAAAGTGTGAGCCACAAAAGTAGAACTAGATTAACTATTAAGAAAAAACAAAAAATGTATATAATTTATTATAATTTATAAATATGAGTTATAATTCTAACTAAATATAAGAAAATATAAACTATCAGCCAAGAAAAAAATCGAGGGGTGAAATATGCAGAAAGAAAATGTCGAAAATTGCAAAAATTACATCACAATATATTTTTTTAAAATATCAACCAAATACATCAAAACATAAACCAAATATAAATGATCAATCAAATAACTGGGTAAAAAATTAAACGTTAAAAAGTGTAGATTTTTTTTAAATATTCCGAAAAAACAACAAATATTATACTCCCCCTCTGAAAATACAAAAACGGTTGATGTAACTACTATTATCAAACTGGACATAAATCGTAAATACTTATATTGTAGCTAAAATGAGGAGCTAGACACACTGGTCAGTGGTTTCAAAACAAGAAAAAACTGGATACCCTTGGTGACTTTGTCAAGACTGACCTTTTTGAACCGCATTTTGGCAATCTGAACTGTACTTGGTTGAAGTAACCCCTTGCATCACCCATCCATTCCTTGGAATCTACCCAGAATCCTACAAACCCCCAAAAGGCTTTGCTGATCAATCAATTACATCGCCGCTCCAGCAATCAAACAAGGTTATTATCACGGAGCGGCTCGCCGACCTGGAAAGGCCCCCGGCCTCCAATCAAAGGCCGCTGTGATGTGGGCTCACTCATGTGACGCTAACGCGGAGTGGCAGCTCATGTTGTCGGGAGGATTGAAGGATGGAAGAAGGTTAGGATAGAGGAAAGAAAATCTGGAACTCACACAATAATTGCAAAATCACTTGCAATGTCTGAATTGTGTGTGGTCAATGCATGTTTGTTGTGTGTTAGCAATTTCACGAGCGTCGGCGGGGCAACAACCGATTGGCGGATGATCAAAACATCTTCCTGCCCAATTTCAGCCACTAATGGGACAGGCCAACAATTCTCCGCGTCTGCTATCTCCCTCTAGAGGTCATCAAAGCTAACTTCACGGGACGTCTACCGCTGAGGCAAGTAGCACTCCTTCAAGAGCCCCCGTCCGTCCCTCGCTCCCGGCCGAGATGACGACTGTCGGCTTCACAGGTTGCCCCGGGAACCCAGTGTGATTCCATTATGGGGTGGATAAACAAAATCAAAGCATTTATCCAGCCTTCTATAGCTGGAGAAAAGACCCCTGCCAAGACGGGTTTAATATCGGAGATGCGTGTGCGTCCGTGCCAAATACACACTTTGTTCTTGTTAGCTCGTGGCTAAAACGTCTAGAAAAATTATACGGTGTTAATAAAGAGTGTACCAAAAATAAACTTTAAATGCTGATTGACTGAACATTACTCAGATTTTATTGCTTCGACTAATCGTCTTGAATTTTGTTAGCCGAATAGCATAACTGTCAATTATAGCATACCGTCAAAACATAAAAAAAAATTGCCAATGTGCTTAATAAAAATATTTTCTTTATTTCTGTGGATTGCCGATAAACAGTCCTCAAGGTCGAAGAACTGGCCGTCTATTATTTCGTCGAATTTGTTGTTTTTGATGTTTTCCAAACTCATCCAAAAATGACATAAAACGTTATTAAGGATTAAACTTAACTCAAGGATAAACATGAATTTCTTTGATTACATATTTAATTAAAATAAGAATGTCGTTTATATACCGTTTTAACAGACTGAAAAACACATGCCAGTGTTTGAATATTATTTTAGATTCATACGACGATATTGATGCTATCTGTTATCTATGATGTGTATTATGTGTCACTTTTAAGCTAATGCTAGCAGACTGTTATTTGTGTTTGGATCTTTAGTTTGTGTTCATTTTACTGTAAACTACAAACTAACTAAATATCTTGAAGCAAGCACACGGCTCTTTTCGAAGACCCAAAGACAGAATCGTATATGACTAGCTGTTTAAAGGTATCGGTTGTTATAGTATCGGAACATTTTTATGAGTCCTTTAGGTGAATTGTTGAATCTGCAGTTTATTGAAATGACTACAATTCATCTGGCGCACTGTAACATTGAATTTTTTTTCCCCTTACATCAGTGGGGTATATTGCAGTGTTTAATGTTAAGCACTTAGCAGTTAAGCGCTCTTGTTATCGGCCTTTTTCATTTTCTCCCCATGGCCAGCCAGCACATTGTTTTACAGCAACAATACGAGCGCGCTCATACAAAACTACCAATTCAAAGCGGACTAACAAGCCATTCAACACAGACGCAATTTAAGAGGCTTTCTCGTTTTTCTTTCTTCTTCGCTCTTATCATTTTCTACTCTCAACCCACCTGTCCGTTTGTTCCCTTTTGTTTAATCATTTTTCCTTTTGTGCTTTCGCCGCCATCTGCTCCCCGCCTCTACGTTGTTGCTTTCTTTTGTCGACTTCATTCATCTCGCGTGAGCTTGTGACCTTTTCTAGTGTAAATTCCTTCTTGACGACGCTCTAGTATTTAATGGGTGTGGGTGAGAGAGACTGGAGAGAAAACTCTGCTGATAAAGTTAGAAAAGAAAAAGAAGTTCTAAGCGGGGTAGTGTATGTTGAAAAACGCACCGATACTACTTTTTGTTAAGATGTCAAAAAAATCACTCAAATATAACAATATTTAAATGGCCCAGACAAATTAATCATCAAAGTACAGTCTAGACACCAAGACTGTAATTTTGAAGGAAAAGTGTATTCAGTCGTGTAACACAAAATAAGCCCTGATAAATCATTTGAGATATTCCCCAAGGATATTATTTCATAAGTGTTTTTAAAACGCTCCCATTTCACCTTGCCATTCTTTCTGTTCTCGGGGAGGAGATTTAATGAGAGTGTGAAATTAGTGCAGAGTCATGGTGGGATGCCGTTTTCACCACAGGCAACTGCGACGGGTGGCCAGGACCTTCTGTCCTCTTCCTGTCATGGAGCTCTCTGTCTGCTCCTCATTACTTTCATGGCTTGTTCCTTTGTCCTTCCCCTCGCCGCTCCCTCCGAGCGCCCTTTGTTACGCGCTGACCTTGTGGGCAGTTTTTCCTCACTGCAACTTTGCGAGACCCTCATACGCATTTCCCGTGTTACTAATGAGCCCGAGCCATAAAATAATGTCGGCCCCCCCGGTTTAACATTGCCCTAATCTATATCTTTTTATCTAATTTACATCCATAAGCATCGCCTCGCTCGGGCTTCGTGCGACGGGTGAAGTGGGAGAGATTAGCAGCCCTCGCGGAATCTTTTCAAAATGCCAAGCCCGTCCAGTGCAAGAGGTGGAAATACCAGCGAAATGCCAACCGGAGACCCTACAAGTCAAATAATGTAGTAACGTGCAAACACTCCCCCAAAGCCATATAGTCGCTACTTGAGGACTCGTCATATTTTCAGAGATCAGGCTTTTATTATTATTATTATTATTATTATATCATTACATTATTATATTAAATTATTATGTTATTATATTATTAAAGTCTTATATTACTTTTATTATTATTATAATATTATTATTCATGCTAATTAATTTAAGCAGATAGACACTATCGATGCAAAAACAACAGAGAAATAATTTTCCTACTTGCTTCTTTCAATTACAATTAATCCATCTGTGTTGATTACCGATGTCTGACTAAGATGTCCCTCTCTGCCCGGGCTTCCAACCAGCAGGGGGATTCAGAGCCATCCAAGGCCCGGTGGAATAAATAATCCCCCTCAGCATATTCAGAGTCAGACACGCGCAACCTTGAAGGCACCAGAGCATACCTTCTCAACTTTTCTGCTGCTAGACGGTCCAAGACGGAATGGTAAACAAGTGGCGGCCTTGGCGGCGGCTAATGCGCGAGCTGATTTGCTGCAGTGATTCCGGGCACAGGGGATGAATGGCTTAGAGGGGACCCCAATGACACCCCGTATTGCAAAGAGTGCATTTGTATGTATTGTGCAACATTAGCCCATTCGCCGCCGTGGACGTTCATGATCGTCGACTACAATCCAAATGTTTACCTCCGCCGGTGAATTCGTCATTCTAGAGCAAAGGGCTTTCTTGCATCAAAATAAATATACAAGGAAGTCACAATATTACAAACATAAAGTGCAAGAACTCTTTTACACAAAAAACAACTCACTCACATTCTTGTTGAGGTGTCATGTTTGTCCTGCGTATCATTCCAAAATTTATGTAAGACATGTCTGTCATCTATTGATCAACAACATTGCAACTTAAAACTACAGTCGACCTCTGCACATTCGTAATCAGGCAACTACAGATTTGCGATATGGAAAGCATGTTTTGAATGTTCATCAGCATTTTTCATATAGAATATTTGAGGTTAGTTACAAAAAAAAAAAAAATATGTGTCATAAGATCAAACAAAATTCTTGAAAACAGCTGACAATATGGGAAACTGCTTTGAAAACTGCTGGCAGTGAATGAGTGAAGAAGTTGAAAGAAAAATGCCCGCATCTTAGCAAGAGTTTGGGAGACTGACAAATTACACAAGTTGGCGTGAGTTGTTTAGGTCTGATTTAGCCAGCTTGTGCGCAACCCGAAAGCTTTAGTCATTAAAGCCGCCACGAGTTGCGCGGCTGGCTGCGGGAGGTTTAGCGATCCATCAGCAAAGCTGCGCCATTAGAAAACCATCTGTAAGCCACGGCGTGCCAGCGGCGCAGTCGCGAGGAGAGGAACGCGAAGCGACTGCTAGTGATTGATGCAAAACTATTATCGACAACATAGCGTAGGCAAGAAGTTTTTGTTGTTGTTTTCGGTAGTTTATTTCTGGAGGGATCGAAAGGAAGGGTCATGAAAATACTTCTAATGCGGTCTTTACGGTCACTCAGTTTTACGAATTGAGTCGCCATGCGGATGAGCGGAAACGGCGCATTCGAGACACTTTGAGCGTCAAAACGTTCGCTGAGCTCGCCACATCATCCCACCCCTGTGCATTACAAACAGACATTGCGTGGTGTCAAATTGTACGGCGAGGAAATAAGAACCATCTCGCTTTAATGGAGCCTTGAAGCTAATGTATCAGAGCATCACAATTCAATTAGGCGTCGTCGTGATTAGATTCCCGCAAATCTCCGGGGAGTTATGTAGAAAACTAGCAGGCCTTCCAAAGACTTGAATCTAATGCGATGTAAAAGCGAAGACGGCTGTCGATTCCAATTGCTGGAGGGCAGCAACAAAACATTTCCAACCGGAGGTGCAGTGCATTACATCGAGTCCGATTTACGCTAAGTCGATCAACGTTAAAAAGTCACAAATCAATGGATGGTCGCTAAGAAGCTCCGAAATAGAATTAGTTTGAGTTTTACTGGTATCGAGTCACGTGCCGGATTCTCTGACATCTTGAGTGTGTTGGCGTTTCTTCTCTGGTAAGTAAGTTCCATTACCCGCTAATTCATTTTGATTTTCAGACACATGGTGGAAAGTGTTGTACCTGAGAAGAGGCTGGAAGATGACAGTGATGTTCCTCGCTCCCGGTTTACACACAAACTTCATTTCTCCACCTTCCATCAGGTTGTCATCGGCGCCACCTACAGAAAACAAGGGTGGCCCGATCAAATACATTTGTACTTGTAACAACAGGAGGGTGGAAAATAAGACTTTTTCCCTATCCATCTCATGGGGCGGCCATTTTGCCACTTGCTAGCAACTGAAAATGACAGTGGCTCAAGTAACGACCAAGCCCGGCTCACCTGTTTTCCAAGTTTGGTCATGTGATGTTTGCAAGCTGAGCTGTGATTGGTTCTTTCCAGATCCCTTAGGCACTGTGATGTCACACGAGTGACATAATGGCCGCCCCTCTGCTGTGAAATTGGAGCCTATCCTAGTGGACTAAGCGACACTTTGGATTGGTTAGTTTTAGGTCAATTTTGACTGATTCCTGACATCGAGGCTCAGACGCTAACCCAGCGGGGTTGCTGGGAGACTGAGCAGCAAAAATAAATATCAGGAGTCACAAAATCAAATGCATGCCCACGCTCCATTTTGGCTAACAGGGGCTAATCAGGAAATCATGGGAACAAGCTCCGACATGGGTGGCACAGAATGACACTGGGGCAATGGGGCGGGAGATCGGGGATTGGGGCTTCATGCAGAAAAGGGAACGAGGCGGATATCACAGGGGAGAGAAAGAACACTGAAGCTCATTACCTCCGCTCATGCTGAAGTAATCGATATAATTGACGGGAGACGGAATTGTGGCTTTCCGTCAATACGGCAAACTGCGCGGCGGAAAGAATGATCGCGCGTTCAGGTATGCACGTCTTGGAGGAATACGAGCTACGGATGAAGGCGCACGCAGTGTTCGAAAGCAAATTGTGATTTAGCCATACAAGAGATCCTGGGTGACTTTAAATGAGCTAATGAGAAACTTCACGGAGGTCTAAGAAAGGCAAAGTGAGTTTTTGGGAACAAAAGCCCGGGTGTTGTTTTCTCCTTTTTCCATTTCCATTTCCAATATGGCCTTGCAAAGCTTGTGTGATAGAACACAAAGACACCTCTGCGCCGTGCCGAAGCGTCTTCCGTGTGACCTCGGCGACGTGCATTCAAATGCATATCAAGCTATTGTTCCCCAGGCTGCGCTCAATAATGCATTTCTAATCGAACATGTTTTATTTGAAACGTACGGGAGACAATTCTCTGTGAATTTTCATGAGCTGTGACGAGGTCGGTCGGCCTTTATTCCCTTGCCAACTTTCAAGAGAACTTCTGACTTTGATCTGCTGTCATCTAAAATGACTCCTTCCTTTGGTGCCAATTCAATTAAGACTCAATTAGCCGAATACGAACAAAGACGCCACCTTCCATCCTTTGTCCAACTTCCTATACTTCTGGGAAGTTTTCATTGCTCGTCTAACCGTAAACCGCTCTCAGGTACACAAACAAGCAACTCCCCCGTGTGTAGACCCCGATGACAATGACCAATTTAATTTCACGCTCTAAACATCTGCAACAGTGTCAGACGAGGCGAGCCACGAGGAAACCTCGCTGATCCATGAGGGTCCGGGAGCAGCTGCCAACAGGGCATAACACCGCTGAATATTAAATAGCGAGATGCATTAATATGCATGGGACTCCTTCAGACTTGTCTGGACGTGACAGGGTCAGGATGGCACCCGACTGCTACCAGCCGTCACCACATAATTGGAGAAAAATGTTTTTGTTGGTCTGGACTTGGGTGAGCATCCGGGATTAGCGGCGTGTGGAAGAAGAAGGACGGCTTAGCGCAGCTTCGGGGAGGAATCCTAATGAATCATAATGCGGCTGAATCTTGACGAGTATGCTTTTCAGTATCTCCTCACACTTACCTACACCACACAAGCCCCCCGCAGCCCACCCCCGTTGGCGCCTTAGCATCCCCTCCCCTGGCCCACATGTAATCAAGTCAGTCAGTGACTTAGTGAAATTGCATTAGCCACACTTTCCTGGGTTTGATGAGAAAAAGTCGGTTTGATCCTGCGATGAATTCTGGACCCTGACCAGATTTAGACGGCGAGAGAAAATGCATGTGTAATATCAAACGCCACGTCGGTGTCTCCCGAGACTTTGGGTGTTTGCGTATGCGCGTACAAGCGTGTGTTAAAGAGAGCGAGAAGGAAAGAGATGAGTAAAGATAGGGAATAATCCCTCATTTACAAGTGTGTCACTCAGCTCTATGTAATAGTATATTCATGCAATACGGCATTATTATTTTTTTTTACTATTAGGCACAAAGGATTATAATGCATTTCAATGAATACGTCTATTTTTTAGAAATTTCCATATCTTGGGGGCGTCGGGGTCATACGGCACACGGGAAACGAAAGACTTTTTTCAACTTAAATTTAACATCCATATATAAGCCGCACCTAATTATAAGACCCATTGTCAATTCTTGTTAAATTATTAGGTGCTCCCTTTTAGGTGCTCCAGTTAAGAGGCGTCAAACTTGCTCTTTGAATTAAATACTTCGTTGTATTTACTCAAGAATCTTTCAGTTATTAGATGATTCCCTGCTAGCAGTTGACACTTTTAAATGTCACGGAATCATTTACACAGAAGTTAAGTGCTTCCTGTTTTGCATTTTGGTTTTTCGTCTTTTCTATTTTCATTTGTCATCAGCGTTTAACAGTTTCTGAGGGAATTATCACATAATCAGCAAATCCCCAGAGTTGACACCTGCACCTCAATAATACATGCACCTTTTGGTCAAGTGCGAGGGCATCCTATTCCACTCAGCCAGCCTTCATGTCTGATTGGATCTTAATGAGAGCTTTCCATTATTAAAATTAATTTGAAGCCCGTGCTCCGCCAGCCGGGGGAACCCAACTCTCTGATGAGAATTAATAGCATAAATAAATAATAGCATAAATATATCCAGGCGTGAAATGAGCGGGATTAATTATTAAACGTGTGTTTTCGCGTGGCTCTGTGGATTTCACTGAGTGAGCGGCTGTCAGTGATGCTGTGACAACAATGTACGAGCTCACTGAATATGAAGTGCTCTTTAAATGTGCTACAAGTTGGGATCTAAAAAAAACTCTAACTGCACATTCTACTGAAGTGTTTGATGCCTGCTACTTGTAATTAACACAACAAAATCACGTGAGGAACCCGCTACATGCTGCTACATGCAAGTTTTGCATGTTCATCAGCTATGCCAACATCCACATACGCTTAAATGTGGATACCAACCAAAAACTTCCAAGTTCCTTTCCTGCCTGAATTCGTCGAGATGAAAAGTAAACACAGAGGTGCCGCTCAAAGCCGCCAATGACGAGAGGACCTCCTGCGCTAATTGAAATTAGCTTGAGCTTGGCGGGAGAATAGACCGGCTCTTCCTCTGTGATTACATTTTGTCGCTGTGCAAACTAAGTCGACCTTGTTGTAATCTCCGTCTGCTGTCGATCGAGTAACTTGGAAAAGACTTTGGTCCTACTTTGCCTTCTGGCGGCTTGCGCATAATATGTTGTAAAGCGAAACTTTTTTGTGTCAGAAAAGACAAGTAGCAGGGGTGCTAGTAGGCTGGCAGGGCAGAACAATGCTATACCAACGAGCGATTGGTCTGATGGACATTCAGTTCAAAGGACGTGACGTCAAGGGGAAAAAAAATCCACGTAGCTAGCTCAATAGTTAGCTAGATATCTAGCTAAATAGCTAGCTTGAGAGAGCGTGAGTTAGAGAGATAGCTAGCAAGGGAGATATCTAGCTAAATAGCTAGATAAATAGCTAGAAAGCTAGCTAACTAGGTGCATAATGTACATTTTTAAACCTTATTTTGGGTAACATCGATCTAGTTTGAAAATGACTGTCAAAAGCAATTATGCCCTCTGTTAAAAACAGCCACCACTAGCCACTACCTATGATAATAGGGGGGCTGCAAAACAAGCGAGGTTTCCCTGTGACATTATCGAGTCGAGAAATACAGATGAGGTGTGGTTCAATTACACCGTGTCTAATGCATCGCGTATGACATAACTGCGTTCCGATTGCCTACGTAAGCGTTCATCTGTCATCCATGTGACACAAGCACAAGAATGCTGCAGAAGGACAGGCTAGATTTATTTCCACGGAGTCTGAACATTAGATATCTGCAAAAGAGCAAAGGCAAGCCAAAGGCGAGCGCCCTCGGCATTAAAATCCCATAACAATAATAATAAATCGACTTTTTTTTCCGCCGACAAAGTTCAAATCTCCTCTGAGGTTTGTATTATGAATATGTTAAACCTTAATGACGAGGTCAGGTGAAGTCAGGTATTGATTGCCGTGGGTGGCGGAGAGGAAAAAGACTGGGGGGTGGGGATACAGTTTGTCTACCTCGGAACACCATTCTCAGATTGTACTGTAGTGACTTTGAGTTTCTATTGATTTAGAACCTGGACTGGTGAGTGACACGGGCGCCGGTGTAGACCTGACTGGCCGTTTATTAGAATCTACCTTGTGAGTGACATGGGTGTCAAACGATTCATCAAGGTATGTTTTTTTTTGTGTGTGTGTCTTTGATAGAATGACTAAAAATGCACTGGTTGATTTATCCATACGGATAACCACACCTCTTTCCAGACGTTTTTTCCATTTGCACCTTCTGTCCCACAAAGCAGCCTGACATGGACCGCCACTTCGACCGCCTCCCCTAGCGAGGGGACGGCTACGGTTTTATACATAAACAACACACGACTTTTCTTATTTTCTCATATCAGAGGGCTGTTTGGGGTGGGCGGGTAAATCTGCTTGTAATTAGATTGCTTGCGCCAATGTTTTTGAATATCAAAAGGAGGAATGTGTGAAATACATTCAGAGTGGGAGATGTGAACATCTCGGGAGGTCATGAGCGTGTGTTTATTTGCATGCATATGCCGGGCACGCTTATGTTTACGGCGCCTCTGCGGTATGATTGTCACTTCAAACATTCCCCGGGGCAAGACAATATTACACGCGACGCAATGACCGGCCGTGACACAATACGAAATAGCATTTTTAAAATATATTACTGGCTTAGCGTGGTGAAAGGCTGGGAGGAGAAAATATATATATTCTTACTTCACCTCCAAAATGACCGACGGGCTATTCCGTGTCATCAGACGGCTGAACAGACAATAACACGGTGGAAGGGAGGGGGGGAGGAGCATGGTAACATATCTACAGCTGCAAAATTGTAACTTTCATCATTTATTCATCGAAAGTGTGATTGAAAGTGGATGAGGTGGTGTGGTGTGAAGTAAACACCCACACTGTGACATCCAGACACACACACACATAATGCGGTACATATGGCTACATATGGAGCTGTAATAAAGACTTGTGGGTTAATTGAAGCGTATGATGCGTGGCGGAGTATGCAAGAGGCAATTATGTCTTCCGCCGCATGTGTCGGCATGCGTTGCATTGATATACGGCCCGGCGCTTACATATATTACACATTCATTTCAAAGTAATAGTAATATTAAAACAAACACAGCTCCGTCGCTGGTTCCCGTTTACTGCACAGTCACACATGTTGATTAAAAGCTTGACGTGTCAACCAGCCCCCCCGAGGGACCGCCTTTACTTGAACAAGAAAGTGAAGCTTGTAATTGCTGCTGATGAGATGTTTGGGGAGTTTGACCATGCACTGAGCCAATCGGAGATCATATTTTTTTTTGCTTCAATACATTGGGGATTGTGCTGCTCCTGCTGTTATGTGACACTTGGCCACATGGGGGCAGTACAATAGGGAAAAGCATCCAGAAAAGTGGCTCAGCGCCTCAGTATGCTAATAGTAATTGTTCTTCGCAGAGGATAGATATAATATGCCTGTTGGTATTATAGTTACATCATTATTTCTAGCCAAAGGCTGATTTTCTGATTTGCTTTTATACAGTAATCCCTCGTTTATCGCGGATAATTGGTTCCAAAAACCACCCGCGATAAGTGAAATCCGCGAAGTACGGTCACCAACAAGAAGTACCGGGCAGGCTAACGAGTTAGCGGAAGGATGCTAATTCACGATCGTGCTAACACGCGAAAACAGACTTCTAAAGGAATGTAAATGAACATTTGGAGCAATACTACATTGTCCTAAAGGTTAGACACATGTTTCCTCAATTTAGAAGTTTTATTTTGACTTTTAAATGATTTTTTAATTTGGAAAAAAATAGTGAAGTGATGTAGTGAAGCCGCGATAAACGAAACGCGAAGTAGCGAGGGATCACTGTATTAGAAGTAATTAAGTGCACTTAATGTTATGGCCAAGGAGTGTAACTTTAATTTAAAAAAAGTCAAACTTGCACCCAAAGGATTCCCTGCAATCAAGTCTAACACTTCCAAATGTTGGTAAGCTGATTTTCTAATAACACTATTGACTTAAAATAAGCGCCGAGATACACTTGACTAAGCTCGAAGTGGCGTGTAAATCCCGAAGCCACTGCAACTCATCAACTCCATCTCTCATTTCAGTCGCCTTTTCCTCCCAATTTTATTTGATGCGGGATGAAGTCTTCAATGCATGTTTTTTTTTTTCTCCCCCTAATTTCTTCCCGTCTGAAATCTCTTAATGGCTTCTTCGCCGGACCCTGATGAAAACAATGACTTTTAACCTCCCCCTCCCTCCCCTTCCCCCGAACCATCGCGGTGGACTTATTTCACTTTCTAAATGATTTCTTACTGCTTCAATCCCGTTGCGGCCGTTCAAAAGGCTGGAGGCCCGGGTTCTTTGCGGACGGCGCATTGTGACAGGTGAAATGAAAGCCCAGAGAAATCTCATCTTCTTATGAACGCTCCGAGGCATTCAGCCACTCAAAAAAAAAAGAAGACAAATCCTGCCTGTTCTTTTCTGAGGTGCAGACAGATGGAAGATGGGGGGGGGGGGAGTGAGCTGTTATTTCAAGCCTATTGGGGGTTTTTTCTTCTTTTATCTACAGTTGATCAGTGTTGCTTCTTCCTGCTATGCTGAGGAAAGGCATCCACTCAGTAGAATAGCGACTGGATTAATATATTTTAGCAAGTACGGCAACATCTTTGAATGGATTGTATTGGATTTGCATCATGGAACATCTTGCTTACTTGTCAGCCTGGATTTCCTGAATAATGTTATTAAGAAATTACATCATTTATGTGTTCATTATTATTTGTGTCTTTATCACTATGGTTACGTCGGCTGATTTTCATCCTAGGATTTTCCATTTGAATCTTTTGTTCATATTAGGCATCTACGAACGAAGATTGAAAAGCTGAAATTACAAAATAAGTTTACCCGGTTTACATCCATAGCAAACAATCATACCGATGTCAAACCAGGTTGTCGTGCTATATTAGCTACAAATATTTTTAGAATCGCGGATGTTGAGCTGCAGCCGTGCAGGTATTATTTCTGTCCACTTGGGGTCCCTACCGTCACATTCTGGAAGGTGGGGCCTGACCTGGTGAGTGACATGGGTGTCGCAATATTCAATTAATAGTTAACAGCCTTATCATCAACATATAGATAAAACTTATCTAATTTATAATTGATTTATTAGCATGCAGAAGGTGTCCTATTTTGAGGCATTTTTGGTGGTATAGATAAAAAGAGCTTTCCTCTCTGCCTTTTTTTTTTCAGTGTTTCATTCTCCACAGGGGCTTTGGTGTGAAGGTAGGAGTGGCTGCGGGCAAACAGCGCCGCAGAGTGAAACCTCAAGGTCACGGGCAAAGAGATGGCGAGTCCGGGAGAGAAGATGTAGGAGCAATAGAGCAGCTTTGATTCTCCAGGGTCTGTGCAGCTCCCTCACTCACTGCTGAGTGTGTGTGGACGTGTGTGTGTGTGTGTGTGTGAGGGTTTTGAAGGTCTGTCTCAGTGGGTGTATTCTGCAAAGTCACCCTGCTATCCCTTTCTTTTTCAGAGTGTTATATCTCGACCCGCTTTGTCCAGGTGCTATCGGTACTCCCTTGCGTCCCGTTCCCGGGCCCATTCTGGAGAGTCTTTTTATCATTTTATTGGAGTCTGATTTTTACTAATAAGCAGGCTAAACACGAACAGTTACAGCCGCCCCAGACTATTTTGAATATACGAACGGTCTTGGAATGGACTAGCGAATGGACCGTGTTTGCTTCTTCAGAAAAAAACAACTTTGACTGGATCGGTATGCCAAAATCAACTAATGAATTATTGATTAGACAAGGAATACAGATTGCAAATACTTGAATCAGAATCTTCTTGTTAGCCTAATTGAGCGTGTTTTATTTCTTTATAGTGCATTTTTATTTATTTATATTATCCATTATATTTATTTTTAACCATTGGTTAAAAAAGCCAAGTATAACTTAGTTTTGAAGCTGGGACAAATTAACTGTATTTCCATTCATTTCAATGGGAAACATCACCTTGATTTATGAACGCTTCAGGTTAAAATGAGCTCATGAACCCAATTGAGGTTCAACTATATTTTTTGTTCAATCTGTTCCAAAGTTAATAAATTCAACGAACACAAACAGAATTTGTGAACCTAAAATCGATAAAACAAGTTTTAAAATTCAAAAGTCAATCACCTCCACCCAAGCTGCTCTCAAAATGTTAACATTTCTCAACATTTCATCCCATTTTGCATGACTTTTCACCGTCCCAGATGATCATCAACACTCTCACGATCAAACAAGCTCCTCACCTTGCAGCTCTCCGCTTTTGCTATAGAGTTCCCGTCTCTGCTCTCTCAAGTAGGCACTCATGCTGATGGCATGGGATGACGATTCAAACCTAAGAGGCATGGAAATGAAACTTTAACTAGCTCTAAAGGTCTCAGGGAACACATTATATTACCCCCATTACTGGACTTTAGGTGACACATTTAACCCGGTGCGCCTTATAACTAGATGCTCTCGATACTACATCTGGAAACTTCCAAAAATAGATTTGTTCATTGAGACTGTGTTTCATAGTCAGAAAAATACGGTACGCCCGTAATGAGCGCGGCCCTTACTTGAATAGTGACTGCTTGGCACGCTGCGGTTTCTTCTTGGCGAAAAAAGCGGCAAATTCGCTGCCCGTGCTAGCATAGGTGAGCTGGGCTGACGGCTCCGTAGCGCTGCGGCTGTTCTTCACGTCCAAGTACTCCATCAGCAGCACCTGGTCAACAGAGACAATGATTTAAACAAAAAAAATTTTAATTTATTTTTTAAATTAATTGAAATAAATAAACAATTTTCAAGTGTCTAAACAAGTTAATGTCTGCTTCAAGATCATTTTGGGTTGTCACTATCAAATATTTGTAGATTTGATTATTCTATCAATTATTCCACCAATTAATCAAATAATCGGATACAATTTTATTTGCTTCAGTGTATTGAAATTTCTTTTTCCTCAATTACTGTTTATTAACCGATTATGTTGATAACAGTTCACCAATACCGCACAATAAAGAAATAATTAATCTTAAAAATTAATAATTATTTCCAAAGTAAAAGCAGATGTTTTCAAATACCTTATTTTGATCAAACACAAAAGATAAATCAGTCTGCTTTCACAGAAATCTGAGAATTATTATTTTTGAGAGCTTGAAATCTTTTGGACAATCTTTAGGTCAAATGGTGGCTCAAACGATTACTCGGTTATTATGATACGAGGCGATTAATTTGACAATTAATTGATTCATCTTGACACCTCTAATATCACTGTAATTTCAAACAATTGGGAAGAATCAAACAAACTTTTCTACAGAAGACAACTGACTGAGACCGTGTCCTCCTTTTAGCTAATGATCCATAGCCAAATTCGTCACTGTCTTATCATGCTTCATAAAAATCTTATCAACTTCTAACAATAGGATGAACCCACTGCGAATCTCGTCCGACTAAGAAAAGTTAACTTCCTCTACTCCATCATTCTATCCTCGCTTGCTCCCGTCACCTCTCATTTTTCAAAATCGTTCTATTTTCTCCCTCCCTCGTCCCCATCTTCGGCCGGTGCGATACATATGCTCCGAAATAGCGCCACCAACGTATCAAATGGCCCCATAATTTAGCGGGGGCCCATTTAGCCCTGTGTCTAATTTGGCGGCACGGTGCGGGTCTGACCAGGAATGGCACAGGACTAATGGCCGGGCAGATGGAGATCCGTCCCGCCCGTAATGATGTAATTAACACGGCAAGAGAGCAACTCTGTCACCATGCAATGCAAAGCCGTCACAGCATCCGTGAACACGTAATAGAAACGTGTAGATTTTATTTGAAAGTAAACCTCTATAGGTGTAACGGTGATCGCTGTATGGCACCGTTTGCTACTTGTCTCACGCTGCTTTTAATCCCCCCACTGAATTAATTACTAATGATGAGCTTATATGGTAACCCGCCTCTCGCCCTATTTACCTGCAACCACCTAAGAGATAGGAAATAAATGTCAACGCAATGAAGAAGAAGAAGAAGGGTCTCCGACCCTACTTAAATTGCATTAGCCCGCTGACAGCGTGAACTTTGGATGCAATTAACCGGACGGCAACGAGAAAGAGACACGCGGTGGGCCGGAGATAAAGTTGAGAAGGAGCAGGTGATTACAGGGCAGGAAATGACTGATGAACACATTGCTGATGAGAGAACTTGAAGGAAAGTCAAAAAGGGGGTCAAGAGGAAGCGGGACAGGTGGCGGTTATTAATTTATTATTTTTCAATTTCCAATGAAAATGCACTATGGCCAGGGCAAATATTAATATTCTATTTACCGTATTTTCCGGACTATAAGGCGCACCTTCAATGAATGGCCCATTTTAAAACGTTGTCCTTATATAAGGCGCATCATGTCAGATTTCTAATCCAAATCAAATCATTCTCCATTTTATCTTTTTTATTTCAACTTCAGACGCAACAAATTACTTTATAATCACAAAATAATGATCCATAGTCTTTTTGATTCATGATTCATAGTCTTCAAGGGGCCACTTATGATTGATTTCATGACACAATGCTTCAGGCCAGTTTAAATTTAGAAATTTGGTCCATATATAAGGCGCACCAGACTATAAGGCGCACTGTCGGCTTTTGAGAAAATTTTAGGTTTTTAGGTGCGCCTTATAGTCCGGAAAATACGGTACATGGCAAGAGACTAACTCTTTTGCACTGGTTGCATTGATACGCCCAATGTTTTGTTTGTTGAACCCAAATTTTCAATTGCAATTTACCTAAAAACTAGGATGGTAACGATTCATCGAGAATCAATTTAAACTTTCATTAAATCGTCATTTTCAAGTTCTTTTTCCACAAAGTTACAAAAACATGTAACAGAGAAAAAATGCATATGTCAAAACAAAAACATATTTGGTTGTAAAATTTAAAAAAGATTTTAAAACAATCAAATCAAAATCGGAAACTGAAAATCGAATCGAAGCTTGAGTGAATAATCTCATGATAAAGAATATTGTCGATTTTTTTTATGGAGGCCTTCTTGACAACTTAGAAAATAAAATGTCAAATAAAGTTTTTTTTTTATTTGAACACAGCTCAAATATACTTTCTATTGTCACAGCAGAATGAGTTTGGTAGTCAACAAAACTCTTGTACGGCAAGTGACAGAAAAATCTATCCGATCGGGAGAATAACGTATATATGCGAAGCATACAAACAGCATCGGTGTTTACACGGTCGATCACATCGCGGCACACGACAACACGAGATTGTCTGTGAAAACATTCCATATTTATTTTTTTTATTTTTTTTATCAAGTCTCCAGTGGGATTGTTGTGGCAGATGCCGGGCGGGGCGATCGGATGTGATGGAGAGGAGCAGTTGTCAGCGCGCTCGGGCAAAAATGTAAATACGAGGAGAATAAATGTGACACATTGATTAAAATGTTGGACGTGAACAAGGTAGCGACGTTGTTCTTCATATCTAATTAAAAGAGAATGTCTTCCACACGCCCTTGCTGGCAGTTCAATTTGCCTCGTTTTCACTCGGCTGATATGCATATTTGGAGCAAAGACGTTCTTGTATTAATTTTTCTCTACACATTAAAACAAACGTACCTCCTGTTGATTTAATTCACCGCAATTAAATAATCATTTCACGGCGAGAGATATGAATGGGAACAAAATCAAACGTGATCAGGAAACGAGATTAGGAAGTAACGACGGAGCGTTGTGACGGGTATAAATGGGTGCAATGTGTCAAAAAGATATCCTGGAAGAAAAGGAAAATCACAGTGGGGAGAAAGAGAGGACTTATCAAAGCGGAGTCCACATCTAAGAAGCTCGCTCTTGATGCTGCTGTGTGATCTCCCAAAAAGCAGACAACTTTGAAGAGCAGCTAAAGAGTTGAAAAGGCCTGAATGCAAATTGAATCCTAACTACGAGCAGAGATGAACAAACGGTGACTCGGGTACATTTTTCACAGCAAATACTCAAAATGTTGGTCGTGGCGCCCCCCCCAAAAAAAAAAAGCAAAATAGGTCACCAAGCCATCTAGTGTACAATGGGTGTAAAAAGTCTACACACCCTTGTTCGATAGCCAGGTGTTTTGTGAAACAACAATGCAACCTATTAGTGTGAACTTTGACCTTCACAACTCAATTGAAAACAAAAAATGAGGGAAAGTAAAAAAAAATAAACTGCAATAATAAAACTCCAAAACTCAAATCAATAAAAGTGTGTCACGGGTATTCCAAAAGTCGTCCTAATCAAGACCCACAAAAATCGCAATTCACCATTAAAACAACCACAACTGCACCCTGTTGTGAGATAAGATCCATCACGGCGTCCAATAAAATTCTACAGAGGCACTAAAAAAGCAGAACTAATTTTAATTCCCACTCTATGCCACTCGGTGATTGTCGGCAGTGATGAGATTAAAGAGGAAATTAAAGACATGCGCGCGAGGTGTTGGGAAATTGAGATACTCCTGTGACAACGCAAACAAGGAAGGGACAAAATAATCAACAGCAAGTGGAGAGATTGACAATTCTTTTTTATATTTGTAGCTTGTTTACTGGAGAAAAAAATACCGTAATTTTCGGACTATAAGTCGCACCGGAGTATAAGTCGCACCAGCCATAAAATGCCCAAAAATGTGAAAAAAAACATGTATAAGTCGCTCCGGAGTATAAGTCGCATTTTGGGGGGCAATTTATTCGACAAAATCCAACACCAAGAACAGACATGAACGAGCAACAACAGGCTAAACGATACGGTATGCTAACGTGACAAACACAAACGAGGAGCTGAGAACGGGCCTGACGTAACATTCAGTTATTTAAAAAAAACTATTACATAAATAACACGTTTATAAAACCATCTGTGTCACTCCAATTCATTAAATCCATCGATCGTCCTTTGTCAACAATGCCGTGTGCCGCGCCGCAGTTCAAATTATTCCACAGGCCCATACAACGATATATAAACTATATTTTAAATAACTATCACATAAACAACAATATTATCAAACCATTTGTGTCACTCCAAATCATTAAATCCATCGATCAAATTTCTCGTCCTTTATGTCATCCTGGTGACAGAGGACATGTCCAGAGTATATGGCGCTTTAAAGTGTTAATTACTTTATTTGATTTTTTCTCTCTATTTTTCATGTTTTGAATATGTTCAAGATAAAGATATCAAAGCATGTGAAGTGATCAACTATACTAAAAATAACATGTGAAGTGGTCAACTATACTTGTAAGTAAGTGATGTGTTAATGATCAAGTAAAGATTTGTGAAAAAAAACATATATAAGTCGCTCCTGAGTATAAGTCGCCCCCCCACCCAAACTATGAAAAAAACCGCGACTTATAGTCCGAAAATTACGGTACTACTCATAATAAAACAGCGAAAGTATGGTATCGACCGCCGTTGTGACTACTCGATACTTTTAACTAAGTATCGAATACTCGCTCATCCCTAATGGGAAGATTAACAACAGGTATCATGATAGGTCAACCCGCTAAGACTTAATAAATAAATAATGTAATTTTAACTTTCTTGACTTAATTCTGACCTGCAGCACAGTCTGGATCTTGGCAGAAACGTCGGCCTGCTCGTACAGCTTGATGCCCTCCTCGTAGGCGCTGCTCGGGCACTGTACGGCGATGCGCTGCAGGTGGGCCAACACCACACTGTGCGCCTGCCACACCGCCTTGAACTTGTCAAAAAGGAGCTCCAGCAGCTCCAGCAGAAGACTGTGGAGGGGGCACCAAAGAGCACCAAGAAAGAAGTTTCTTGAGTCAGTAACTCGTTAACTGCCAAAACAGTTAAAAATGGAACTTTGACGTCTATAGCTGTCAATGGTAGTGAATGAGTTCAAACAAATCGGCCAGTTTTTCTAATTTGGATTAATGGATTTATCTGCTGAACATTTACAGTCCATACAATTTTTTTTTTTTTCCGTGTATACAGTATTTAACATAATGGGAAATTTAAAGTCAATTTTAGTAGTCAATAACTTAAAGCATTATGGGGGAAAAATGCTACGTTTAGCATTTAGCTTACAACTACAATCGAATACATTTGCGAGTACGTTCGAACGTACTTGTGAGTACGTTCAAATGTATTTGCGACTTTGTTCAAACGTATTGACCAGTCAAAAATTGTAGCAATACGTTTGAACGTACTCGCGAGTACCTAAAAAAATTGAACTCCACATTAGCAGTTGCACGCTTCCTTGAATCTGACCTACTAAACAGGAATTAGCCACAAGTGCTAATGCTTTCAAACAGACTTTTTGCTTTCACTGCAAGGACAAGACATTCAAAAACAAGCTAGGGGGGACCACAGGATACATTACCAGGCCTACTTTAAAATTTTTCTAGTCCAGTGTTGTGTGCCATTGCGTCAACCAATGAAAGAATTCTTCACGTGATCATGACAATCACACTCAATGGTCCAATTGTCTATTTTAACTCATACCTTGGGATCTGAAGCAAGTATCTTTGTAACAGCTGTAAAACAGAGAGTGCAATAACAACACCATTGTTCCCCGCGACGAGTGGTACACCGGATGGAGTTTCCATGGCAACCCGACTTGACTTTAAATGGAAGCGAGCGTGTGGAGGAATTGGAATGCGTTTGCAGACAAAGCGGCGCACGTGCAAACGCGGTGTTAAGCACTCACGCACTCGCAGACCGACGGGGGCGGCCTAATGCATTCCGAGGTCGGATGGGATCGAGCAGAAAACAAGAAGAGTCGGAGGCAGACGGGCCCGCTGGAGAGCAACCTTGACAAGAGGTGAGACGCTGCTCTTAAGCGGTCCAGGATCACTGGACTGAGACCCGCGGTAGGCCGAGCGAGAAGAAACGTGCGCGCTTTTAAGATGTCGTCCGTTAGCAGCAGGTGGGAGACTGGCCGGTTGTGTTAAACTGTGACTTGTCAAGGTTTAAAGTAGTTGTTGGCAAGCTTCATGACAGGTAGGACTTCAACGATGGCCTTTTGCGTTGTTTCACATTTGGACGAGCGTCTGACTGATTCGGAAATATCGGACGCAAAAGCAATCATGTAGCATTGGTGTCACACAAACAATGCCACTGAGGGATTTTATTTATTTATTTTTTTACAGTCCGATGAAAAATTGATGAGCACCGAACATCTACAGATGTGCTCCATTTACAATATCAATATTGTTTTTTTGTTGAATCGCAAAAATTATGATTGTCAAAGATTGCCGCAAAAAACACACACTGTACAAAATTGACCAAAGAAAATCGTACCTCGGTTGTGTCTCCTGAGCAAGGTTCTCCCCTCTCTGATAGGCATGGTCTGCAATCTGCGTGGTGGACCTCTTCACTATCTGCTTCAGCTCCGGCTCCAGCCGTTCCATAATCGCTTTAATGGTCTCTGGGATTTTCTTCAGCTTGGCCAGAGCCTGACAGGAGGAACCACGGTGAAAGTTTATTGTAGGTTACAGAGCAATCAAACAGGTCGATCCTGTCATGTTCCTCGCGTGTACCTTTATCAGGATGCCCATGAACTCTGCGCTGTTCTCCTCCGGGTCCACCTCAGGGAGGTCTAATTGGTTCGACTCCCGCACGTCTTGTTGAAAGTCACGCACTGGAGGGGAAACCCACGTAGCTTAAGACATGATTATTTTTAAACAGCAAGAAAAGAAAATCCCTACGGTTGCCTTTGATCTCCTGTATAAAAAGATACGAGCCTCTGAGATGAAATTGCGTTCCTATTCGATGTGTTAAATCACAAGAAAGTGGATCTCGAGGCTTTTATAGAATAAGAGGGACCCGGCAAAACAGAGGAGAAAGCTTCTTAATAACGCAATACACCAAAGTCGACACGTAAAAATAGTATACGACTTTGCCAAATTAGCCAGACTCCGATTTTCACGAGATGAGATGGTCCCGATTTCCCGTCAGAGCACGTTAGGGGGAGTTAATGTTTATGGCAAGTTAATGTACTTTGGGTCGCGTTTGCCTCTTCTCCCCGTTTCAGTCGTAGTTTTTTGTAATAATTATGACAATTACTAGCTGCAAATGAGGTGCTCTAATGCTATTAGGCAAAACGGCGCGCTTAAGCCACTGATGGAGGCGGGCTGCTGCGCCGTGAACCGCAGCTATTAGTGCAGGCACTTTATCGCCTGCGGGCCTGCTAATTGTCGGTTTCTTTGAATAATTTGGACAAATTTGCGGGTGTAGCTTTTACCGCTTTGCCCTGCAGGGGTGACCGTGCCGAATAAAAATGTATTTATTAGCGGGAAATTGTGCGGATGTGAGCTCATGGCCAGTGTGCTATTTTCTTAGATGGATGACTTGGTCACAATGTTGCCTTTTTTTTTTTTTTTTTTTTTTTTAAACCTATTATCTCCACATTGTGACTCAGCAGCTTGGCTGGAGGAACATCCAAAGCCTCTTTCGAGCGACTCTGTTTCAAAGTAGAAGCCGAAGCTAGTTGCAACAACCTCGCGCCACTTGCCGGTTGTCATGGTGATGAAAACAAAATGAAGCATGGAAAAAAAAATTCCCGTATGAATAAACAATGCATAGAACTGCGAGAAAAACAAACAAGCTAATAATGAGATGCACAAAATGTTTGTTACTAAAAACTATGCACAGAGAAACTCATAAAAACCCAAGCATGCATGACACGAACTTATTGCTCCCGACGTTTTTTTCATTAAATTCTCATTTTTGTTCTTGTGGTTCCGGTTTAAGCGTTACAAATGCTTGCCGCCCACCAACACTACCGGCGCCGCCATCGCTATCCCCCCCCCCACTGCGATGACAGCGACGGCGGATGACAAACTACGCAGATAAAGGCGGACAAGATGATTATGATGTCGGCGAGGGAAACGCACACTACGGTGGCGGCGGTGGCTGAAGCGTGTTGTGACAAACGTGCGGTGTGAAATGAGGCAAACTTTGCATGTTTTAATAGTGTACTCGGGCTGCTAACGCAAACCCATAATGACATGCAATGGAGATGCTAATGACGCCATTAGCATTAATATCAGCATGCTCACAAACTGCACTGAGCAGGTCACTTTTTATATAGTGTGAGTGGTCGGGCAGAACAATTAAAGGGGAAGTCAAGTCTAAAATTGTATTACAATATTATGATCTTTGCGCACCTACTTACATGTTATTACATATTAATATTACATTTGAGGAGTTTGAATTAAGCAGCAAAGTCCATCTGAGGGGGCGGCCATTTTGCCATTTGATGTTGACTGAAAATGGAGTCAGGTAACAGCCAATCAAGACTCACCTGCTTTGGGGTTTGTGATATTAGAACAGACAAAATGGCAGCCGTTTGGATTTTACTGCTTAATTAAATTCCACAAACATTATATATTATATTTAGGAAATCAATACATCCAAATTGTTCTGCATATGAACGCATATTCACCACTGCTTGATCCCGGCGTGCTGAACTGCGACGAATCCAGAAGCTTCCGCGGGGTGGAAAGGCTGCTGACGTCCAACGCCGGCATGGGAGACGCGTCTTTACCCCCAGAGCTAAAGAGCACAAAATGTCTCAAACAGGAAGCAGCGCATTAGCGGCCAAAACAATCCCACCCGGCCGTTAGCCCTTTTGCTAACAGCGTCAATCGACTGTTTAACCCCGATGCCTTGCACCTGTGTGGGGACTGGCGACTGCCTCCCAATGAGCTACTTATCACACCTTAAGCTGGAGGTGGGAGCAATTTAGGCCCTTTAAAGTCCACCCGGTGTAAACACAGTGCCGGCTGGCTAAGTGGGCGCGGTTGTATGACGGCCGGGTTTGTTGTTAGGGGACACCGGCGCTTGTCACTGACTGACCCTTTGTAATAAATCACTGTACCTCGCTGGCACTGTAATTACTGCGCCCACGCACGCTATGGCTGAAATGCGTAAACAAAACAAAGTCGCTGTGCTGCATTAGCCCTAATATGTTTTACCGCTGTGTATGGAACAGTCATCTAGAGGGCATTCCTTGGGAAAATATATATTTTTTGGTGTGTCAGTAATTGGACTGGTGTCCCTATAGGAAATAATTGGCAACTGGCACTCGTTTGAACTTATAATAAAAGCACCACACAAAGATACGTTTTGACACACACAAAATAATGTAGGAAGGAAGATGCATTGCTATGATTGCGCAATCATATTGTCTGGGGTACTAATGAAACTTTAAAAGGCCCAAACTGCACAAAGTGAACTGGTAAAAGTAGAAGAAAACAATATGGATTATTACCCTAGAAGGCGCGCTGTGTTTTTGTCCTTGTTCTTGTGTCCCAGACGACTGGTGGACTTGATGTAGAGGTGACGATGGAGCTCGTCGATGAGCACCAGGTGGATGTTGAGCTTCTTACTGTGAAGCTCCAGGCGCAGGTCGCCCAGACCCTCCACCTGCAGCAGGGGGCCCTCCAGCGACTCCACGGCCGATACCTGAACAAGATGGGGGAGACGTTGGAAGCATTTGATTGTGTTCAGAATCATCTGACTCATCTTAAAATGACCCAAAAGTATGTTTTGAAACAAAGTTGATAAAGAACTACCATACTCAACGATTTATTAACTTGAAATCGATTCAGTGACATTTTAGTTGAAAATTCAACTAGTGTGACTGTGAAATGACTATTACGACTTACCTCATCTTTTTTTTTAAATTATATTTTTAATTAAATAGAAATTATTCAGAAAAAAACTTTTAATATATATGCGCATCTGGCAGACGGGGAGGGGGGTCCAAGCACATTTTAGGGGGAGGCAGTGCCCCGCAGCCCCGCCTCTAGCTCCGCCAGTGCTTTGTTTGTACGTCAACCGTTCATAAAGAAAAAACTACCTGTATTAGGAAATTAACAATATTTGTATATGAGATATTTACAAAAGTGGGAGGAGCCTCATAGCTTTAAATGAATGTATTTATTATCTCTGTAGGATTGCGCAAGAGTAACACAGATTTACCCTTGAATAAAAGTTTAGAAAAGTAAAATTCATATCTTGGAAAACAATATATTAAAAAGAAGGAAGAGAAGGAGTTTTTTTCATCCAGCACCACGGGGCTTAGGACCGCCGTTCAGAAGAGGAGAGAACACAGCCTGAATTCTAATTGACAACCCTAAGAGATAAACCTCACTCAAACACACACACACACAATTTTATTTGCAGTTAATCCACCTCTTTGGAGGTAAGACCAAGGAAGGAAATTATATCTGTGACTCATGAATATTTGGAAGTATAGAGGTCTTTTTACCTTGGCACCGACTCTTTTCTAACATTCCAGATCAATGAAATCAAAGTCCGACTGACTTTGAACTCTCGACTCCTTTTCAAAACGCGTCAAAGCGGCTGAGCCGGCGCAGGTTGGAAGGAAGTGCCGCTGCGTTCCGCCGGCGCCAAAGCGGATTTTCACGCTTCTTTTGTGCCCGCCATCGTCCCACTTCTCCCCACCCGCCCCTCCCTCCTGTAGATAAATTTATTCGGGTAGACTAATTATTTCCAATGTCGAAAGGAAGGATGCATGGGAGAACGGGAGAAGGGAAAGACACATCACAGTCTGCTGTGTCAAAATGTGCAACAAACGGAATGCAGGCACACCTGAAAAGCACAAACAGCTTTTAGGTTACAAATTGGTTCTTTGGTGCCATGAGAGGATGTAGGGAATAAACTTTTGAGGCGTGACAAAAATAAACATGTTTGCGTGCGTACAAGTGCAAACAAAAGTCACAAGGGGTTTCAGTTGCTAAAATAAAAAACAAATATATATGTAATGACAAAATATTTCCCAATATTTAAAAACATCATTCATATGAAAATTTGTAAAAATGTGCCTAACAAAGCTATCCAAGATTTTATTATTATAAGGAATGGGCAAGTATCAGTGCTTGGTATCGGTCTCAGTGACTACCTAAGAATTGAATAGTCCTACAGGTATTGGTTTGAAAAAAAGTGGTAGTAAACGTCCATAATTATTATTTAATTTCTGAGTGATTCTTAGCAGCTTATAGTCTTTTTTAAAGTTAAAGCCACAGAATCTTTCTCTACTTACCAGCATGTCCGTGGCATGGAGGTAATGTTTACTGGCCATGTAAGCCTCAAGGCGTTGCGGCACCTGCTTGATACTCTCAATCTCATCCAAGAGCTGCAGGACATGCTTGTGCTCGATGCCCTCGATCCACAGCTTCCTCAGCTCGTCCCGCTTGCAGTGGAGCAGCATCTTACAAGACAGGAGGTTCTCCTTCACCTGTGCGTGAGATGGGGACGTCAGCGGCGCCACGGCAATCAACTTGACACCTTTCCTACCTGCTTGATCTTGTTGCGAGAGGTGGTGATGCGTTCGGTGATGCTCTGGTATGTCCGGATGGCGGTGGTGAGCTCGGCGTAGTGCTGGATGATAAGCTGGTCCAGGTCACGGTCGCATGTCTCAAAGGCCTCCTCAAGACGACCCTTTTCTGTCTCTCTGTCCTGGACGTCATCGCTGCTGGACAAAGTCCTAGATGGATGGAAAGATTCCACATATTCAGACACACAATCTTTATTGGTATATGTCTCAAACGTAATAGTACTCCAAACAAACATTGTAGGATTTTATAACACAGAATATGGCAGACAGATATTGTATTATAACGGGATTTAACAGAGGACAAAGACAAAAAACTATATATGTACATATAGTTACGATGTAAGACATGTTTTGTCCCTCCATTTAAAACAATTGTAAATGTTTTCCATGCAAATGAAAACGAAACATCTATCTGAGCTACACAGGAAGACAATGCTAAAAGAGCTTCAACAAAACATAGCGGACCTTCCATAAACGCGAGTATCCTTCAAATACATTCCTCAATTTTTTAACTTCATAAGATAAAAATATGTGACACACAATACCTTATGACAGAGATGAGGAGACCAGAGGGGTCTTTGTTTTTGCTGACAGCTCCCCTGTATCGCCCTGCGTCTGTAGCCATCTTTGTCAGCCGCTACAACGATAACACCGGAAGCCGGAAGCGCGTGGGATTGTGGGAGTTGTAGTTCAAATAGTCTTCATGTTTGTCACTGTACGGTTTGGGCAAAATACAGTATAAATCATAAAAAGAAAGAAAAAAGTTTTAATTAAAATAGATATAAAATTTTAAAAAAAATCAGTTTAATTTATATCTCATTAGAAAATGTATTGTAACTTGCGCTTCGATCATTTTAAATCCTTCATCCAGAGACGTGTTTTAATGCAATATTGATTTTCGCAGGAATCTACAGATCACAGCATGACCCCCCCCCCCCCTTTCTCCTTTATTGGAAAGTTCGATCCATATCTCTCTCACGAGAGGGGGAAAAAACAGAAAGCCAGTAGAGAAGCAAGTGTTTGTCAGTTTGTTAATAGCCTCTTTCATTTAAAGCATCCATAGTGGTTAGATTTGGCAGGGCTTTGCTTGGTCTTATCTTTGACAATCTTTGCTGTACCGGTGACAATGGTAGAGGACATTGATTGTGGAGGTGGAGGTGGTCGATTCTTACCAGTCTAGACTGTGATTGATGTGCCGGTGGAATGACGAGATAACATTGTCGCCTATCTTTATGTCTCTTCTCACTTAAGAAACGAGAGGACACTGACAGTTTTTTTCTAAAAAAAAAAAGGAAGTCAAGTTCTTGTGGTCCTGGTTTTTAAAGTTCTTATCGCCAAAGCCTTCTGCCCATCAGTCCACGTAATCTCCTGACCTTCTCAATCCCAATAACAGTGGGTCAAGGTCATGCTGTTCAGGTTAATATGTGTTTGGATATAAATAATGTGGTTCTTTGTTGTCTGGAATATTGGGTGCTTTGGCATTAATATTAAATGAGAGATGACCAAAGAACCTTAGCGAGGCGCACGGCAGACTGTTTTTATTAGGTTGTTATTCAGTCGTGTATCTATTATATAAACTCTGCGTTCAGTAGAGCTTAAGGCTTTTCGAGGAGCACCCTGGGGCGTTGCTGCATATTCCAGTGACTCATTATATAATCTGTGATCATAATAGATTCTGCGATGAGGGTCTCCCCGGAGGGAATGTGCTTTGAGTGCAAGAACCCTTTTTTTTTATTATTGATAACAGACAAACAGAAGAATGGCAAACACAATGAAGTTGAGCTTGTTCGTACAACAAGGACAAATGACACATGGAGAAATAATAGCGAGGGAAAATTTGCTTTTCAGATGTGATGCCAAAATAGCAAAGTATAATATATGAAACACATTTAAATGGCTTCAGAATGCAGATATGAGAGAAGGAAAAAACAAAAAGTGTCCATTGCTACAAAGAAGTGTTTACTTCAGTGTAAACACTAATAAAGCGTTTTAAATGAGAGCATATTGCATCCACTATTTGGTATAGTTAAAATCACATAATGTGTATCCAACAACCATAAATACTTGAAAATGTCTTTATGATCCGATTTATGTAAGTATAGCCTCTAACTTTAAGAAACAATTTTTTTTGTTCATAATATATTGAGTTTAGACGACAAGAGTTATGAGCTGTCATCCATAATGATAGCTTTTGTACTCAAGTAAAATCAAATTTTGCGTTATACTTTGATATCTTGCAAGGCAGCTCGACTTTCTGGAACAAACAAAAGCTGTAATCTTTCATTTTGGAGCTGCTATTGTTGTACCTAACACAATCAAATTGTAAAAATGTCCCCAATGTTTATACTCCAGAAATATATTTTTAAATCATTTTTGAAGCACGAGTAGACTTTTATTTATATATTTATTTTCAAGCATTTTTTTAGGCAAAGAAATAAACCACCAAAATTAGTCATCATGCAAAGTAAACAACAGATGTGCCTGTGCACTGAGTGGACAAAGATATGCTCCTTGGTGGAAAGTGAAGCTGACAATAATCTGGGCATTTTTCCAAAGCCACAAGCAATATGTTGTGTTGGATGAAAATTACAATAGGTCATCTGTGGCAATACTATGCCTGCTTCTCACCTACTGTCTGCCCTGTTCCATAATTACCTCACAGTTGCCTGCAATATGTATTTCTTTGATTGTTATTATCACTTATTGTCAGCTGGAAAAACTGTCTATTCAATAAAATAAAGCAAATGGGTAGTATATTTCAGCCTGAATAAAATAAAATAATAAAAATAAAATAAAATATTACTGATAAAAAATAAAATAAAATTATAATTATATTATGAAACATTATAAAGCTGTTTCCAGCGTGAATAATTTACAGAAATCTATGCCTCACGTAATGCAAAATAAATTAATACAATTTTTGTAACGCATAAAAGTAGCAATTATTATTAAAATAAAATAATAATAATAATTTAATAATAATTTAAAAATAAAAAACAACGTTTATATTATTGAATATTATTTCAAAAAGAAAGGGCCTGCTTCTTTAAGACTTCCGCCCCATCCATGACAAAACAACCAATAGAAATCCGTAATGCAAAGACATCAACGAATCACAATTGATTTTCTTGCCTACGTCCAACTGGAGAAGCCGGAACAACAACGTGTGGGCTATTGCAACGCCAATCGCTTCTAAACTCTGCTAAGACTAAACTCGACATTAGTGTTTATTAGTGCATGTAGATATTTAATATATTCGATCGCTGCGGTGTGAGAATGGGAGCCAACAACAGTACCCGCCGCGTGTCATTTGAGTCGGACGAAAACGAGAATGTAACAGTGGTGAAGGGCATCAGGGTGGGTTGACAGCAGCACACTTGCATGTTGCACTCTGGCACAAAACGTCAATAAAACGTGGCGTGATCCGTGATTGTTTTTGTAATATTAGTGCGATGCAATAATGAAGTCTTAATATTTTGCTATTATTGCTCGGATTGATGTTGTCAAATCGATCACTATTCTTTTCAAACAAACTCGTCCTCAAATACTTCCAGCTACATAAAGTTTCTCAAAACAATTGTGTTAACAATAACTTTCCTCTTTTCATGCACGAATGTGTTCAAGTAAGTTGTGTGACTATATAAAAGTCATTGGAATGTTGACGTTGATGTCACAGACCACGTGGGAATGAATGAATGACTGACGCAGAGCACCGTTACGTCATGTATAAGGTGCAAAATTGTTTTAGTAAAGTGAAACATCTGTACTTTTGTGGAAGTAGCAACACATACCTTTGCACCAACCATGCAACCACAAAGTTTACCGAAGAGAAGTTGCTCAATCAAAACAGAGGCTTCTAAAGTTTGCGTGTGTGGTAAATATAGATGGAGCCGCTTCAAGTCAATTAGAAAGGACTTAACGAGTTGGTAGGAGTCACTTACAAATCCCGTTCATGTCATTGCTGTGCTTCCTTAAATAAGACCATTGAGATTGTTCTTTGGTAAAAGAACTGTTTAATAATTCTATTGAATGTTTCTTTTCAGCTCTCGGAAAACGTCATCAACCGAATGCGAGAACCTTCTATGGCCTCTCGTCTACAGCCTCCACCTCCTCCTCCTCCTCCATTTGAGCCCATCCCCTCCTTTCCTCCTCCGCCAGACACCATAGCACCTCCTCCTCCACCTCCACCTCCTCCTCCTCAACCCGAACAGGTAGAAGCACCCACCGTCATTGACATGGTGCTGCCCTCCTCTTTGCCCGCAGTTGTGCCTCCTGCTTTTGAACCGGCCCCTGCTCCTGCGCCTGTTGTCGAGCCGGTAACTACACCCTTCCCTTCTCCTCCTGATCCGCCTGTTTCTGCTCCGTTCCCTGCTACTATAACCCCGCTAAGTGAACGCCTCTCCTCACCTGCCCTCCCGTCTCCTGACTCGAACCTCCTTCCGACCCTTCCTCTTTCTGAGGCTGTCACTGCCCTGCCAACAACTTCTCCACAGTCTCAAGTGATCACACCTCCTCCTCCCCCTCCTCCTCAACAGATTGTGGAGTCAGAATCTTCTGCCCCAAAGGTCACTCCCGTAGCACCACCACCACCACCACCACCATCTCCTCCTCCTGTTGCACCAGCAAGTAAGTTTCCTAACATAACGCCGCCATTTTTAAATCTGTGTCACTTTATTAAGTACTACATTGCCGCATGTTCTCTCAGAGGTTGGCAGACAAACTTGTCATCATTTCACCAAATCAAAAGTTAATACACGCGTTATAAAAGTAGAATCATTTTCGATAATGACTCATTTCATTCTGCCTCCTCGTTAAGTTAATTAGAGGTTCTACGAAGATGAAGTGTCCAGGGGATTAATTTTACGTGCGGCTACATTTTGAATTTTAATCATGTTTATTGTGTGGGTGTTTACTTTAAGCCACCTAACGTTGTTTTTTTTTGTCTTCTTAATTAGTCTCCATTGTTGTGAGTCATTGTCAGCCTCCAATTGCTAATAAAATGATAAATTCTTTCCCCCGAGTCATGTTAATAAATTAGTAGCTCATTACAGCTGATCAAGGCGACCATTTTTGCTGTCATTACCTGCATAATAATGATTCCAACAAGGTGTAATCGGACTGCTTACAAAGCTTCTCGCTCTAAAAGTAAAGTTGCGCAGTCATTTTGCTTTCCCGAGGACATTTGAATGTTGCTCATTACGCACGCACTGACAGGCGTGTGGGTGCGGAGTGGGCGTCCGGCAGAACCCCCCTCCCCCTCCGCCCCGTCCTTTACCGTGCTCAATCAGCGTGCTAATTAAAAAAGGCCAACTTGTGCCACGCCACAGTGACTCCAGTGATTAAAACGACACCTCTGCAGTTTGGCACAATAAGCCAGCAGGCTTGCGGTGGAGCGAAATGCGTATGCGCAGTTTTAGTTTTGCCCTTCGTTGACACCGAATTTCATCCGAGCCACTCGGCCGTTTGTTGAGCGCGTAATAATCACAATCAGACATTTTAATTTACTCTCTTATATTCAACAAAAGATCCTTTTTTTTCCCGGCGACTATCCGGTTAAAGCGTCCCTCCATTGTTTGCGCTAATTGCTTTTCAGATTCAAAGATAAACAATAGCGTGCTTTGTTTTTGAAACGCGTCTGGTGCGTTCGGTGAGGCGGCGACGGCACAGCGGTGGATTACAATAAAAGGTTTTACACTCTTGGGTTGCGCGTTTTTAAAAAGAAAATTACCATGGTTTGAGGGACACCCTTTGACACTGTAGATAATACAATTTTAAATAAATAAATGTTATCAAAGACTGAAGCATGCTCTTTGGCACCGTAGATAATACAATTTATTTTTTTTAAATTAAAAGGAAATGAAATTAAAAAAATCACTATTGAGGTGTGCACCTTGACCCCTGAGAGTAGTTCCTCAAAGGTTTCACCTCAAAATATACTTTACCATCATCAAGGCCAACATTAAAATACATCATTTGTTCCTAGATAAAAGATTATACGTACCATTGTAAACTGCTTTATAATGCACGGTTACACTGACACTGTTCATATTACCACTTTACTTAAATATTAGAATTAAATGCAAGCTAGACCCTCAATAATAGTTTTAAGAGTCAAAAATAATAAAAAAAAACTTAAATGCCTCTTTCAAATAACTCAATTCTCATATATTGAATAAATGCTGTAAGACTCTGCCTATCAAATGCTAAGAATGAAAATTGACCCTCAATAACAATAGTTTTAAGTGCCTTAAAAAACCTCCAATGCCCCATCAGTTTATTTTGTTAAAACCTTGTTGAAAAAATGATGTAACTCCAGGAATGATCACTGAGAACAAACTCACAATAACAATAGTTTTAAGAGACAAAATGGGCTTGAATAATTGAAAATCTCTCAGAGTTAGTATTGTTAAAAAAAAAAAAACGGTCCACCCACCAAACACAACAAATGAAAATTGAGCCAAAAAGAGGCAAAAACAAACCAAATGACCTCAAACGTACCTTTAAAATAAATCTCTATTGTTCAATAAATTAGTCTTATTAAAAAATGTTTATATTGAGAGCCACTCCCCGAAATAAACAGGAGAAAATAGAAAATAATAGCTCAAATGCCCACTTTCAAATAAGTCAAAACAGTTCTGGAAGTTAAAGTCTTGTTAAGAAAAATTGCCCTAAGACTTATGTCGGAACGTGTCCGGATTCCGTTCAGGTGAAGAACCTCTCGACACCTTTTCTGTCCACCGTGCTGTAAATATTCATGTGACACGCACACCACATTGAACTAATAGCCATTTCTGACACTGTTCTGCCTTGCTCAAATGTACCAAGATGAAGTGTAGAACGTGTGAAATTCGACGCTTTTTTCCCCTTGACGTTTCTTGTTATCTCGCAGAAGCCCGAGCTGTCAGTTAAGATGATTCGGAATGATGAGGAAAAAAAAACTGAAACGGCACCTGTATGCTTCAGGGTAGATTTTATTTTATATTTTTAATACTTACTGTGATTTGAGCGTGGCGAAAGGTGCCCGGCGACTCCACCATAGAATCGTGAGGAAGTGTTAATGTTACAGATTATGCCCACCACGCAGGTCCCGGGGTTAATGAAAGCCCTGATGAGAAATGCAATTTGCCTTCATCTATTATCTCCCACCAGCAATTCTGGCCAACTATTTTTTCACACCCTTTCTTATGCCAGCTTTTGATGGTGAGCGACAACGCTGAATTTTTAATCCTTTTTTACTAGAAAGTCGAGTACAGGTGTCACTCACATATACCCGCGCTAACAAAATAGCTCACCAGTACATTGTGATTTTCTAGGGAGGCCATCACTTGAGAATGGAGACACTTTTTGTTTTTTGAATGATTTAGAATCGGTTTCAAATTGTGTTATTTATCAGTTTTCTTTCTTTTCGTTTTTTTCGTCAATTATTGATTGATTGTTATGAGACATCATTAACATGATCATTTTCTCAACTCATTCACTGCCATAGACGTATTCATTTTAACTGTGCTAGTAGTGAATGAGTTAAGAAACACGAGATGAATATTGGTAATTCTTTTTAAAAACTTTAAAGGTAGGGAAGGACTTCTTCCGATATCAGACATCAGTAACAGGTTGAAAACGGCCTTGTTTCGAAGTATTGAGTTTTCGCTGCCGATACCAGTCACCGATACCAGTCACTGTTGCCCCCTTGTGGACATTTCAGGTGTCACCATCGCACTGATTTTAAACTATCAAACCAACATGAAAGGTCTGAATTGATTGAAATTGAATTGAATATATTTTTAATTTAAATCGATATTATTTACATTTATTTTAATATTTTTTTATTGTTACGATTTAATATGTTATTTAATTTAGTTTTTTTTAAATTTAGTTTGTAGACCTCACGTCCCCGGGAGCCTTATATTTCTAAGATTTACCCTGTAAATGATGCGTGGTTGATCCTGATAGAGTTGTAATGTTGTTGATCAATGATGCCTTCTTCTGTTGTCAAACACGACGGCTGAGGCATGAAGGATGTTTCCCCGCCGGCGTCTCCGCCTGATTCGCGCTACCTCTTTATTGTACCGAGCGGATCATATTTTCCGCTCTCGTTAGCCGCCGCTTTACGGCGCGACAGAAAGTTTACCGTCGAAGCTTTGTCGTGCTTAAGCAGGTAAGTTGAATTGTTAAGCGAGAGGTAGGGGAGGTGTTAAAGCTGCTGGAAAAGGTGTGCGGGAATTTTATATGAAGGTCGTGGGAGAGATAAATGCTAATGAGGAAAAAATAGAAGTGTTGATCTGCATTCTGCATCATGCCTCCAAACTGAATTAATTATTTGAGCAAATATCCACGTACAGTATATTTGAGGGCCACTGAATTTTGTTTTTACTTTGCAGTCTGTAAAAAAAAATAAAAATCTGAAAATTAATCCGTAATCAAAGTGTATTTTTTGCTACCAAAAATTGAAACCGGCCTAAAAAAAATCTGTATCGGTCTGACCCTAAAGTTAAATTCTTACTTCTATTCTTGTGTTAATCTAGTAGGATTCGTCCAAAAATAACAAAAATTTGAAATTTATTTAATCATAGTCGCGACAATCAAGAAACCCAAACTTTCCGTGCCCTGAAAATCCTACAATTATATATTGCCCGCCATGTTTCTATTATTGCTATTCAATTTGCCTTCACGACATTTACAAAAAAGACCATATTAACATTTTCCATCTTGAAGGAAATTGTCTTTATGCAAGCGTGTGATTGTGTGTCCTGTGACCGCCCCCGCTGTTATTTCATTTTACCAGGTAATAATAGCCTCGGACAATAGGGATTATCCCATCTAACTAATGCAGTGTGAGTGTAATCTCCACTCACGCAGACACACACCGTGCAGGGCCATCGTGTGGTATTGTGTCTTCCGAGCACGTTTTGGCCCGGTCACTGGCTGCCATCTTTACGTTCATGCTTAATTACCTGCCAAGATAGAGCGGCGAGGACACAAGAGGCGTCCACGTGTGATGTCCCTGACATGAATATAGCTAGTTAAGGTTGCAGGGATGTGGACGCAGATGTCGTCCGTATCTGCGTTTTGCGAGGCGCCTTGAAATGTACAAGGTCTTTGCCAGCGTCCTTAACACTTCAGTTGCGTTATTGCTGATGCTCCAAACTTTTTTTTTTTTTTTTTTTCCGCTCAGTTGATGAAGAAGCCCTGAAGAAAAGAATCAGTGATGAGGTGTACGAAGGCTTGCAGAAGCAGAGGGTCAAGACCGAGCAAGAACTGCAGACTTGGTAAGAACCAAAAATATACACAGAATTAGGCGTACTTTTTTTAAACCGTGTTTTTTTTTTTTTTTTAATTATTACTTCACATTAACGGAATCAAACCAGGACAGCAAATGAGTCTGACTTTATTCAACTTCAATACGACATCCATCGATAAGGCACACCTGCTGATTTTTGAGAAAATTATAGCGCCTTATAGTTAAAAAAATACGGTCATGAAATCCGATACTTTGTAGTAGTTGTGACTGTGGATGTTTACCAAAATATTAGGAACACCCGATCTGTGGTTCTGCACCGGTGTCAGTCAGTCCATACTCGTCAAAGGATTTTATCCGGAAATTTTCCGCCGTTTCTTCACTTTCATTAATAGTCATAAAGATCGGCATCCGTCTCCTTCCGATTCCCACCGCGTATTCAATCCGTCTCCCTTCCCGAAGCGCATCAGCACTTCTCGCCGTCTTCTCCGGATCAATTAATCATGCCTGCGAAAGGAAGGTGCTAAACCTCAGGTAATTTCCTGGATGTAGAGTCGGGCGATCCATTAGCCCAGCTAAAGATGGAGATGCGCAGAACGGATTCTGTATGTGGGTAAAGGAACAATAATGATGGCGACCCACAAAAACACAAGCTCTCTTGATTCAGGAGGAGGTAGTGCGAGATTATTGATTCACCTCCTTCAGGAGAAAATGGGTATTTTTCTTTCTTGTTTTTTTTTTTTTGCAGTTCTCTTTTTATTTTACATGTAACTGCTTCCTGCAGCTCATTTATTGACATCTGTTCAAAAGGAGTAAGTGCCTCACAATTGCTCCCTCCTTGCAATTAATGGACATCATGACAGCTTTCAAGCCCTCGCTTCTCGTGTGAGGAAAGTGGAAAATGCAGCCATGAACAAGCAATCATCAACTGCACTTGTATGTATCTGTGGGTGGGTTGTTGGTTTTTTGTTGTTGGTTTTTTTCCGGTCTGTCAATTGACTTTTAAGCCACTAACGCTCTGGACTGAAATTAGTCCGCAGTTCTTGAGGAAAAAAAAATCACTGTACAAGTCGGTCTATGTAACAGCACGCTAAAAATCATGATTATTCGGTATCAAAATTTGGTTTGGGACACGGTTCGGTTTGGGTTCAGTTGACAAACGTTTTAAAAAAACAAAACGGTATAAACTAGAACAGATGTGATACCTGCGTGATACTGGTTCAAATCAGATAACAAATGCACAGTTTCTCAGAGTTTGATCCTTGAGGGCTGGTATCCCTGCTGGTTTTAGATATCTCCCTCCTCCAACACACCTGATTCAAATGATCAGGATCGAAGGGACACATTTAATCCAAGCAGGTTACCGGCCCTCGAGGACCCGTATAGAGACTGAACGACTGTATTCCATTTACGGAATAAGTAGCCTGTGGCCAGAGCACAAGCCGGCTACATTTCCTGCCCTCGTACCTTATATGATCCCAGTGGGAACTCGGTACACCTCTGCACCATCCAAAAAAAAACCTTAACAATTATTGTTGGACCCCAATAAATATTTCTGGAAGCAAGCTGTTCAGTGTGTTGCCTTAAGACTTTTCCGGGAGTAGAAGATCAAACCTGGTTCATTTTTGATAAAGGTACTTTGAGCTCTACACTGAAGTCTATAACAGAGGTCTCCAACCACCGGGCCGCGGACCGGTACCGGGCCCCACAGAAAAAATCTATAAATAAATGTAGCGTCTACAAAGAAAACGAAAAAAAACTACGGTAGTCCGCAAGGGACAAAAAGCTAAACAACCCCAGGCCAAACATGACACTAGCTCGCCATCTCCTTTACATTTGTTTTTATGCCAGTCGTATTATTTTATTTCGTCGTATTTACCCCCCCGGACTTTAAAGGCCGGTCCGTGAAAATATTTCCGACACGAAAAAGCAATCTAAAATAAGTCGAACCAAAGTTTTAAATAAGGTTAAAACGGAGTAGCAAAAAAGTTAGCTCCACTCCCCCATTGAGTCCAACTAGCATCAAGTAAATTTAGAGGCAAAAGTCTTTATTTGTTCTGCGGAGCTTTCAAGCCATAAATGAAGTCCTGAGATCTGCATTTCGCACGGCACGCTCGAGCAAGGAGGCGAAGTTTAGGGCTGAGCGAGGAGTCAATTTAAATGTGGTCCTTAACTCATTTGTTTGCAAGGAGCTGCAGCTGGAGGGTACAGATTTGCCCGTGACTCACCGAAGCGGAACACCTCCAAAGAAATAGGAGGAGGCGGACAGAAGTGCTGTCGCACTTACATCAAACTGTCCTTTTGTCAACAATTCATCCTGACATCTATGTGGACATTATGTTTCAAACAAAGCAATCAAACCCAACGTGGTCTTTATTACATTTTGCTGCGATAGCCTCTTGTGAGGTTTACGCACCACTTTGCATATTCAAGCAGGCCAGATAAGCTCACCATATGTTTCTGATTTACCACAGTCATACTTCCTAAGACCATCGCAGTTATCTTTTTAGATTTGTGGCCGGGAGAATACAAAACAGCTTTTATGTGGCAACATTTCTAAATTAATCAGCTCCGTTCATTGTCCCCGCTTAATTTTAAACTCCCTTTTTACAGTCAGGTGTGCCGTGTTTATGTGCCAGCGCATACGTGTTGGAGAGAGCGCATCGGGGCCATCAAATATTCATGGGCAGCATTCAGCAACATTATTCCCAACATCAATATTGCATAGAGCCTCTAAATGCCTTTGTTTCAGGGTGCTTTTGGTGGACTCCATTTTGCCTGGTGGAGTGTTGCGATGAATCTCATGGAAGCTTACATATTTGGGAAGACAGAAAAAATATGATAGAAATAGAAGATAGAACTGTGAAAATGAATCGTTTAATCGGTGACTATTTTAATAATCAAATAGTGAGCCATTTCTTTTGACCTTAAAATGGTAGAAATCCTCTGTCAGCCCCTCGACCACAATTGTTCATTAATGTTTGTATTCATTCATAAAAACAAACAGATTATCTTTTGTGTTGAAGCAAAACAAGACAGCTATTTACTACGGAAAACAATAACCTCACCAGAAACGCAATCAGCTTTAAAAGGTTTGTTGAGTACAATGTTAATCCCTCTTGCGTGCTATTTTTTAATTATTTACTTGTTTTTATCACTAAACTATACCTAATAAATGGGGAAAATTGTTTTGTGATGCACTTTAATGCCAAATGAAATTTGATCCGTTTATTCGATAGACTAAGTGAGAGACTAATCGATTCTTAAAAATATTTGAAAGTAACCATACAAAGTAATAAGTTTGTTTTTTAGCATGTTTATTTTAAATAGTTTGTGTAAGATTGACAAGAGGAGCCAAAACAATTTCAGAGATCTAAAATTTGTTATGAGTCTCTCTTACAATTTGTCCACTCTCATGTTGAATGGTACAGTCTGTAAAAATGATCAGGTCAAGCTTCACTTCACTTCCAAGCACCGAACTAGGAAATCAAATCAAGTAAAGCCTTTAATCACAAAAGACTCTCAAAAGGTTTTAACAGGCCCACAGTTCACAAAAATCAATGACAGCCACTTGAGGAGAAGCAACAGTAAAACAGGCCAAAATCCAGCGAGAGTGATTTAGACAGGGTTAGAGAGTTGTAGCATCTCCTGGCTGCCACCGCTCTAAACAATTCTTAGCCTCCTTGTTCTCTATCCAACTTCCTCGGAGCCAATCCTAAAACTCATCGCTTGGACCCTTGTTTATGACAACAATGAGTATCGAAGTATTCCATCATCCTGAGCTTGGACACCAATCGGCTTGAACCACCAACTAGTATCTCACCAAACTCCCTGAGAACTAGACGCCATGGAAACACGACTTCCTGTTTGGTGTTGCCCCCTCTTGAGTGCTTACATTCATAACTCAGCATGCATTCAGTCCATAAGAACAAACTGTGCCAAGCAAGCTGTTCACTTGGAACATACATTCCTGATTGAATTCCTGGAAATAAAGTGTCACCCACTTCATTTTGCACACTTCCAGTCCAAGGGCAAACATCAGCCATGTCCTCCAAAATCATTCCATTACATAGAAGGTTTTTTCGATACCCCCCCCTTTTTTTTTTGGAAGGAAGCGTCGTCTTTCTCGCCTCTCTCTTCCCCACCTGGTGTCAATCCTGTACAGCCAAATGAAAAATGTGTCCAATATCCCCGGGAGAGTGCAATAATGGCTGGAAAGCAATAGAGGCAAGGCAGACTGATAGCATCCAGCTAGTGATAGCGGTCTTTGCTTGGCTTAGCACTTGTGAGAAAGTGTGAGGAAACACACTTTGCTTTTGCCAAGCTTTCTTTATTCCATTTATTTCGAACATGGTTTGGTCTATTTATGCCAAAGGTTTATCAATGATTTCAGGGGTGCATGACTTTTTTTTTTCCAACTTTTCGAGTAAAGCCAGCTTTGATTGTGGGGGAAATGGTGAATGTAAAAGGCTATTAGGAACCGTCCCCTGTGTGTGTATGTGAGTGTGTGTTGATGTTTGTGTGAGTGAGTGGGAGTCTGAACCCTATGATGGATGGAGTGTGCTGACGTGTGCGGCCCAGTGGACTGTAGGAGTGGACATGGCTGGCCTCCCTCCATCTCTCTCCCTCCAACTCCTCACTCAGTCTTTGCCGGGCTTCCTCCAGGGCCAAACATGTCAAGTCGGCGCTATTCACTTCTTTCTGTCTTCCTCTCGGCGTTATTTTGGGAGGCTCCCATCACCTTCTGTTCGGCACGTACTCTGACATTTTGTCTGGTCGAGGGACACGTGAAGTCATCCGACCTGACCTATATGTTGTCATCTTGCAAATTGTGTGTCTTATCACTAAGCCCTCAGTGTCCATCTGGCTCCTTCCTAATTTTGTCTTTTAATCTATATGTTGGCTTTTATAACCGTTTTTTTATTATTTGTTTAGAATAAACAACCAAACCATAACTTTTCAGTTTTTACTCGCATTCTCAACAAAACTCTTTCGAAACTATTTTTCCGACAAGTCAGTCTTCACCTGTCTGCAATCTCTCAGGATTCGACTTGAAGTTTATTGGGATCTTCGCCGACTTTTCTTTTCACTCTGGCATAATTCGCCCAAGCACTCGCTTTTGTCTTTTTTGTGTTTATTTTACCTCGCCACTTGATTCCTAGCAAAGGAGGCTGTTCAGAGGTTTTCAGGGACGTTCCTCCTGTTTTCCAATCAAGCGCACTGTCGCTGCACAGGGAGCGTGTTGCTAGGTAACTAAGAGAGCTCAGTGACGAAGGTTCAAATGGTGGTCTTGTGTCTGCACGGAGCTTAATGCTGCTGTGGAGGCAACAGCGTTTTCCAGTCGCTCAATATTGACAAGCACACTTGAGTGCAAATGATTTGGAAACAGTACAAATTCATTTCAAAACTCGGAGACTCACGTGGATTTTTGCACATTGGGTTTTTCCTGACGTATTTTGAAAGTGACTATCAGGGTGAATTAGATCCCTAATTGCATTTGTGACCTTTTTTAAAATCATTTTGCTGACGTAACCTCAAACATTTCACTGCACTTGAAGAACATGGTTGCTAAAACGTCCCTTTTGGAATGGAAAAACAAATACGTCATCAATCGTCCACAGGCTGGAGGTCGAGAAGTCCCGCGCATCAGCCCAAGCTCAGGCCGAGGCCAAGCGCCACGTGGAGGACGAGCTGTCCCGTATTCTTTCGGCGGAACGCGCCATGGCCGAAGAGAACATCCAACAGGCGCTCATCACGGAACGGATCGCCACCGAAGAAGAAAAACTCCGCACTCGGCTCTATGTGAGTACTCGGTAGTATTCGGAAATGGACAGGTCGTGCCTTGCTCTCTGATGTCACGGCCTTGAGGTTTTTCTTGTAAACAGTCTGATGCGCATTTAGTGTTTGGGGTTCATGTATTTTCTCAATTTCTTGATGAGAAAGCATTTCTGTGTCAATCAAAAAGACGTGTAAATCTTGCTTCCTTTAAAAGCGGTTCAATATTTAATCAGGTGTTTTTAGTGCACGCCTGACTATTTCCGTGTGTTTTTTAATTGAATGTGAATCGGCCCGTTCTCCACATTCATTGCGGCAGAAAACATTTGTCATCGGTCGTAGTTGCTCTCGACTGTGCTATCGATTACTCCCCTTCACCGGCAAACTCATTAAGATACAGGTCACGATGAGCCCCTGCAACCACATGCATTTGTTTCTCTACTTCACGCACAATAAGAGCCATGATGTGAACAGTTATGCCTCCCCACGCTCACCTATAATAGCCATAACCTCTGCAGCCGCTGCCCGAGCCAATTACAGTTGTAGGCATGCTGGAGCGCTGCCGTGCCGGCAAGAGTTCAAATGGCGTGTCGGATCTAAATTCAGCTCATTGATTCAGGATCTCATTGCACCTGATTTGTACCACGACTGTTAGGCGGCTAAAAAAAAACATGTTTATGGAGAACGTTCCACTCAGAGGAACGGAAAACGATATGGAATTGGCCTGCTGCAAAAGAAGACTTACAAAGTTGGAAGTATTGACTTGCCCCAATGTGCATTAGACCAAGAAAACTAGTTTGGGTGGTACATTCAGTGGTAGTGCATGTCCTCAAGGCCTTGCCTGCCACCACCAGTCACTCCCCTTCCTCCCTGACAAGTCGACTCCTTCCAAAGAGCGAGTCCGGCTCCTCGTAATTGAAACGTCACAGGAGCGCAGGCAGGGTTGCGGCTTGTCAGTCACTCCTGTCGGCTTCCCGCCGTTCTGTTGTTTCGGCGAGTTCCGTGTCAAGGTTCACACGTGTTGTGCCACTCATGCACAGACGTTAATTGGCAGAAACACAAATAAACCCCAAGCATTAGTTTTCAAAATCATAAATAATGTTGCCCCGGACATTAACACGGACTATTTATGTATTCTGTTCTTCACATTTCATTGTTAATTAAGTCACGGACCCTCCATCATGCCCTACCTTTTTGATTTTCAACGAATCAGGCCCTTGCTGAGCCAAACTGGTCCAGTGGCCAATCCATCATTGGTCACACACAGGCTCTAACCTTAAGGCAGAATTTTCAATCAAAGCCAAAGTCATCAATCTTTCCACGCTCTTAACATCGGCTCAGTCGACCTGCGCTAGTCCAAAATGTCCACTCTTAATGCTTTGCAATCGTCAAAAACGTATCCCACATTTAAGAGGGGCTTTAATATCAGGTTCCTGGAAAATCGACACACTTTTGACATTGGCTCACAATGAGGTGAACCCTAAACTATTAAGGATGAATAATTGGGTTGATCACTATCACGTTATAAAACTTTTTCCCCCCCCTAGATCAAGTGTTGGTTGCAAAATCCCACCCTACCCGACATAGATTGTAGTCTCCAATAGATGGACTTCCTTCCCGCCCGTCTTTCCTTGCATCTCCATGTTTCTTGCTGTCGCGTTTCAGACACAGACGACTGGACCGGGCTGATAACATGCTGACAATTTAATTTCCCCGGTATTAAAGTAGACTTGCTGGGTTTTGAATTGGTGCCCCTTGGTGGTATGAAAAAAAATCCTTTAGAATCTTTTTTTCCTCCTTTCTCTGATGATGGGAACATTAAGGGTAGAAAAAAAACCCTTTTGTGTTATCTTTTGTCTGTCTATTTTTTCCAACCCTCGTTTTTCTCTCCCACGCTCCGTCCACTCAGACGTTCCTTACAAGTTTTTTTTTTTAGTTTAGTTTAGTTTATTGTTTAGCACATATTATTATAACAAATAACAGTGCAGGGAGGGAGACGAAGCCTAGGGCTTGTAAGGAGCTCCACTCCTGTATAATCAAAGTGCACAACAAACAAAGTGCTGTGACATCAAATATTATTCAAGTGTTTAAGAAAGAAAAAAAATAATAATAATATATATATATATATATAAATGAATAAACATCAATGAATAAACACAAGCATAACTAGCTAAATATTAAATCGTCATATTTATATATGCATATATACGAAAGTGAACGTATACATACATAAACAAATACACTATACAAAATGAGAAACAAGAGAAACAAAATTTGACACTTTAGTGATGTTGAAACAATCAAAAAACACCAGGTAAGAAAATAGCTGAGCGGAAGCAGAAGAACTGCAAACAGAAAATAACAAAACAAGGAAGAATCAGGGTATAAATAGTGGTTTAAGTTGATGTTCTTAGTATGGATCAGCTGAGTGCGGTGGAGTAATTTTGGACTGGTAGGATCATGAGTGGAGAAGGTGGTGTTTCAGGTGCTTTCTAAAAGCAACCTGTGAAGATATGGATCGAATATGGATTGGTAGCTCATTCCAGAGTGAGGGCCCTCTAAAATGGATATTGTATTGATGGCGTGATGTTCGACAGGACGGTGGGTGGAGATTGTCCCCCTGTCTTGTAGGATAAGAATGTAATTCCGATACAAATGCGAAGAAATTATGAAAAGTGGCTGGAAGACAGTGTTTCCTGTATATATATTTATGGGTGAGTAGACAGGTTTGATGAATATTTACTTTATCAATTGGCAGTAATGAATAGTTTCTAAACAATGGTGCCGATGGTTCATATCTATTTGAAAAAGAGATCATTTTTAGGAACTTCTTTTGTATGATGAGTAATTTGCTGAGGTATGTTGGATATGTAGCTGCCCAGACTATGTTGCAGTAATTGAGTAAAGGAAAGAGGAAACTATAATACAGAGTGAGATGAGCAGACGGATGGACCAAGGGACAAACTTTTCGTAAGATACCTAGCGTTTTCATGGATCTTTTGCAAACCAAATCAATGTGTTCAGACCAGTTTAAGTGTTTATCTACTATAACTCCTAGGAATTTAGTGCTAGTAACTTGATGGATTTCGTTATTATTTATGTAAATTTTGGCCTGTTCTTTGGGGTAAGATTTATTTATATTGCAGAAGATCATGAAGTTACATTTGTTTATATTGAGTGACAACTTATTTATTTTGAACCATTTTGTAACAGCGTGCAACTCAGTATTCACACGTGCAATGAGGAAATTAAAATCCTCGTGGGTGGCAATGAGATTGGTATCATCCGCAAATAACAAAGGAAGAAAATTTGAACAAGACATGGAAAAATCATTTATGTACACCAAAAATAATAGAGGACCCAATATTGAGCCCTGCGGGACCCCAAATAGTATTTTAGATCTGTTGGAAGAACAACCATTTATATATACATATTGTTCTCTGTTGGCGAGATAGTTTGTGAACCATTTCAGGGCAGAATCGTTCACTCCATATCTCTCTAGCTTAGCGATGAGGATCTTATGGTCGACAGTATCAAATGCTTTGCTTAAATCTAGAAAGACACCAAGAGCGAATTTCTTATTGTCAAGAGCCGTTGAGATGTGGTTGGCAAGCTGAAGCAGTGCATGCTCAGTAGAAAACTTTTTGCGGAAACCGTATTGATGTTTATAGAGAATATTGTTTGTTTCTAGGTGCTTTGCCAATCTTGAGTAAACCAGTTTTTCTAGAATCTTGGAGAAGCAAGGAAGTACGGATATAGGTCGATAATTACCATATTCATTAGTCTCACCAGCTTTGAAGATAGGAATGACTTTAGCAATTTTTAATTCTTGGGGTACAATGCCAAATTTTAAAGATAAGGAGAAAATGTGTGTTAGTGGAATTATTATTGAATGAATAATTTTCTTAATAAGTATGCTTCTGATCTCATCATGGCCAGGGGCCGAGTTTTTCAAGCTCATGACGATGTTGTAAACTTCCTCAACACTAGGAGGGTCAAGAATGGAGAGTGAAGGAAACTGCCCTTTAATAAGGCAACAGGGGCTTGTATCAGAGGTTGAGAAGCTAGATGCCAAGGTAGCGCCAACATTTACAAAGAAATCATTGAAACCATTAGAAATATCTATTGGGTTTGAATGAGCTCTATTCTTCCCCAGCATCTCATTTGGGGTCGATGTTTTTGATTTCTTGCGATGTAATAAATGGTTGATAAGATTCCACGTTGTTTTGATGTCACCGGAGGCTTGTGTAAATTTATCAGCATAGTAAGTTTGTTTGGTTTTCCTTAGTAAAGCTGTAAATCTGTTTTTATATTTCTTGTATGTTTCTATATTTATAGGGATGGGATTTGCAATAGATTTTCTATATAGTTTATTTTTTTTACGTGAAGATTTTTTTAGTTCATCCGTTATCCATGGTTTCCCCTTAGAGTTATTTTTACGACTAGAAGTTAAAGGAAAGGAGAACTCTAATGCATTTGTGAGTATTGTTAGAAGGGAGTGATAGGCTTTGTTGACATCTTGCAACAGGATAACCTCATCCCATGACACAGAGCTGATGATAGATATAAAAGATACCATGTTTTTCTCAGTAAATTTGCGGAATTTCATTTGATCTCCAATATGATCTTTGATTTCAGGACTACTATCATTGTGGATGAGATGGAAGACAGGTAGATGGTCGGATACATCACAGATCAAAAGGCCAGATGTTATCTTGTAGTCTAGAGAATTAAATAGGATATTGTCTATGAGAGTGGCCGTTGAGCTTGTGATCCTGGAGGGTTTGTTGATAAGAGGGAAAAAGTTTCTGGAATATAATGTATTAAGGAAGTCTGCTGTATGTGACTGCTTAGATTCAAGCAAATTAATATTATAGTCACCAAGTAAGACACATAATTTGTTTTCTTTGTTTATAATTTCTAGAGTAGAGTCGAGGGCTTCATTGAAGGTGATTTTATCAGAGTCTGGTGGTCTATATATACATCCAATTATCACATTTTTGTTGTTTATAAGTGAGCAAGAGGAGAGTTCTATAAACACAGATTCTACTACAGTCATGTCAAAATTGACACTTAAATCCTTTCTGGGAGAGAAATTTAAGTTATCAATCACATACAGTGAGACTCCTCCACCTTGCTTGTTTGGTCTACAGGAATGTATAGGAGTGTAGTGAGAGAGAGGATAGCTAGATGTATTATCAACCATCCAAGTTTCAGTAAGAGCTATTACTGAAAAAGAATGTGTTAAGGTTGATAAATAGGTTTTTAGACCATCATAATTTTTAGAGATACTCCGTACATTGAAGTGGACAGTGGAGAATACATTTGTTTGGCAGTGGCCAGGAGGAGTATTGCACAGTTTGTTAAACATATCTTCAGAAAAATATTCACATGACATTTCAACAGATTTTAAGGGAGTGTAATTTGTATCTGGGTTAAGGAAGGACTCATAGATACCAGCATTAGCATTCTCTAGGTCAAATGAATTAAATAGTAAAGAGTCAAGATTCGGTGGGACAGAAATTCCTGCATTTGTGAGAATGTCACTGGATGGCATGAAAAGTGTAGGGGAACTGTCTACCTGAGATGGATGTCCTCCCTGCCAGTCTCTGTTTGCCTTGTTGTACTTCGCTGTAATCCATTATTTTCGTCCGGAGGGTCCATAGGTACCAGTTAATGGTCATTAGTTCAGCCATTGTAAATGTTTGGTTCCCCCACCACCAGGCCACATTTCTTCAGTTCCTCCAGTTCACTCACAACGAGAGTTTTGACATCTTCTGGTGTTGCTCCGTTTGTTTTAATCCATATTTTACAGTTCCTGACCCACGTTGCGAGAATCTTGTTTTCCTTCTTCAGTTTGCGTGCGTTCCAGGCTATCTCAGCATTCTTCTTAGTGAGGTGCTCATTTAGGTAAACACCCGTTCCTTGTAGCTTCCTCCCTTGCTTCAAAAGATCCACTTTATGTTTCCTATTTGCGAACCGAATGATAATTTTCGGAGGATCCAGTGGTCGTTTTCGGTTTCTTGGGAGTGTGTGACAAGCGGCAATGATTCCTTTCTGGAGTTCCATGTGCTTACTCTCGAAAAACTGTACTACCTGATCTTCGAGCGTTGACAGCTCGTCCGATGGAGAGTCATCTGTCGAGGGATCCGAAGGACCCGCCGCCCTGGCGTAGGAGCGGTGAGATGTTTTTAGACCCGTGATTATGAGGTCTTCTTGTCGGGAGTACTGCTCCAGTGCATCTACTCTCCGTTCAAGCGACAGGATTTTCTCGTCTTTCTCCTTCGATAAGTTCTTAAGCTCCGTTAGCTCAGACGTTAGCTGGAGCAGGGTGGCTTGCTGCTCTAAAAGTGTGGTAATGTCTTGCCGTATCAGGTCAATGGATGATTTAAGTTCATCGTAACCCTCATTTTTTTTGGAGGGCGGCATAGCGTAAAGTTCGAAAAAGTTAGGCTCTATAAAGTTCAGTTATCAAAACAATTCGGTCACCCGAAGTAGTGCAAAAGTTTCCCTCGTTTGCTAACCGTTTGCTAACTTACGGCCCCGTATCTAAAAAAAGTCTGACAACTGTTCTCCCTGCTGCCCTCTGGGAAGAGGTTTCGCAGCATCCGCTCAGGTTGTGGGTTCAAACCCTCAGGTTGTGGGTTCAAACCCTCAGGTTGTGGGTTCAGTTGGCGGAGCCGGTCTTCACCCTGCCCAGGGTTTGGTGCCCACACACCGTGCCTGTATTGGGGTTAGGCGGGAGGTAAAGCCCTAATTGGCAAGCTCTTCAGACACTAACCCCATCAGCTAATTGGCACGGTGAGTGGGCATCAGTGAAATATTAGTGATTGATTGGTGGATGAATGGATGGATGGAACATAGTGTCAGGACAACAGTTGATGAGAAGAGTCGTCACGTTTTTTCACAGAGCCTCTTTTCAAGCTCACCTCATATGTCATATCTGCATCTTGAACGCCTGGAAAAAAAAAAAGTTGAACTTTCTGTGTGCATTTGTTTTTTGTATTTTTGCGAGAACCTCCTGGCTCTTTCATTTATGAATAGTTCACTGCTTTCCACCTCTCTTGGTTCTGACAGGAGAGCTGTATCAGTTAGAGGGAAGTGAATGTTTGGCGCAACTAATGGCCCTCACGGCGCAGAGTTTGATTGAACGGTTGGGAAAACTTTGACACACCGAGAACAAAGACAGAGTAGCGTCGGGGAGCTTGTGAAGAGCTAAAAAATTCTGGGTGATCTATGTGCAGGGAAGATTGGGGAATAAATAGAGGCGCCTGGAAAGAGCAGACAAAATAAAGATATTGATCTAAGAAGCCGTTTTGAAAACAACCTTCAATTAGGAAACATACCAATCTAAGACTTTGCACAAAGGGGAATAAATAAAGTCCAGCAGTGACTCGATAAGCAGTTATTCTGGAAAGTATTCAACGGCAGGCAGGTTAGAGGTGACCCTGAAAGTGTTGACATGGACTTGATGGACAGATGCTGGGGTGGATCGTGAGCCCCCAGCCCAGTTTCATCAGACCACAAGTACCACCTGCTGCTGCGTGCAATGAATATTCATGAAAAGACTGCAAAAAATGTCCATTGCATCCTGATCACACAAGGCTACAAACATACCGAGGTGGGCTTCATGTACAAGACAGGCAAGGCACGTATGTCCGGCAACACGTCTGTTCCATTCACTTTGGTCCCCCTGGGGTTGGCTTTGTTTTCCAAAGCCGAGTAGATGTACCTCCAATTACAGGTTCTTAGGTTTGTCCTCTGCCAAAGCTCTGAGGAGGATTTTTCCAACTCTGACTGAATGCAAACACGGGATATTTCTGCCACCTGTATTCCCTTACACATGTCAGAAAAAACAATTTTCTTGGAAACCTGTTTCCATCTTTTCCACCTTGTTCCTGTTGCGCTCTTGATTTGCCCCATGCTCCGTATGTCTTACCTGAAATCGTCGTACATATGCCCCCCATGTCTTGGTAATGAAGGTTCAGCCTTTCGTATCTCATTCGTGCGTGTTGGACATGACAGATGAGTAGGAACCTCCAGAGGTTGCGCTCCCCTGGGCTTGCGACAAAGGCAAAGGCTCCTCGGGATGATCAATCAATCGGTTTACACTGCAGGCGCCTGATCGGCCAATTAATCAATCCGTGGGTCCGGCAGATGTCGTCGTTTCTCAGCAAAGCAGACACCGGTGCAGCAGGCACGGTCGGGATCTTCAACAAAGGCCGGGAGGCTTGAAGTGTCAGGGAGTAGAAAGGAAATTGATTTTTCATGTTTCTACCAGGATTTTAAGCTTTGTGCGCTCACAAGCCATTTATTTTTCACCGGAGGATCATTTCCCTAGATGCTCTCCCTGCTTTCCCTGAAAATATCCTTAGAGGCAGCAACCCGAGTTATCTCTGATACGATTATTCATTACCATAAATTCAACTGTTCATGCTTTCCCCCTCAAATATGAGCATATTTTTAAAACCTCAACAAATTCAGAAGAGAGTGTGAGCAAGCTGTCTCAGGATTATTAATCGTCGGTTTGACCCGTGTTCAAAGTCAATGAGGTCCGAACTCCGCTAGGACACTTCATTTTAATGCATTCAGTGAGACGCCAACGGGAACCACCTACGTCTTTTGCACCTTGACCTTTGCGTTGGACTTTTGGTCCCTGTCCCGGGCAGGTCACCCTTCTGATCTGTTGGGGTCGTTGGATCGTCACTCACTGTGCAAATAGATCCCGAGGGGGTGTCATTCTGTCTGAAGTCTGAGGTGATGGCTTCATTTGCCACAGTCCTCCTTGCTTGTTGCAGGAGTTTATATGCACCTTAATAGACAATTAAATAGAAATACCAAATACTTTTCCAACCAACATTAAAATGCCAGTTCTTTTTTAATCTATCATCGGAGTCCCTCGTTATTATTCTATTTGCATCCCGGCCGATCCTTTTTCCACCCTTCCCGCGTCTCCTGTGCCAGCTACACCTCGACCATGCCAATTAACACCAAAGCACAGTCACATTGCACTGCCCTTTGACCTCCACCCCCACTCCCTCACACTCCCCCTGCTTGTCGGAGCCCACTGGACACCCCCAAGCCTGCGGCTTTGCTATCACATTGTGGCAAAGCTCTGTGATAGATGAGAGCAACCGTGACCTCACCGATCTGCAGCGCTGGCGTGGACGGCGTGAAGGGAGCATTGATTGTGATGTTACTCCTGACAAGGCTGAGTTGGACAGGAGGGAGGCGAGGCAAAATACACCAAGGTTATGGATGAGCTGTTGTTAGTTAATACGGTGAGATTTGATTTGTGCCCTATCGATTTTAGCACCCTTGTAAGATTATTTTCATCGAGTGAGCACTCACTGTAACTTTTAAGTCATGCCGTAATATTACAACATAGACGGTTTTATCACTGAGGTGTGAAATGACCATCACATACAGACTTTGAATCCAGTCTTGAAGTTGACGTACAAATTACCAGTCCAGTTATTGGTGATCCGGAGATTTTTCCTTCTGTTAGAGAACACCAAGGAACGAGGGGGAAAAGAAATCCATAGGGGAACAGCAGGTGCCTGACACTGCACTATTCAACTGTGTTCATCATTCTGCCATCCTCCACAACCTTGGTCCACAGCTCAAACTGCGGCACTCGGCTAATTAAAAAACACGATTGTCCTTAATTATTCAACGGCTGGCTAATTGATATTCACAGAGGCATTCACCTCGCCTAAATGATCCGTTTAATCTGACCACCGTGGTCGCAGTTCCATCGCCTTGTCACCCTGGGCCAATGTGCTTCGACACCTAATAGGAACCCAGGAGAGGGTGGCCACAAGTTTAGGGAGGTATAAAAGTTTCTCTTCGGTGGTGGTAAGTATAAATACTTGTCCTGTTTCTCTGTAAATGCCACTCGTATGTCTTTGCAGATTTCTTTCTTCCTCTCCAAACCTTTCATTCAAATTGCATCCGGGCTCAAAGTGGAATAAAACAAGGGCTTCTTCATTCTTTCAGAATCACCTTTTATTATTCTCAATCTGTCGCTTCCCATACCACCGAAATTCATTTCCACAACTTCTGCTCGTCTCATCTTTTCCCTCGTCTTGTTTTTTTTCCCTCCCTCAACTCGTCCTCAAGCCACAGCCGCCTCTTCGTTACAGGGACAAAAGGTGTATGGGTAGTGGTTAGCTCGATGCTATTGTTTGGCCTTTAGCGTGATTAGATTATCTTTTAAAGTCCGCTGAAAGGGAGCGATCACTCGGAAGTAATCCTGACATAGTGTGGACGTCGGGGTCTGAATGTGTCGTCAAGGAGGCGGGCCGACATGCCCGCCAGCAGATTTAATGCGCGCGCAAGGAAAACCCCAGGGTGCTCATTTTCTATCACAACCTCTCCTCCTTTAATGGCACCTTAAGTCTCGCCTTCAGCACACATTTATCTCCGCCTGCCCGCCCAGCCTCTGTGGGTACAGCTGCTCTGGCTGCGGTGTGGATCTATGTGTGTGTGCGCTTCGGATCAATGTCTGAGGTTCTGTTTGTGTCCCACCGTCTGAGTGCATCTTTTGTCTGCAAAGCCGGACGTCTTCAGGCTCAACATTGAGCTTCAGCACGCGTGTGACTCCTCACAAACCCTCCCACTTGCTCGACTTGCTCTTGCAAATCCATTGTCAGCCATGTTTTTGGGGAATTTGGTTCTGAGAATTGAAGTTTCCACCAGGCCGTACAGTTGAGTTCAATTATTCGCTTGTGTGTGATTAATTGGAATATCCTGATATGAACAAAATTAATTGTGATGTAGGGCTGTCACTATTGAATATTTTTTAAACCGATTATTCAATCGATGAATCGAATGACATTTTATTTTGCACGAAATTTGATTACAAAACACTGTTTATCTGGTATTGTTAATGATAAAAACAAGTAAATAACTAAACAATATCACACAGGGATTAAGATACTCATCACCTTTTTTAAAACTGATTCAGTTTTTGGTGCGGTTATTGTTTTAGATTTTTGCAAATCAAGCACAAAAGCTAATCTGTTCTGAAGAATTAATACAAAAATAAAATAATACCTGTTAAGAGGCTGATATTAGCAGGTTTGGATCATTCTAACGTAAAAAAGTGCTTTAAACAATTACTCGATTATTAAAATAGTCGTCGATTAATTTAATAATCGATTATCTGTCGAGTAATCGATTAATTTTGACAGCTCTATTGGTAATTTCTGGCTCTAATTTTCATCCATCAATAAAAGTCATTTTAATTGTCACTCACCAAAGTCGTTATGTTGTGGTCGGAAAAGGCCGACGCTCAGGAGGTGTTAAAAAAATTTCACATTTTGAAAGACTTTACATTGAAAACCCATTGAAATGTGCACTAGAATGTTCCGTACATGACCACACTAACAAATCAATCGCACGTGTCTCAGTTTTGTAGTCCGATAACAGTTCAGCCTCTCTGTGACATCATCAGAGTCATAACGAATGCAGCTCCATCCGCAAGTGAATGGAGTATTTGAACACAGATGCTTATCGGCGCACGGTGAAATTGGATGGGCTAATGCATTTTTTTTTCATTAGGTGTACTTCCGTCATTATCTCGGTCTCCTTCAAACAAAAGCGCTGGCTTCAAGGCCTCATTTGCATTGCTGTTATCCTCCAGAACAGTCCTTTGCAGTGTGTCGGTATATGACATTAATGCATACACATGAAGAAAGGTCTAGCTTATATAAAGTACAACTGTATAGATTGTGAGGCTCAAGTGTGAATAGTAAACCTCTCAATGTTGATAAAGTTCATGGTTATATAAGATATGAATTTTCCTCTTTGCTCCCTTGTTTTCTTTGCTTCCTTAATCAGGAGATTGAACTTGGGGTAAGTCTTCAACAATTTCCAATAAAAGTGTTTTTCATGTTAGAGCGAAGGATTTCTTTTCCTACTTTGTTTTGTCAGCCGTACGTCAATGGCATACACATTTCAGCTGAGGCCTTGAAGCCCACTGCTGTGACTTCAAAAGATGCGTCAATGTACTCTGTTCATTCTGTTAAAACTAAACTTGTTTCTCAAAATTCCGCAAATTCTCCTTTTCTATCTTTTTGAATGTTAATTGAAACTCATAACGTCATGGTTTTGAGTGCCATTCAAAATGCAAGTGAAGTAAAGGTCAATCAATCAGATGCCAACATTTCACACTCCTTTTCAAACCGTTCCGATTCAAATCTGTAACCTTCACCTAAATTACATTTATTTTTCATCTCCACTGTTCGAGATATTCCGGTTATTTTATCCCTTATACTATCAGACGTACGTTCAGCATAGTAAACGTATACGACAGTAATACCCGTTCATACCGATGATTAATATTATCCTTTTTATATCATATGTCCCTGAAGTTGTAAAGGGCATCTAGAAAATGTAAAAAAAAAACAAGCTTAAAAAGAAACTATGTCATTAAGTTTCAGTCTCAAACACACGTTTATTCATCTTTTTATAACATGTTTTTGTGTGTGTGCAGGGCAAGCAGCTGGCGGCTAAAGAGGCCGACCTGAGCAAGCAGGAAGCCTTCTACAAGGAGCAGGTGGCTCGGTTGGAGGAGATGGTGAGTTTGCATCGGGCTGAAAATGACTGCAGGAATGGACAAAAAAAATTCTATTTAACCGCATTTGTCGTATTTTTGGGGACACCTAATAACCAACCTGAAGCAACCTCAAGATCTTTTTTCCCCATTATCCCTTCTCCACACCTCTGCCTCAAGGACAAAGGCTGAAAATGTTTTTCTCTTGTCCATGAAAATTGACACCGCCCCCCAAACTAAATCCTCCACAAACGTGTACAAGGTTCTATCACGTTGTGCAAATGGCAGGTTCACGCGGGGAAGCTAAAAGACCTGCAAGTCAAAGTGCAGGGTCAACGCTACCCCCGCACACTCGTGCTGCTTTCAAATCCCACAATAAAATGCCCTGTTGATACGATCACGTTTCACCTTCATGGAAGAAGGTCAGCATTGCACAGTTTCATTTTCCTCATTTCACCCTCAAAAAGTTTTGTTTTTCAATGTCATATTTATTTAATATATTGGGCAATGAAATTTAGTATCATTTAACTACTTATTAGACTTATTATTTTTTGGGCTATACGGTGCATCGGAATATAAGACACGGTCACAATTCGCAGGTCTATTTTTGAAAATTTTGTCTAACTTTATTGAACTTTGACATCCACCTGATTGTAAGGCACTCTTGTCGATTTTTGAGAAAATTAAAGGATTTTAAGAGCGCTTTATTGTTCGAAAAATACGGTACCGTAAGTGAGACAGAAAAAAATTATAAATCTCTTTTTTTGGGCTTTTTATTAATTTAATGTTCAGTCTTCTGGACTAACAGTTTTTTTATGATACAAGAAAGGGAAATATTTTAATATAAATGACACCACTGGAAATAAACCATATCGTGATAATGGCACGGATTTTAAATGCAGCTTTTAAATCATTATTCTGCTACATTCTCTTGATGATTCAGATGAGGACACCTAATAGTGATAATGACCCCAGAGCTCTTTATTCTTATCTTCTTAAAAACGTGATTTAAAAAAAAAAAAGCACTCGATGGAAAATGGTTGAAAAGATGAGTTTCAACAAGCAGGGAGGCATTATCGACTCCACGTGGGGACCATTCATCAGCTACCTTGTCCTTTGATCAATAACGTGCCGATCAGAGTGTCAACAGATCACCTTCGCACGCCAGAGCGAGGCTGGAAAGGTAGAATAATCAAAAAAAGAGAGTTTGGAGAAAAGTTCGTATCTGATGCATCTCTCCAAAGTCCAGTTTTGCTTAGAAGCTGCATTTCTTTTTTTTGCAGCAAATGAGATTTTGAAACTCCTTGGCAGTATCTCCCCTCGCCGTTTCTATGCCCTCTCGTCTTTTTACCTCAGGCTGCTCTCAACATATTTCACTTTCACGGAAAAGTAGCAGAGGAACACTGCGAAACAGAGAGAGAGAATATAAGCCTGATATATATTGCACGTCTGTTCCAATCCAACATGGCCATTCATCAGAGAGGCTCCCAGTGACAGGCCATCAGCGCGCTTGCAGGCAGCTCAGCCTGATGCCTCCGCTGCTGCTTCTCATTGGGCCCGCAGCGAGCAAATAGCCTCTGAAAACAATATCTATATATTTATTACGTCTTCACTCAATACCTGCCCGCTGTAAAACAATCTCATATTTAACAATCAACCGCCGTGTGTTTTCTTTCCTTTCCGGCGCATCTGTCTCTCTCTGGACTTTCTCTTATCAGCATTTTCCCTCCCACGCAGCACGTTAATTCCATCTTTTTTCCTCCCCCACACGGTATTTTCTTCATCTTTGCTAGCTTGGCGTATTGATGAAATTTGATTTATTTTCGCCTTCCCAAGGAGGACGGTGAGGGTGGCATTAGTCACGAGTGAAAAGATAAAGTGTTTTGAAAAATAAGGGGTATCTTCCGATTTCTCAGGTGATATTGTCCTTATGAATCACATCTGAAAAATCATTTTTAGCAAAAGGAAGTTGCATCCCTCACTTCCCCCTTTGCAGAAATGCTCTGTGGTGCATGTTGTGGTTCCTGCTTAGCTGCAGATAAGCCCCAAGAAGAAGCCATTAGCACCTGCCGCTATTTGCTCCCATTCATTAAAAATGTCCAATTAAGCTAAAGGATGTTTGCATGTTTATTTTAATGCAGCTCCTATCTTTTCCATATCGCCGCAGTGCACTAGCGGTAATGACTTAATTTGTCTTCTGACACCCTGTCACACCCCAGCCTAACCAAAAAACTGTCATTGAATGCTGAGTTGATAGCAATTGATTTGTTTGCAGGGTAAACGCAGGCCGAGGTTTTGTTTATCCAGTGACGAATTTCCAGCTTGGTATGATGTTGTCATTGGTTGTAGAAAATAGATATTCACCTGAAGCTACTTTTCAGTCAGTCGTGGAAATAATATGCCCAATTAACCACAAACTGATTTAAAATTGTCGATGATCATTGATCATTGTGTTTCTGATTTCTTTACCGTATTTTTTCAACAATGAGGCGTGTTTAATTTTGCGAAGTTTCCTTATACAAAGCAGACAATTACTTGGAAAACATATTTTTCTGTCAATTGTTATGCAAATAATATGCCCACTTAACCCGCGCTGGGTTATAAGGTACATTACCCGAAAACAAACCAGCACACCAAATAAATCCAACTTTATTCAACGTCATTTACATAAAGTGCTACTGATTATGGCGCACTATTGATTTTGGAGAAAAATTAAAGATATTAAGTGTGCCGTATAAAAATACGGTACTAGTATTATTTCATTAGCTCGTTTAAAGGGAAAATACTCATTATCCTTTGTGATCCAAAATGGTCCCTCTTGGCTCATCAATCAGTTGCCGAACAATTTGAGACTCAAATTGTGCTTTTCTGATTTTGTGCATCAATGTCCTGAAGCTGGAGTATGACAGTTGCGTGTGACGGTATGCACGTGACGGTGCATACATTATTTATATATTGAAAGTGCCAATCACTGTCGCTGGAGGCCCTTTGTCTTCCCGGATGGATTAGTCCACTGATTAGTGCCAACCCTGCCATTTAGGCAGGTATTACTACTTGGAATTTATGATTCGGTCTCTACCGAGCTGACGGTTCAACTTCAGCACTCCGGAGATTGGAGAATACTTTCCTTCTTTCAACTTAAGGGAGCGCTTGAAAAATCTGCTTTTTTATCTGAAAACTTCAAAAAAAAAAAAAAAAGCTATTTCCAAATTCCTTTTTCCCGTGCTCTTGACAGTTTCTTTGTATAAAATGAAAAGCACTCTGTTCAAGGCCAAGAGGGCACAGATACAGCATGAGCTTACAAGTTAGCGTTCTAACTTTCATTAGTTTTAGTTCTCAGCCATCAAATACAAAACGAGAGAACCGTGACATTGTCTTGTATTTACATTTATACGGGAACAGCAGCAGATTCTATATTCCTTTTACTCCCTGTTGGATTCAAAACAACCCAATTTGTGTTTAACATTCTCAAATGCAACCATTCATCAATTCTAGATTGAGTTTTGACTAATTAATGAACAAGCAGTCATCCATTTGACCTAATGATAAACAATGACCCAATTCAAATCTTACTCCCATGTCCAGCACATACAAAGGGTATGTGAAATGCAATTTACATATCGATGTCACAAAATGGCCGTCATCTTTTTGAATTATTTACCACAGGTGTCCCATTAATGTCGGACCGTTTTTCACAGTTGTCATGTCCCATCTCGCGTTGGCTCTCCAACACGATTATTGATCCTTTTTTTAGCAGTGCAGCTCATTCCTATTGATCTTTCCAGAATGATGACAAATGTCTTCCTTTATGAGAAGGTTAAGCTCGTACAGATACAACTTATCTAGCCGTCCAGCTATTCATCCATATACCTGTTAAATACAGTAACTCGGACATTTCACCAAATCAAAATTCTTTTGTGTAAAATGTGTACTGCGTCCACTCCATCATGGCATCCCTTGCACTTTACAACCTCCTGACTACTCCATCATAAATGTGCGAAACATCCAGCCAAGGCAAGACTTTCCTTGAGCAGTTTAAATGTGGTCGCAGTGAATTTATATCGCCGTGTTTAAAGAAGTCATTCAGATGGAGTGGCCACGCGATGGCTTCATTTACGACGTCCCCTCCAGCGGGGGATTTTGACCCGTTGTTTGTACACTGTTGACTAGCAACCCTCTGACCTTCCATGCTTGCCGCTTGTTGTTTTTCCAGCTGGTAATAGGCCTCTCCTCACAGTCATTTTTTTCCCCCACAAATGACAGGGATATCATTGAAGTGTTTCATATTACTCTGATTGCTTTTATCTGAAAAGTAGCCTTGCATGGTTTTGTACAAAGCACATTTTCCCCAAAAATAATTTAGACTCTTGAGCCTGTTTGTTTTTGTCTACAGAGTGCTCAGTCCTACAAGGTCACCACTGAGAACTACCACAAAGCCGCTGACCAAGTGAATGCCAAGTTCAAGTAAGTCCCCACTCACTTATTCCAAGACTTTCAAGTCAGCGCTATCCGAAATGAACATATTCATCGCAATTCTGTGCCTTATATTGAATTATATGCAAGCCACATTGTAACCAGTGGCTTTCAATCAGGGGCAGCATTAGTGAAGCCCATTAACTCATGTTGATGATGCAGCTGAGTGATAAGCCTGATGGTATGTTGATGATAGCTGACGGGGCTTTTCTTATGCTCGTTTGAAGTGGTAGTTTACGAAGACTTAATAGGATGTAGTTAATTGAAGTTAGGGCAATACTTCTTGAGCATCTTAAACGGAATTAAAAAAGTATAGTCAAGGGACATCGCAGTACGTCGGGGCCATACATCCGTCCATGCAAGGTTGAGTTGCGGAGACAGCAACCTGAGCAGAGAAGCCAAGAATACCTATCCCCAGCCACTTCATTCAGTTTTTCCGGGTTTGGATCCAGAGATGTTCCCAGACTACCTGAAAGACTTTCTCTCTAGTGTGTCGTGGGTCTTCGGGTTATGCCTGGAACATTTTACCAGGGAGGCGTCCAGTAGGCATGTCCAAACCATCTCATTTATGGTTCTACTCTGAGCCCCTCTCAGATAACCAAAGAACCCAGACACCCTGCAGAGGAAACTCATTTTGACTGTATTGGTGATGTCATGACCCACAGCTCCTGACCTTTGGTGAAGGTGGAAAGGTCAAATCATGGACTTATTCACCATGCAGAGTCCGCATCACTGCAGATCCTGCACCAATGCACAATTCTTCTTTCATGACCCCAAGACACTTGAACTCCCCCACTTGTGGCAGGATCTCATTCTAACCCGAAAGGGCATTGCACCTTATTCCAATTTAGAACCAAAATTTGGAAGTGCTGATTCTCATCGCAAGGTTGTGAACAGAATCGGTGAGAAAGGGCAGCCTTGGCGAAGTTAAACCTTCATTGGAAACATATCTGACTTACTGGAGGTAATGCGAGTGTGACTCGCCGTAAAGGGAGCGAGCAGACCATTGGGTCCACACTCGTATGCTGGTATACCCGTAACCCTGATAGTGTAAAGATTGATTACAGTAATGAGGCCATTTGCTGAAGAAGGTAATAATAAACTAGCATGTGTGTAACATGTATCCAACACACACATGTAACCCAAGTACTTGAAGAATCTTTCCCCATTCTCGTTCCATCCGTCTTCTTAATAAGAGGCCATTAGACTCCATAGTAATGTAGGGAAAGTGGATGAGGATGCCGCGAACGGTGGGGGCCAAATTGGGCCCCGGCCCTCAGGAGGCTGCGTTTATTGTGTTAGCTTGTCATTAGCCAGTGCTAACACCGGGATCATTGTCTCCCTGAGAAATGTTGGAAACTGATTAGTGTGGCCCACCAGGGGTGTAGCGCTGGACTTGTGCAGGCTGGAACTGAGACTTCCCAAATCACATTAAAGCGAGAGGAGTTGGGGGGTGGGAATCACTCACCGGAATAACATTAGTGCCAAATGACGGCCCTGGCTGCGAGCGAACGTCGGTCCTAACAGGTTGGGTAGTCATGTGACACAGGCATGTGTACAAAGACTTTCGATTGGCTGATTGGATTAAAGAGGGTGCATTAGGACGATTGTAACTGGATTACAATGACGATTAGAAGAGGGGGAGGGGGTCTCTGCGCATGTGTGTGCTAATTAAATGTCGAGAAGGTCTGGTGGAACATGGGATGCGGCGTGGCGATCAGAGCCGAGGGTTAATTGGATGTAACGAGGCCTCTTTGGCTATAGCTTGATCATCTCCGCTAGCGATGGAGTTGTGAGCACCTTATATGACGTTGGCTGCTGGGTCTCCCATCGAGAGATTAGATTCTATCTGTGGAGAGACTCGGGTTGATTGGTGTTGGTTAATATAATAGTGTGATCTGAGTGTTCATCAACATGAAACAGTAGGAGCTAACGGTATGCCAGAAACCAAAGTTCAGTTCATATTTGTCCCTTACCAGAATTGCTTTGGTACCCTAAAGTCCATGAATCTACATCAGGGGTGTCAAACTCATTTTTTTCGCGGGCCGCATTGTAGTCATAGCTTCTTTCGGAGGGCCATTATGTAAATGTATGAGCACCTCATATTATATCCAGTAAAAGCTACAAAACAAACTGACAAATAACTCGTTTTCAAATCAGACGAGTAAAAACTGGTCAAATATAAAAAAAATAGATATTAAAAGTGAAGACAATTTGCAATTCTAGTAATGACACGAATTTGATGCACAATTTTCTTCGCGGGCCACATAAAATGATGTGGCGGGCCGTATCTGGCCCCCGGGCCTTGAGTTTGACACCTGTGATCTACATTAACAACCTGAAAGAAGAACCTATTAGACTGCCAATTAAATTTTGCAATTGTAGTACAGTTGTGCCCATTCCCATAGCAACACGATGGAAACATAATTTTTTAAAAAAGACTACCCCAAGGAAGTAAGGAATGGAAATGCCTTCTAGGGGATGCATCTCGTGTCAGCAATCCATAACACAGCTCATAGTATGTGCTAAAGGTGTTATGGGTTTCCGCCCCGGAGCGTCCAGCAGCAAGCTTTCATTCCTGAGGTACAGTACGCCGTCATTTTCCTCGGCGATGTTGAAAAATAAATGAAAGTGTGAGAGGTGGGACCTCCTGGGAAGGAAGGGCGTGCGCTTATGTAGCTGTTTCTTGCCATTTTTTATTCCCGCCAGAGTACGACAGAGCGCTCCCAACTGAAACGAGACGATCGTCACTCTGACCTCGTTACAACCTCTGACTTTCAATACGACTGTTGCAAAGAACTTTTGTCATTTTAAAAACTTTATGCAATGACACAATCGCAATGTAGGGCTCCAAAGTCTCAAAAACGCTAAGAAATAAAACCTGCGTTGTTTTGCTATAGTGTAACATTCTGCTTTATAGGATAATGCTATCGCATATCTTGCAACAATCGAGTAAAACTTTAATAATATATATATATCACATACATCACTTTTGATTTTGGAAGAAAGGAGATCGCCTAGACAAGACAGTTGTCGTGCCTCGCCTGTGCAAATGCGAAGTGAAATATAACCCGACATTAACCATGGTATTAAACTGATTAAATTTTAGTATCTAATTAAATGTTAGCCAAATGGGCCCCAGGAAGTCACAAACATGATCTTCCTCTTGTAGATCTCTGCTTCTCAAATGTTTTATATATGGTATATGTACATCTGGAATACATGAGCGATAATGCAAAACCACGGTACGTTCGTCACACCATTTTCACTTTGACCCGCTTTTCGACGGCAGATAAGCGATTCCCCGTCTTACCCCTCACCGCTGATTTATACTCTGCCACGTCTGTCGCTAGTTGTTTTTTTCTTCCACTGACACTTTATCGCACTGTCCGGCGTTTCAATTCGTGACCTTTCTCGCTCGGCACGTATGGAAAGGTGCGTATACGGCACGTGCGTTAGACTCGGTGTCCCGATGGGGCGAACTGCCAGCCTTGTAAGAAAGTAAAAGATATAAGATTATGCAAAGGGATGAAAGAAAACGGGGTCCTAAGCTTCCTGTCAACGCTAACCTTTCGCCGGCTCACTTTAACCCGGTTCCCTGTTGAATTGATGTTGCGAATGGTGGCGAATGAATAGCGTTTCGTAAGCTTCCGCCAGACACACGCCTCCGCTGCATCTTACCTTGATGTATGTGTTTGTGTGGAGATCAAAACCGCATTGTTGGGTCTTTGTGTTTAGAACTGATTATGTCGGTGTTGGCCGCAAAGAATTGGAGCTCATTTTTTGTCTGTCATGTCACGTCACTGTCGGTCATCTGTCGGATGACCTGTAGGATCTGATGATGATCTGATGATCTGTAGGATACAAAAGTTACTTTATCTATTGTTTATTTAATGCCTTCTTTCAACAATGTTTTTTTCCTCCCCCGTTTTTTTTTCTTCAATTTAATCCTCTAGCCAGTCGTTTCTTTATCTCAAGGTGAATATAAAGTCCTCCATAACCCTCCCAAAAAATGCTCATCATGCAACTTTTTTTTATATTTATGGTCAAGTTGGTGCTCCCAACGGATAAAATAATCCACCAATTGATTGTTTGCAGATTAATAATGAATTGGCGCCAAAGAACCAAGAGTCAGATGTTCTTCCAATTCAGTACACAGCTGACATATTTTAACCAACTCAGCATTTTTCTCGATTCCAGTTTTGTTTGTGAGTTACCGAATTAGAAGACATCCAAAGCCGAAAACGCTGAAATTAGTCAAAAAATACCCTGCAAAATGTAAATAAGGTGTTGAGCCAGGGCTTTTTTTGGCTATTTGTTTAAATGACAAATAACCATGCCTCCGAAATGAGCGAAGCAGTTAGTTGTTGATTATAAAGCAAAAAAAAAGGTCACTCCCCAATTTAATTAGTCAAGATGACAGGAGTTCATTTGCAGTAGTGAAGTAGCGAGCCGATGTCGCGCAGAGGCAACCTCGCTGTCAGGTGAGGTCTGCTGCCTAATTTTGTTCCCATGGCAACCGAGGATACGGTCAGCGGAGGAGCCAGAAGTCAATAACGGCTTTAAAAGCTCTTCTCAGGGCTGCCAAAAGCTCACACGTTTCATTCATGTCGACTCCTCACACCCTTTTCCCCTTTTTTTTGTCCATTTTCTTCCATCCACTCTGATGCACTCACTGCGGGGGGTCACTTGGGTCCAACGAGAAAAGCAAAAAGCATTCTGTCATTTTTCTCTCTAACTGGATCATTTATATTTATCTACCCCCCGCTGTCGTGACACTTACCTTAACTGGAGAGAACATGAGAGCTATTTAAGGGATGAGCGGCACCCTCCCCTTAACCCTGTTAACCCCTAAGTGGACCCAAATGATGATAAATACACAACGTGCTGATTGGGAACTCAATCTGGCAGCAGGACCAAAGTGAACTGTCCAACGGGACAGGTTTTTTTTTTTGGATTGATTGACCTGTGTGTTGTGAGCTGAGGTTAGCTAAAAATGATCACAGTAAAACGAATGAATTTAGGATTTGGTACAAAAGGTCTCAATTGGTAGAAAAACGTCAGGTTTTATGGACGTAATAAAGCTTCTGTTTTTAAAATATATCCTGAGGCATTGCAAGAACAATAATACAATTTAAGTCTCTGCATCGGCATTAAAAAATATGTAGTCTGTTACGGAAAACCATAATTACCGTATATTTTGGTCTATAAGGTGCACTTAAAATTCTTTAATGTTCTCAAAAACAGTCTGTCTTACGTATTGATGTCGAATTGAAGTTGAGTTAAGTATATTTATTTGCTGTACTGTTTTTTTCCCCCGCGTTTTCCATCTATATATGGAAAGTACGTTTTTCTACTTTTGGAGTTTTCCACTTATTTTATTATCAATTAAACCCAAACGTAATTACCACAAAATCATGTCGATGTACATTTTCTATAGGTTAGCAAGGTTATAGAAATCAATCCCTGTATAGGCTCGAAGTCATGCATATTGATCGCAATATGTCCTCGGCTCTCCGTCAATAAGTCGTGTAGCCATGCGAGCACACTCAAGGTCCCCCCCCTTACCCACACCCCATGCAAAAGTGCTGACGTGGGTTAAATAACGGCGGGGACACCTTGAGGAAGGAGACATTTTGAAGGGGAGTGAGCAGGTAATCTGTTGTAGCTAATTACATGTTAAGTGAGACGCAATATTACTCTGGTCCTCCTTTCGACCTTTTTCCCAGTTGCCAGCTTAGTATAAAAGTGTTTCCCTTTATTTGTGTTATTTAGATGTAAAAAAAAAAAAAAATCATTCATGGTATCTTCCATGTTATCAATTCGTCATGCCGTAAAATGGCCACCACAGTTTATTTTACCGCTGTCAATATTGAATTGGGTGCGTAGTGGTTCTTGTGGCACCTGGTCTCAGGCTTACTGTAGACACAGCACAACACTAACAAAATTATTATTTTTTTTAAATCCTCTTGCTCTGTCTCTTCTCTCTCACAAGAGTCCATTACCGGTGATAAACATTGCGCTTTGTATCAGCGGGATGCACCTGGCATTACCGACGATGCCTAAGAAAGCAATTAGTGGCCCATCTCGTCGCGGTAGATGCCCAGAGGCGGTGTAATGAGTGCGTGCCAGGATCAGTACAAGAAGCAAAAAATTTTGTTGTCTAGTACCTCGAATGCAGATTAAAAGAAATGTTAGCCACTAGGGGGTGTCGTGATATTCAGATTCGAAATTTTTGGGTAGCAAGCCATTCCAAGTTTACAATTTGCTAAAGCATTAAAATTTAATATGTGAAGTTGTTTCTTATTCCATTTCACATCTGCGGTAGCTTAAGCAATTTTTATTTATTTTTGCCCCTTCGACTCTAACGCTGCGATAATTTGTGACCTGCACCGGCACAATTCCAAAACCACCATGCGGCGTTTTGAATCGGTTTCCTGCTGCATTGCACTCTGGGTAATGACCCATAGTTTCTAAATCCCCATCTTTGCATCTAACAGGGGGATAATTTCTCACTCCGGGTGGGCGACTCAAACATCTGATTGCGACGACGGGGGACCTGGCTTCAATTTGCTGACAGGCCACAAAAAAAAATAGACGTTTTAGTGCGACCGGCGGAGGTTCCTGGGCACTGGCGTGAATAAAATGATCGCGTAATAGCCTTCACGTGCGCACATGTCGTCATTATGGATCTTTATGGCGTTTGGGAAGCGTCACACAAAAGCAGTTAGACAAGGCAAGGCGGCATGAATGCCAGCTAGCGCCGCGCGCCGAAGTCGAGCGGAACGTCGAGCCTTAGCATCTGGAAAATACCGGTTTGTACTGCCGCGCTAAAGCTGCAGTAGGCCTCGGGGACACACTGAGTGCACCGAGCGAGTGATGGCTTGCTTTCAAGCAGACGCTTAGCACTCAAGCTTTACAACACCTTTCTGGAGATGCTAAAAGACAAAAAAAAGAAATGCTTTATGATCTGCTGCCGTTGTCAGGGAGCAATTACTGATCGATAAAGATACCCAGAGGATGGATCAATATTTTGCTCGGCAGTTCATTTTTTGGAAGGTTTTCTTGGTAGTACGTGGAAGATAAACTTTGCGGGAATTTTACCAAAGCATGATCACTCTTGTAATTCCGTGTCTGTATTACCAATCATCTCCATTGTGTAATCCGGTACATTGATTTGCACAATAACTCTCCCAGTATTGGTCCCCTGGTACCGATGCATTTCCCTTTCCTTGTGGGTCAAGCCGTTTACGAGGTTTTGATTTGTCCATTTTTGAAAGGTTAGACAGTGACTGGATTGGATTTTTTTTTTTCCACCGCTCAGCGATTTTTTTAATGGCGATTCTTGCTTCAGGTGCTTTGAACTGGAATGACAGTAAGGGAATCTTCTCACCATAGACTGCAATATTGCTCAATGGGCCGCATTGGTCTCCCTTAAGAACCACAGATGTTCGTCACTTTTGCTTTTATTTTTCCCTACCCTGGCAGATTTTATTCCCGACCTTATGTTCCCTTATTTTGCCTTCTTTCTTTCCCTTTCACAGGCGCTACGAGACATATCCGGTATGCACCGACCTGCAAGGCCAGATCCTTGCGTGCTACAGAGAAAACACTGGCAAAACTCTCCATTGCTCCAACATAGCAGCCATGTACCTGCAGTGTGTCAACAACGCCAAACTGGTGTGAGGTTTTTGATATTCCTGCTTTTGCTTGTGTTAATGTAATTTAAAAAAAAATGTTGGAATGCTGATTTAATAACTCGCTTGTTTTGTCTGTGAAGAAAAATAAGCATGCGGCTGCACGGATAGACGACATGTAAGTTGGCTTTAGCGACATTTTGGGTGAGAATTTAGGAAGGACTCATGCACCAAGTCACAATACAATAAAACTTATTTTTTTTGTAGTTTTTACCTATATTTTATACAAATAACGCATATCTTTCATTTTCTGTATCTGATGCACGTCATGGCGTGATTCGTAAGTTGCATAAGGTGTTCAACAGATCAAGGCATATTCCACAATGCAGTTTTTTTCACAACTCAAAAGTAATAACCCTCTCGGTCTACTCTGCAGTGCTCAGGGAAATATTTTGGGTAACACATTTTGTTAAAAGTTACACCTGCTGTCACATAAGAAAGCCCGAAATAGTTTGTGTGCTGAAAATGTTATACTCACGACTTTTGACTGGATTTGTTCCACCAACTTGTGTTGAGGAGTGTTGAGGCAACGAGGAGATTTTTGAGTTATGAAGAAAATGTGGAACATGTCTTGCGACGTGTTGAACCTTAAACGCATTTCAACTGATTATTTGGATTTACATTATTCCCTATGGGAAATATCGCTTTGGATTTTGAACAAATCCGTTTTAACCAGACGTTCTGAAACTGAGATTCCACTTTGTTACTACCGCAAATATGCTTTTTAAAAAAAAAAATCCAAGGATCCAGATTGTTTGAAATCCTTCTAAATTCTCACAATAGGCTTCCGTAGCTTATTCGATTTCTAGATTGTATCCCTCCAAATAAGCATAAAACCTGCACATTGAGTTCTTTGACAGTAGAATGTAGTTTCCATGTGAATACTCGTACCCAGATCACCACTTTCAATGTCAGTCTTTATTTCCTTAATACCTGCCTACAGAGGCAAGTCTCCTCTGTGTGTGTCTTTTAATGACATCATCTCTGCACAAGTCTTTCCCTCGAGCGTCAAGTTAAAGTCGCACCGAAGGCACTCCCGCGGATGCTAACTTGATTTCCGGGCACTCAGTATGCGATCTATAACCAACCGCTAGCCTCCCAAAAAGATTTCTATACATTCATGGAGGTTTATTTATTAGATTTTCTTCTCTTTTACAATTTCATTGTTTTTACGGCAAACGAGGTCAACTCGATATGAAAGTCACATGCCGGTCGATTTTTAAGCTTTGCGTCATGTAAATTGCAAAGATGTTTTATTCATGGCGCTGGTGCGCTGAGTTCTAGCGACAGCTACCTGTGGCTTCGTCAGGGGCGCTATTATATGATCTTGTAGATCGTTTTTGAAGCGAGCCTGGAGACGATACGATAATCCCGCCCCCGTGTTTATCGGCCTACGGCAATCACCGCATACTCTTGCCCGTCCGGACTTTATCTAACTTGTTTTAAAAGTCATTAGGTGCCACAGAGACACATTTGTGATAAGGCTCTAAAGCAATAATATGCAGAGTGACACAGCTAAAAAGGAAAAAAATTATGCTGATAGCTATGACCGCGATTGGGATGTTTACACAGTTTTATCAGAACCAAAGCTGCGCAAGCATACAAATGTCAAAAGGTGTGATTTTGACCCTTAAACCTGCTCCCAACCAAAACCGCTTCAGATCTCTTTGCCCTTCTCTGCCCTTCATCCGAAATCCAGATTAAAAACAACAAATCCCCAAATCTCACTTTTCTAAGATTGACTCTTCAACTCGAGCCAGACGGAACAACAGCAGACTTTTGTCACTGATAATTACTCTTATCGCCAGAGTCATTGATGGCATTTCGACCCGTTTCCACCGCCTTTAACGCCCCTCGTAGCAATTCCTTCTCCCGACGTCCTTAGTTCGCATTTCTAATGCATTCGGCACTTAACACGTCCAGATAGCAAACAGTGAGTCGGAAGCAGCCGAAGGGCAAGCAGGATAAAGCCCGTCTCTTTCCCTCTCCTCCCTCTCGTTCCCTTTCAGCGAGTTTATCACCCGGCCCGATCTCTGCCGTGTCCACGGCCGCTCTCCCTCATTGCGTATTCCCGCCGCATGAGTGGCCCCTGCTCCCTATCTTTCCCTTGCCTACTTCATTTCTTCCCCTGACCCTTCCGTCGCTCTGCCTCGCATTCTCCAGGCGCGCTTGTGTTCTCAGGGTTTTGCAAGTGTGATAATGAAAAAGAAAGCTGCTAGGATGAATAGCAAGTCTCATGCTTTTAGAGTTTTGATTAATTAGTCAGGCAGGGGTTGGGATTGACGCATTGAAACCCTCCATAAATCAGATTTTTTTTTAGAATTAGTTCTGTCACTGGTGGATATTTTTTCAAAAGGATTAATAGATCGATTACTCAGTCGATTAATCGGATAAAAAAATTATTTTGCATCAAAATATATGACAAAAGCATTTATTGTTGTGATGAAAAACAACAACTAAATAATAACTAATAATTAAACAATATCTTTCATAATATTCTATATCGATTGTCTCCATCGATTAATCTCAAAGCGATTCAGTTATTGGTGCGGTCATTGTTTTCCGAAATAAAACAGACCTTTGCAAATGTTTTGTTTTGGTTCAACACAAAAAATAATCTGTTTTCATTAACTTATTACAAAAAATAATTAATAATTGCTGCTAACATTAGAAGAGTTGGACAATAAAATTGTAAAAAAAAAAAAAGTCTATACGATTACTCGATTATTAAAAGAGTTGTCGATTAATCCGATAGTCGATTACTTGTCAGTTAGTTTCGACAGCTCTACTCAGAATGTTTTTCAATTTTATCTTTGATAAATACTTCTTCTTGTGTGACCTTGACCAAATTTCCTAGCAGTAAGACAGTCGATTCTAACCGGTGCAATAAAAACACAGCAAAGACCTGATTGGTCACAGGAAATTGGCACCTTTAAGCCACCTCTCGTCTCATCGATGGTGTTGATTTTTTCGCCTCTTCCTGACCGATAAAAAAAAAAAGGACAAACAAGTGTGAGGCTGAGCAACAAACTCCACCTGGTGCCATCAATTTACTCCACCAAGGGTCAATAGATAATGAAACCGTGTAGAGCTGTGGATATCTTGAGCTTTCCTTTTTGGCTCTGGAAATAGTTTTAAATTTATGCTTCTAATGCCTCAAAAGTTCCGCACCATTTTTCAATGATAGTTACTACCATGAGATATGGATTCTTAACCCCGCCCATCCTCTTTAGCCCCGACAATGTTACTACAGAGCCAATTTGCAGTAAACTGAAATATGTCCATAGCACGGTTGATCAATAATCGGGACTCTTGGAGGATCTGGACTTGTTTAATCCTCAAACCATACTGCATCACTCGCTTTGAAGTTCTTTCCCTTGCGGGCTTCTTCTTCATTTCCCCACCTTCATCCTTCTTTTAAGGCAGTGTTCATCCAGCATCTTTAGCCACAGCAGCCGGGTTCAAATGGTTATTGACAGCCAGCGCCGGGGATTTGTGGTCGCACTTATCTCGAACACGAAATCCACTGCCCTTGGGTGCTCTCTCGATGGCCCCCCCTCCCTCCTTTCCGCCATCCCTGTTCACTTTTATTGTACTCGCATGCCTACTTTTGTTTCATCCACCCTGTGTGACATAATCTCTTAGTGTTTATCTATTTTTATTTTGAGCTTTTTTTTTTTTTTTTCTCCAGACCAAGTTGAGGACCGGGGGTTAAGGAAGAAAAGGGATACGAATGGTGGCGCAATCAAGAGTTTATTGTGTGGGATTACCGATTATCGACCGAGCGACAAACGACCAAGAGAAAGAAGATCGAGGCAGCACTGAAATGCACACCAAGTCAGATCTGAAGCCCTGTCATGTACCTCTCCCGTGGAAGTAGCATGGAGGCAGAGACACTTTTCCCCGTTTGAGGCCTTAGAATGATACACAGAAAGCGAAAGCCAGACCCGAACACCTCCAGCACCCGTAGAAAGATATTTTCGCAAACAGTCCTATTTTGATGTCATAACTCTATGCACAATCAATTGTATTTATGTACACGATGAATTCGGTCACATCTGTGTTGTATTCCCGTCTTATTGATGTAAGTCTCCCGACCACCATGTGATCAGAAGAAAATAAAAGATACTACAAATATTGTCGAACTATCTCCCTCCCTTCTATTTATTAATATTCAGCAGGCGCCCCGTGTCTCGCGTGTCTTATGCTAATAACGGCGGGCATCTTTGATGGATGTGTGTTTTGTCGCAGCGACATTTTGCCAAGATGAGCCCGGGGAACCATTGCCGTCCGGCTCCTTGCCTCCATTTTTTTTTTCTCCGCCATGTCCCTGCTCAGTCTCCCGGGCTAATGTCGTCATGGAGTAGACAGATTCTCCATGCTTTCTAAACTCTTTGACTCCGACTTTTTGGGTTGAGTTTGATGTGCAGGCAAGGTGATGGCTGAGAGGATACAATCTTAATTCCGAATCATGAGGAGAAAGTGAGCGTGGGTGATGGACAGAGGAGGGAGAGACGAAGGCTGTGTGCATGCAAGCATGTGATTCTTGTGATTAATCCCCTCCCCCTTCTGTCTGTCAGTCAGCTGGCCTGACTTCTGGACTCTCCCGGAGGTTAAGGGTTGACTCGGAGTATACTGTGTATTGGAGTGCTTTTCTAAAGGTTGCGGATAATGACTCTCGGAGTTCACGACAGGTGCCAATTTCTGTCGTGTCTCTCCTAGTGACCCGCTGCCTTCTCAGGCCACGCTAAGCCTGAAATGAGGTTACATTCCCTCGAATCAAATTAAGAAATGGCCGCGGTGCATGATTCCATCTAAACACGGAGGGGATTTTGAACGCCTGCCCAATCTCAACAGTGGTATTAATTCCGAAAGCTTCTCTGGAAAGTCTCAAGAATGGCTTGGGGTTTTCGTCTTAAGTGATTTTACCGTATCAAGCCTCTTTGGTTTGCATTAACGTGATGTGGCCAGACACAATGTTGGTTTGGCCTGTTTAGAATCTAATGCAGAGCAATTATTTTTGAGCCCCACAGGAAACAAATTGTGGTAGTTATAATCAAACAATACGATACGGTTTCAAGAAATCATCGTCCGTGTGTCCTTGAGTCTGAACCGCATAAGTCCGGAGTTGAAATTCAGATCAGACCACACGACAGGGTGCCGGGCGGGGGCACCAGCAGGACGATGATGGATGTGATCAAGTATAAGAAAGTGGGCTGAAGGTTGGAATTGACTTTAAATAAGCCCCAATTGCGAATTGCAGAAACAAAACCAGTGTATATATACAGTAATCCCTCGTTTATCGCGGATAATTGGTTCCAAAAACCACCCGCATAAGTGAAATACGGTCACCAACAAGAAGTACTGGGCAGGCTAACAAGTTAGGGGAAAGATGCTAATTCGCGATCGTACTAACACGCGAAAACGGACATCTAAAGGAATGTAAACAAAGATTTGGAGCAATACTACATTGTCCTAAAGGTTAGACACATGTTTCCTCAATATAAAAGTTTTATTTTGATTTTGAAATGATTTGTTAATTTAGAAAAAAAATCCGCGATGTAGTGAAGCCGCGATAAACGAAACGCGAAGTAGCGAGGGATCACTGTACATATATATATATATATATACATATATTTATTTATTTTTCTTCACTTCTGGCATTCAGTTGCTTTGGTTTCTCAATGCTCCTCGGATCCCCAAGGTGGCTCTTACAATGTGTCCAACAAAGATGATGGCTCCAAAATTAATTCTCAAGGAGAAAACAAACATTTTTTAAGCGTTTGATGGCATTTTCACGCCGCGCTAAACCTGTTACTCGGCCGCGCCTAAACCCATCCAGCTGTGAACTCGAAGAGGCCAGTTTAAACTAATCCCTCAGCACTGTAAAATACATTTTCTCGCCCTTTACGAGGGGATTTAAATGACTTGTACACATGCAAGGAGCTTGTTTGGCCTCGCAAACTTCAGGATTGCTATACATGCACACCGTCCGAGACACACAGACACAGAGTATTTATTATTTACTGTACAAGAGGCTTTAGTGGATGTTGTCGACAGAAGGCCGGAGGGCAAACAGGAGATATTGCACGATAAAAACACACATTGATATGTCATGTTCAGGGCCCCGGTCTTCACACAAAGCCTCAGGGCGCTTATGTTCCTGTATAGGCTGACTCAACACATATGATGTCGTGCAGGGTCTGTACATACAGAGCTGTGATCACCAACACAAACGTTTATGCATGTTGTTTAAAATAAAGCACCACTCAGTATTGATAAAATAATTATATTTATAAACAGATTATTCATTGTGATTAATTCCTTATGGATCCTGGTGTGGATAAATCGGCCACCGGGGGCAGTAGAATACAGTGATGCCGATACAAACAAAGAAGAGTTTCACAACTGACCTTGCAAATTAAACCAAAAACAAAAAAAATTGCTTGTAAGTTGGGCCACTAATATCCCAGGACCACATATTTTAAATGACAGTTTTCCAATTCGTCAAAAAATATGTGCAATTTTTTTAATTTTGAGGGCTCACCAATTATTAAAAAAACATATTCAGGATCTTTTTAATTCAGTTTTTTTACTCTTGGGGTTCTCTAAATATTAAAAAAAAAAATATAGGACTTTGTTTTATTTTTTATTTTATTTTATTCATTTTTTTGGCGGGGGGGTCCCTAATATTAATAAATATATATACATTATTTCATTTTTTATTTTAGTCTGTAGGAGATCCTATTAATTCAGCAAAAAAACAACCGGAACTCACAATTTGATCAAATAAATAGCAATGTCTATCATTGAGCTTTTTGGCTGGTACACAGGACACTTTTCTCACCTGACCCTGCGGCGGTGATGGCCCTGTTTCGTGGCGCTCATCCTGAGAGCCTAATCAAAGGGCCTTTCATGGGCCAAAAGACTGATGACTTAATTAGGCCTGCTCATGTTAATCACACTTAAATATTTATCAGGAGGAATTCTTTTGTTTAGCCTTGACCTTTCTCCCCGTCGAGCTCATTAATATGTTGTTGTTATTGTTGCCGTTGCTCTAGAACGCCGCGCCGACGATAGCCCCGCCGGGGGTCGTTATTGATTTTGATAAAGCAAACATGGCGCAATGTTTAAGTCACATTGGCTTGGCGTGGGTGTGGGTCTGTTTGCGGACATGTGTTTCAGAGAAGCCTGAGGGTCCAGTGGCAATATCAGTTGGGATGCAGGTTCATGCAATGTGTCTGTTTGGCGGGTGCCAGCTCAGCAGTTTGACTGAACATCAGCACGCTCCATTTGCTTAGCTTTCGTTATTACTTTTGATATGATGCAGTGGCACGTGATGCCTGTGCACTAGCAAACTAATTTTGGACAATAAGTGTCACGTTCGATTCACTGTTATAAGCATACAGATATCCAGCTTGTCATCTTTTGTGTTATGCACTGCAGAATTAATTTGTGTGTTAAAGATACCAGAACTTTCCCGCTAATGACATTGGCTTCAGGGTGATAAACACTCAGCAGCAGCACTCAGGCGAAATTATCCCGGTGTGGCCTTTTAATAAAAATCATCAATCATTTATTGTTTTTTTTTTCTTCGTTTCTAAAACTTTTTTATGCGTAGACTTTTGGTTAGATGAATAATAATAATAATAATAATAAAAAATTGTGACAACAAATGTCCTTTTTAATCATTCTGAAATGTCATCTTATTTAAATAATTTCATGTCCTATTTGTTTTTTATTTAACAAGTATTATTCTTTTAAGTAACCAAAGGTATGTCCCAAATATTTTTACATTGAAAATCAAATTTTATTAGTTGCACTTTTTGTGCATATATGTAAAGATTATTTTACTATTGTTTTCACGAATACTTTATATACAGGACTGTCTCAGAAAATTGGAATATTGTGATAAGCAATATTAAAATAATAAAAGGCATGCAATATTTCAGTTGATTTGTAATGAATCCAGAATGTATGACATTTTTGGTGTTTTAGTTGCATTACAGAAAATAAAGAACTTTATCACAATATTCTAATTTTCTGAGACAGTCCTGGATTTACTTAGTATTTAAATTTCCAAGTACCAAAATCATGTTTATTATGCGCTAATTTAACTGAAAATGTTTTGTGTGTGTCGATTTGGTTGCTTGTTAAATAATATACAGACATGCTTTGACTTCAGAGTTCAATTTTCTTTTGTGACCATACCCAGAACTCAACCCACATGCATTTGTAATGTTTTTAATAAGAAAAAAAAAGACCCTTTACCATTGTTCTTTATCAAAAGATACAGTAATTAAATTAAATAGGATGTTGCAGAGGATAAAGAATATATGCCAGTGAGCATTGTTATTGTCTGTCCCCATGCATTGCTTCACAATTCAAATATAAGTATGTAACAAAGGGAATGTAAAACCACGTAGAGCAATGATATGGCGGTTTGAATTGTGTGTTAAGCTAGCGGGTATTTGTAAAACAATGTGGTTGTATTGTGTAAGTCCTTGTTATATTTCAAGGCGATATTGTATCATTTCCTACAAAACACTCCTCTGTTCAATCATGTTGAAATGCAGGATGACAGTGTCATCACAAATGACATGAAAATGGACCTGCAGTAGCAAATTTTACCTTACCCAACAATAATCATAATATTTTTTGCGCCGCCCGTGTTTGTGTGCGAGCGGTACTCATTTGTCATGTGTCACTGTAAGGGAGGACGAGAAATCGTGGGCGGGCTGTAATCAACGCACGCAGGTCAGGAAGTGACCCGCAAGCGCTCTGGAAGCGCCCACGTGTGCGCACAATCACACCGATGAATAAAAGATTTCATGTTTAAGTGCTGGCATTTGATTTTCGGAGTGAATCGGAAAAAGCAGGCCATTTTCTTACAGTAATATTTCTTCGATAATATTGATCTTCATAAAAACAAACTGTTCAGCATTTGTGTTAGCATTAAGCTAACTCAGGACTCTGAGGCTAAGCTAAGGTTGTTTTGAATACGCGGCATATCTTTAAGGGTTAGTTTGAATTTCAACTGGGGGCAAAAATGAACAATTTGGAGAATCTATTTTGAAGAATCTGCCAAACTGCTGCTCGTTGGGAACTGAGTTGATGATATTTGAGGGCTCCGTAGTTTGCTTATTACCCTAGCATGGATGTTGCCATTTTGAGAGTAGAGTTGGAAAGAAAGCAGAATAGGGCGAATTAAATCCTTTGTCTTTTAGTTTACTTTGTTTTTGTTACTCTAACTCTCGCTCTGTCTTGTTGTGCCCAAAATATTGAATTAACGATGGCATCAATAAGACAGAAGGAAAGATGCGGAAAGGTCAGACGGAAAACAAACTCGCACGCGCATCAACAGTGTTTGCTTTAGTCCTAAAGTAGTCAAATCAGCGTGGAGGAGAGAAGACCTTCCAGTTTCCAATTCCGCAAATCAAACAAGCACTCATTAAAAGCCTCGCCGCCGCCGCTGCCGTCGTGGTCGTCGCCATCTCGCCAATTCCATTTCGCCCAAACGCACACATCTCAGCCCCCGAGACGTAATCCTCTGCTTCATTTGCATCCAAATAAGACGAAATCCGAGGGATTCTTATCCACGATCACAGCCAATGTAGTGTGCAGTCATCAGTGTTTATCAGTGTGCAAATCAGACTTTTTTTTCTTTGTTTCACGTCAATAAAGTCCATGAAGGACACGCAGATGCATGCTGGGATGGAAGAAAAAAAAAAAAAAAAACACACACTTGCTTTAAACACAGAGCAGTCAATAAGCCATCTTCTGAGTTAGTTTAGAACAGTGGCTATTCGAAGCCTTTGCTTTAATTTGTCCCTTTTCTCTCAGCTTGTCTCCTTCGGCAGGAAGCAACATAAATCCACGTCAGGCTTTGTACATGGTGTGTGGAGCGGTAAGTCGGATGTCTCAAACACACACGACTTAACGTGTGCGCACTTTGGACTTTGTGTGACTGGCATGCAGAGTGCACACACTGCAGCACAATGTCCTTCTCTCTCTCCCTTGTTCGTCCGCGGTCAGGACTGCGTACCTAATGAGTTGTCCTGGGACTTCACACATACACACACACACACACACACACACACACACACACACACATACACACATGTGCCCATGCCTACATACTGTATGTTCTCTTTCACCTGTGAGGACTCAAAAAGGATGTCACACTAACTTTTTTACGGACTAACGTTCAATTTGAAATGCACCAAACTCATTGGATGTGTTTCTCATCTCGTGTATCAAAAACCGTATAGACACACGTACACAAATATATATAAAGATGATTCGATACTTGGATGCAAAACGATTCCAGTACGATTCGACTCAAAATGACACGATTCAATTCAGTACGACCGGAATTACGATTCGATTCGACGTAATACGACTCATTTTGAGTACCATAACTTTTTAGTTGTGAACTTGTCAGTAGTGTAAATGTGTCATTTCCTTCTAAGATATAACACTCCAATAAAAGAGGACCTGATACATGCAGGTATCTCGATACATTTTAAAGTAGAACGATTCAGTTCGATTCACTTGCGTCTTTTTTACGAAATGAACGATGTTCCTTTTGAAATCGTTTTTTGTTACATCCCTACTTTTTATTATCAGTCCATACATATATCATATATCAACATATCATCCAACATTGTTTAAAAAGCTATTGTTTTCCGGTCATAGTAACAACAAAATTAAAATGTTATGAAAGAAATGGAAAAGCATATATAAAGTCAAAATGACATTATATATTATCTAATAGTACAAATTCCCTTCAAAATCTTACTTAAATACACACGTCAGACACAAACAGTCCACATTTTCCAATAGATTTTTTTGCAAAAGTTGAAAATTTGGAAAATATATCATCACATGTATGACCAGAGACTGACTTGATGAAATCCAGCCCATTAAAGCAACCAACTAGGATTGCATCTGAAACCCACATCCCAAATGTGATTTCGACCATCTCCCATCTTGACAGTTTATTGAAAACAATGAGTCTGGTTGACCTGCTACAAAAGCAATATTGATATAAATATATAATTTCCATATTATGGACATGATTGATGGATCTATTGTAGATTACACGCTCAAATATGAACATTGACATCCAGTGTGATTTGCATGTTTCTCAGTTTTGGTCATTATTGCATTGGAATAAAAACAAAAAACAAAGGAAGATTGCAACGCGTAGATTAAAGTTCAAATTTGTGTTTTCTTACGCTCGTCTAAATTGTGTTGCGCCGAAACGAATGTGTTTAGAAGCTTCACAAATGCAAACCTCTATCAACAGCAACAATCATGCATAATTTACACACTTCCTGTTGCGTGTTAGCACACACATTAAATAATCTGTCAGTCATTCAGTGAAATCATTCACAGTAAATTTGGTAAATTACGATGTTTTTACTAAGGCTTCTTCGCTATGCTTATAACTGTAAAGGAGGCGTAAAATTACGTTGTGATCGTCGTTTGTAGGATTTTGCCAAAACAGTAGAACAGATTTTCATAATACTGATGTAGGCAAAGATTGAAACTGTTATCCTTAGTTACAGATCTGCCATTAGGATAATCTTGATAAGACTCCTCAGCAATCAGACTTTAAACTGTGAATTATTATGGCCAATTGTTGGGATATTTTTTGAGATTACACAAAAACACCACAACAGAGTCCTATGATACTTTGTTAAAAAGTATCACATAATTTTGTCCGTCAATCAGATTAATTTTAATTAATTTAATTAATACATTTCCATCTGTGAACTTAAGTGTTGTTATGGCTTTTAAAGGTGGCGCCCAGTCTGGTGAGTGACGTGGGTGTCAATGGAAGATCCCTGCTAATCTCCTCGGTAAATATTGCACTTTAACATTTTTCTTGTAAAATAATTATTCATGATGTGTCATTAACAAGCAGTACCGCCACCACCAGGACTGGAGGGGAACAGCATTGCTTGGCATGTTTTCTAGCAGAGGTCTGTTCTCTTGGGCATCATTCCAGTTTTTGTTTGTTTGTCTCTTGGCATTTATAATTCGTGTCTCCTGTTTCCAAACCCTCGGACCATCTGCGGCACCCATGGGTTCAACTCTTTAGGGGGACGGCTTGGAACGGATCTCCGGAGACGCTGCGGGCGAAACTCACCTAGTATACACATTCGTGCCCATGGACAGAAAGACAGCTGCTGTCCTGGTCGAGAAATTGACGGAAATGAGCCACGGATGGGTAAACGCACACCCACGCACTCACCGCCCCCCCAAAAAAATTTGATCAAGTCATCAATATGCAAACTAACTAATTCAACACGGCTGTCCACCGGAGCCTCGCTGATATATAAATACAAATGTCAGCCTCAATATCATTTACCATCTGACTGCGCATTGAAAAGCTATTTACAATCCAAATCAATGAAATTTGAGAGTGTCATTCACAGCACATAAGAGTTCATTAGAAAAATTGAGACAGCACGCACAAGGCTGACACATGCTATGTTGTTGCTTTTCAAAGTCTGGAATTGGATTGGAAAAATATTTCCATTGAGATGGACACCACGCATCATCATCGACAGGTGTGTAAATGTCACCGTAAATATAAACACAATTTAGATGTGGGAATCGAACTGCCTGTCCCAATGGAAATTTTTGAATTTTTGACTGAAAATAATTGATTGTCATGAGAAAATGAGCTGTGTAACATATTGTCTTCAGATTTTCATTTAATACTAAAATGATCTGCACATTTTCTGCAAAAACATCAAAAAAATATAATAATATAAAATAGTGGGAGGCGTGCATATTTGCACTTTATATACATGTTTTTTTTTTAAAAGACTAGCAAAGTCATTTGTTTGCTCAGCGCTGTAGTTGGACCCCGTGGAGGCTATTTTGTGTGTTTTGGGTGTTCTCTTGTATTGAGGGGTGCTGGTTGGCCGCTGTTACTTTTCTTCCTTTGTCTTTTGGCTTTGTTTTTGCTTTAATGGCTTTTATCTTGAGCACTTTCTGACTTTCTTTGTGGCGCCGTTGTGTGGCAGCCTTATGAGAGCCTATTGAGTTGCGCTCATGCCATCTGTGTGTCTTTTGTATACCCACTCTGTGGTATGGACACTGCTGGGGCCTGAATTTCCCCACCCCTGGGGATCGATAAATATTCAATCGATCAATCAATCAATCATAAAAAAATCTTGAATTTTAACAGACTCAAGAATTTAGTAGGGTTTTGCACCAAATAATTTAGTTCTTGTCAGAAGATTTCATGATTTTTTTTTCTTTACGTCGGACCATTTATGTGACAACCTGGGGAAAAGAAACATTGGAGGATTGTAGAATATACCCCTAAAAATAATCCTCTGTAATTTGTACAAAATGTGTTTTGAATTTGTTCAAATTTGACAAAAAAAGATATATTTATAAGTTTATTTCGTGTAAAATGCGGCTTTACACATACTAATGTCCTCAGTAAATTTTAGTCAGATTTTTTTTTTAAATACAAAATATATACTTTGGTCTCTTTTATCAATATAACCCAAACTAATTAACATCAATGTTGGGTTTTGATACAGTTTACAATTCTTTGCTTTTGTATAACTTTGCAGTGATTGTCAAGGGGACAGAAGGGCTACTGTAACAGATGTTTGATGGACATCTGTGTTTGTGTTGACGTTAGCAGAAAGGGGTTAGAAAGACCCCTGGGATGTGGACCACCGTTGAAAGGGGGGGGGGGGGCGATTTCAGGGTTTAGTTGAAGCATGCAGCTGTGCTTAAAGGGCTTCAGTGGCTTCATTCAAATGGGGACCCCCGTGCACTTGGGGGCAACGTTGGTAGAACTGCTGAGACAACACCATGCCAGCTGGCAGGAGAAGGCCCCCGCCCCCTCAAACGCACACTTGACTGAATTCGAGGCGGCAGCTTCATCAACGCCGTTCATAAGTCATCGTCTCATTTGCAAGACAAATGTGCCAGTCATGTTGGTCAGTGCGTGTGAATGAAGAAGCTAGCGGCAAGCTAATGTTCTCCTACCGTATGCCCTTTACTCGTCCTAGTAATGCTTCAAAGTTTTTTGGGGTAGGATTTTCTATAAAACCAAAAACTTCTTTTATGTAGTTTAAAAGAACTTCAAAGTTTTTTGGGGTAGGATTTTCTAGAAAACCAAAAACTTATTTTTGTGGGTTTAGAACTTCATAATATTTTGTAGGATTTTTTTTAAATCCAAAGTTTTTTCGGGGAGGGTTTTCTATAAAACTAAAAACTTCTTTTATATGGGTTTAGAACTTCATAATATTTTGTAGGATTTTTTAAATCAAAAGTTGGACACATTATTTTGACACATTAAAAAAAAACTTTTTTTTCGTGGGTTTTGAACCTCAGTGTTTTGTAGGAATTTTTTATAAAAGATTTGACACAGTAGTTTGACAGTTTTGGTGACTTTTCGTCACTAAAACACAATTTTAGTAGGATGTGATAGTATCGTTGGATTTATATAGTTAAAAATGTAATCAGATTTTGCTACTTTTGCGTCGTTGTACTCACAATCTCACAATAAAAAAATGCAAATATTTAGTAGAAAATTGAATTTTTTTTATTATATTTTTAAACCCTTTGATTTTCTGATATATTTGACCTAAGTTAGTACATTTATTGAGTAGAACCTGAACATTTTGTTGCTTTTTGCTCTTTGTGTAATTATAGCCTCACAATAAATTTCACAACTTTTTTTGGTGTAGTTTTGCACTTGTCTTATACATAGATACGTACATATAATAAAACAAACGCCACTTTAATCGTTTAAAAATAAAATATTTTACACAAATGTTGATGAACCAATTTTTGGTTGCTCAAATTTTCTTTTACCTTATGAACACACGCAAGATTTGTAGCATTTTACATGAACGTTGACGTACCGACTTTGTAGACATGTTTTGCGTCGTTCTTTTACGCTTTACTGTTTGCCGCACACAAACATTAATTTCATAAGGTCATGCGATGGTGACACGTCGATTGTCACGGTCCATGGCGACGTTATTGATTTGCTGAGCTATCTGATATGAAGATCTGCAAGACTGTTGATTTAGCTCGCTTGAAGCTAATAGCTTTGTCCATATCGATGCATTTATGGCCTTCAAACGAACGGCGAGATGCCCTCAAAGGAGACCGCCATGCAAATGTGATGCGGTCTTTTAAATCAATGTGTTGTCAAGGAGATTTGGGCGGAAATAGGACCGCCTCCTCAAAACAATTGTCATTTATTGTGTGCATTGATTTAGGGCTCTGTCGTCTTTAAAGGTGACATTGACCTTTGATGTCCTTAAATATCCGTTATTGTCGATCTAATTTGGTCCTGTGGGATCTAATGGCACCCAATCCAATAGATTAGTTCATAAAAATGTGCCCAAAAAAGTTTGTCACACCCATCAAAAAAAAATGTGTGATGAAGAGGGAAAAAAACGTCACTCACAGGATTATAAATAATATTTTTTGGCTGGAAAATTATTTTACAAAAACTAAGACTAGGAGCAGTTGAGGTTGGATATTCTATGCTTCTCTCCGACCATACGGGAACTCTGATGTGCCATTTGATTTTTCACAGTGCCCAAAAAAGGCAAAAAAAAAGTTGTACTATATTGAATCCAAATTTTTAATTGAATACATTTAAATAAATACAAATAACATCATACATTGCAAATCAACAAATATAAATCTACAATAACATTTACTTAAAACATAAAAAATAATCTATAGAATTCGAATTAAAATATATTGAATAAATAAACACTGATCAATATATTGCAAATCAATTATTGCACATAGAAATTAAGACAAAATTCTAAATGAAATGTATTAAAAATAAATGCACTTTTACATGAAATATATAAAAAGTAAATACTGACAAAAATACAAATACATTCAACATACCCGAAAACAAAAAACTAAAAAAAAATTAAATAATATTGAAAAATAAATGCATCCATAAAACCAATTAAATAAATAACTCAAACTATACTGATAAACAAGGCACCACACAATAAATCTCACAATCTCGATCCTTCTTTTCTAAGCGTAATATTCACTATGACCACAGATGGCGCTGCTGAGCTGCCTGCACCGTCCCTTCTGCCTTTAGGTGGCACTCTGATGCAGAGTTTCAACCTTCAGTCCTTCTTGAGAGCTATCTGCAGGCAAAAGCCAATTGAGAAAGTAGAGGGAGGGTGGGGGTGATGCTGCAGACCCCCCCAAAAAAGAGACATTAAAATCTCATTTGCACCAATAGAAAGGTGCCTTTACCCCTCCACCTCCGCCTATTTAAATCCACATGCCATAATGAGCCTGCTTGAATACTAATTGCGTTAATTGGACCCACCCCTGAAGCGTTTAAAATCTCATCAAAGAGCAAAATAATGCAGATTTTAATCACCCCATGCAAGTCGTCTCTATATGGAAATAGCATCCCCAAATCCACCCCCCCCCCCAAAAAAGTGCATGCAAAGGTGATGGATTCTTTTCTTTGCTTGACTTCTGCACGCAACGTCCTCCTCTTTTCAGTATGAAGGGCAAAAGCGGCCAACTCCGAGGCATCCCTCTTCCTCCTCCTCCTTTACGCTTCTCCCTCCTCCCCCTCGTCTTGCTCTCACTCCCACTCTGCTGCAGCCACCCTCTAAGCGTCACTTGAGCAGGAGCGCCGCACCGAGTCGCATCCCAAACTCTCCGTGCACACGCTCAAACCTTCCTCCTCCTCTTCTTCGTTTCTCTCCTCCTCCTGTGCTTCCTCGCCGGGGCATGGCAGGTGCGGCGGCCGGCTGTGAGTGCACGCTGAGCGGCGTGTTCAGCTCCGGCTGACCGTGGGATGCTCCTGCTTGAGGTCCGCCACTGCAAGCTTGTGGAAGTGTTTTTTTTTTTCTTTCTTTTTTTTGGTATGTGGATTTAAAGTGGACTCGCCTCCCGAATAGGATTTAATAGACGCTCCTCTCATTTTTGCCTCTTTTGGGAGATAGCAAAGAGAAGCTGTTTTTTTTTTTTTTTTTTTTTTGGACGTGCTTCTATTGCATCCGCAGTGCGGTTGCGAATGACATCTGCAGAGTGTACAGGTAAGCAGGCAGACCTGTCTCGGGCTTGCGGAGGGAGGGATGCACCTGCTTCACCCACTTTGCTGCATATTTTGGAGGCTCAGGAAGCTTTTCCCCCCCAAACAAACCTTTTTTTTTATGAATTATTCTCTCTGTGTTTGCCAGCGCATCTTGCTTTTCATAAAATCATGCAAAGTTGACTCAACTCGTAATAGTAAATAAGTTTTAGGGTGAAGTATTTTGAGTTTGCATCTCAAAAGGTTGCCTCTATTCTAACTATCATTTATTTTTGTATGTTTTGTCGCAGCTGCATGGTTTTTCTATCTTCATGTCAAACCACATTTTCAGTTCATAGTGCAAGTCTGTGCTTGTGTGTTCAAAGTACGGCCGGAGGGGTTGCCTGCCGCATGTGAGCCCCCGGAGGGATCCATGTAGCACTAACGTCGCTGGAGCACGTTCGTAACATAAGACGGATTTGTTTACTATAGATGTACGGAGACGTCCACTTTATCAGGTACATCAGTTTTGATTGGTTGTCAATTTTAGGAATACCTCTGAAGATTGTGCGCTTTTTTTGTCATCACAATTGGCCCATTAGTGTGCGTTACCGCTGTCAAGGTCCCCGGTGAATGAGGAGGGTAAACAGTGGAGTCCCAGAGGAGGAGTTGGATAATCCTATCTGGTCCCGCGCCGGGCAGTAGCCTTTGTAAGGGAGTCACTTTGACATATGACCCCCACCCCCTCCCTCCGTGTCCGTCAGGCGTGGTGTTTTGGTTACTAGGGAGCGCGGCCTTGTCAATATCGGGTCTCACTGATGCTTAATCTCGCTCGGCAACCTTGCCGGATGACGGGCTGGCGGAGATGGGGAGACTCAGCGGACTCGGTGCGCGCGTGTGAATGAAGTGAGAGGAACACGCCGGTGAATGATGAGGCTGTGCGACGGACATGAATGGCGCTCTCTGTTTGTTCTGCGGCTCCCGTTAGGGACGTTTTTTATGTTTTGACGTCTCGGGCCTTTTACGAACGTGACTTTCTTCTGATTGGCAAAAATAGTCGTTCTGTAAAAGCTTATGGGGCCACCTGTTGCCTTGGCACAGTTTTCATGTGGATTATTTTGATATGGGAGAAAATAGAAACTTCTGAACGAAAATAAAACGAAATGAATATTTTGTATGTTTTAGTTTAGACTGTTAGTACGAAATAAATTTAAGAAATGTGGAAAAGCTTTAACTCTGTATTGTTAGATTACTGGCATAGTTGCCTAAGTCATATTTAAAAGAAAAATTAAAACGAAAAAAAAAATACAATTATTGACAAGCACGTTGTTATTTTTCATTCACTTGTGTATTGTAAAAGACAAAAAATAAAAAATAGATGGCTTTGGCATTTGGGTACTATTGAAGGTACAAAGGCTCCCTCTAGTGGTATGTGAAAAAAAATCATTGCCCAAGGACAGCTCAGTTGTATTTAACTTTTTTCTTTTTTTAGTATAATACATTTGCATTTAATCGAGTATTTGCTTGTGTGGTGTTTGATGTAAAACATCTGATACCCACTAACTGAGGCAATTGTGGTGTTAGGATTATAAGCAAATAATTTTGCCTCTGCTAATGTTAATGGGACTGCAAGTTGATCCCTGAGGAACTCCGAACAGTCGTGGGGATCAATGCTTTATGCACATCTTTCTTCTCATGTGTTAGCGTCTTGCTCAAAGATTTTAGGAAGCAGCTCTTTAGTAGTTTGTGTATTGAGAGGAACATAGACAGGATAAATGATAGCATGGCAGCATTCCGTTTAGGATATGTTACATGAGAGATTTAGCAAGGCTTACACTGGGGTTTGCAGGCTTTTCACAGTGAAACCCGTCTTTTTAAGACCTTTGTGATTTTTTCTTGTTGTTGTTGATGGGATTTGGAAATGTGTGTGAATGCAGTGATTGACTCCCAGCCAGGCCCCAGTACTCCCCCGCCAAGTGCCGGGGAGAAGTTAGTAGCGTTCCTGGAATGAAATGTTTTCATTGCTTGTTGTGTTCTGGCCCAGGCTGCGACTGTTTTGATTGCTCTGCTAATGCAGTTTTCCACATTTTAAACAATTTTTTGCACTTTGGGCAGCTAGTTTGCTTACATGTGACATCATCATCGACAGAGACTCAGACATATACATTGGTGGTTCGTGTGTGTTACCATTTTGTTTGTCCAGAGTGTGATTTATTCAGCCTTGAATTGTGACACAACATTCTTTGCATGTCTCCGTGGTAACCTGCTTTGCCAACTCCAAACTTCTCGGAAATTGTCCTTGGCCGGTAAAATAGGAATGATGAGTGGATGCGTTAATGTTGGATGGCAGTAACTGGAAATGCACCAATGATAAATGATGAGTGTGACAAAGTGCAACTTTTGCACATACTGTGACTTATGAAGTGTAGTTTTGTTCATTTTCATGGGAGGATTAGGGACACACAGAAAGGGGGAAAAAAAAAAGTTGTAATGCTACGATTTAAGAAACTATACCATCAAATAACAGTGCAATAATGAAGATATATAAATAAATGTATTTTGTATTGAAACGCATATAATATGTACAATCGTTTAAAAGTTGTAATTTTACAAGCAACGGAAAATGTATTTCATTTTAAAAGAAATAATACAAAAATTATTACAAATTTTAATTTACAGGAAAAAGTTCAAAAGTTTTAATTTCAAAAAGTTTCAAGGTTATAATTTTACTGTGCGATGTTTAAAAGTTGTAATTTTACATGAAATAAACAATAAAGTACTTTTACAAAGGTTTTTATTAAGTTTCAAAAAATTGATTTCTAAAAGTTTGTTTTATAAGAAGAAGAAAAAAATTATAATCTTAGAAGAAAAAATACTAATTTTGAAGAAAAAGAGAGAAAAAAACAGGAATGGGAAAAATCGGAATCGTACAATAAAATTGACGTGAGAAAAAAAATTGTTTTGATAGTTAACAGTTTGTACATCCCATTCACCTCAGTTTTTTCTTTCCCCTGAAAATATTTTGTCATGTGGTTTCCAGCGCATACTATGTGAGTTGTATTACATCAAGCGTCCAAGTCGCCCCCCAGCCCCCCTCCCCTGGCAGAAACATAACTCCCAACTTCTGAATGAGCATTTCAGCCTTTTCCTCCCCTTCCTTTTTGTGTCCATCTGTTTTGCATTGTCACACCACAGTTCATCCAGCGGAGCTTTGCTCGTGTCGTTCCGGGGGCCCCGGTGGCAAATCTGGCAGGCGTGCTTCTTGACTATATGTTTGTAAGAGCCTCACCGTGTCTCGCCGGGGCAAAAGCAACAGCGGTAGAGCTCAGTGGAAAATCAGGGCGTCAAAACAAGGGCCGTGACCGCGGGTGAAGCGACGAAGGGGCGCGAGGGAGAACAATTTGCATCTTCTACCGTGTAGCTGTGACGGACGACAGGCTGGCAGGCGGGCGGGCTGGCTGGCTGGCTCGGAGAAAGCTTGTCTGATGTGTTTATGCCACGGGCTTTTGAGGGCTGCGGTTGCACGCGCGGCGAGAACATCTGAAGGGAGACAAACAAGCGGGGAGGCGAGGCAAAAGGCCCAGTAATGGAGTGTAAACCTGCATCGACACTCTTTAAACACCTCCCAGCGCAGGGGAAGCACTTTAGAGGAAATGTATAAATCAAAACTTTTGACTAATAAGTCCATGCAATTAAAACGGGGCCTTTACAAATCAAGCCTGACTGTCAGTTTCCTGCTATGCATTTTATTGGACGCCCAGAGGCTTGTAAACACAAACAGAGAAGTTCATGTTGGAATATAAATCGAAAACAAATGCGTTATATAAAAATAATCGTGTGTATTGTCTGTATCGCGCTGCCCCCGGTGGCCAAAAGGTGTATACCATAATATGGCAAAATATCCAAAAAAGGTCTTAAATTTGTTCAAATGTAATAGAGACCCAATGTGGGTTCAAATTAATGTCTTAAGAAATCGAAAACAAATGCGTTATATAAAAATAATCGTGTGTGTCGTCTGTAGTGCGCTGCCTCCGGTGGCCAAAAGGTGTATATCATAATATGGCAAAATATCCAAAAGTGGTCTCAAATTTGTTCAAATGTAATAGAAACCCATTGTGGGTTCAATTTAATGTCTTTAAATGCTTCCTCATCTCTACTCTGGATTATTGAGGCGGACAGAGACTTTAATCCAGATGCTGCCAGCCATTCAGAGGTGCTTGAATACGATTAATGTTTTTGTCCTATAGTTGGCAGCAGACTCTTGGACTAAACCAAAATTTGGTGTGGCGGTCGAACGAATTAAATGTTTCATTTTAATCACCAGCACAAAGCCTTGTAAATTATCGAGAGTTTTGTGGCTAAGCGCTTAATCCCGGAGGTCAAGTCTTCTCGGGAGCATGGATTGGGAATCCCATAGGTCAGTGGAACATGGGTTCATCGCAAATTGGATGAAAATGTGGACTGGAATTGTTATTGGTTAGAAACAGCAAGACATCATCATCTCCACCAAGGTAGCCACTTAAAACGATCGTCAAGTTCTAATGACAGTTCACCTCTTTGTTCCCTCCAAACTTGTCTCGACTTGGATCGTGGTGATACAATCCCCGTACACAGTTGCCCTCAGGCTTCCTATGACTCCTCCCGTCGGACATTTGTGGCATGTTATCGCAAGCCAACTGCAAAAGCTGTGATTCACGATGCCAATAATCATCTGGACGCGTTCCGCCGAGGTGTTCCGAGGTTTCTCACGCATGGTCTCGGGGACACGGTCTGCCAACACTGAACTGTGATTACTGTTATTAATTACACAGGGATTCATTTTTAGATGTGACACTCGATTCTATCTTTTAGACCTTTATTACATCCCACCAACACCGAATCATCTCTTTATGAAGGCTCCGAGTTATTTGCGCCGTTTTTCAACTAAAATACACTCATAGGACACGATTAGTTTGATAAGATCTGATAAAAGAACAACACCAAGGATTCAGCCTGTGGGAAGGAGCCGCATTTTAACAACACTGTGCTCAATTGAGGTCATTATTTTTGCTCCGTTTCTGTATCCGATAAGAAGATAATGTTTGAAATATTGTAAGGAGTGAAATTTGGTGATTAAAAGGGAAGAAAACTGAGCTTGTTCGAACATCAGAGTTGGACCATACTTTCTGAGAACTACCCATGATGGTTATTTCCAAATTATCTTGAGTTAGGGCAACTTTAGTTAGGTCACTTTGTGGTTATATTGTGGCTGAACTAAAAACTGATTTTCAGTGTGAGAAGCTGAAAGCAAGAGAGAGTCATGAAGGACTGAGGATGAGTGGCTAGATGAAGCAACACAGGGAAGACGTGTCAGGACTGGAGATGATGCCAGTGTGCAGCTGACGGAGCCGAAATCTGATTCGTCTGCCCGCTAGCTTGTAGCGTCTGGGAATTAAATGCAGGAACGGCCGCTTTAGGCTTTGAATTAGCTCCCGGAACCCCAGAAGAAAACTCATCGGCCTTTTTAAACATTTAAGAGCGATTCTTGGCTGCAGTGGTCTTAATTACGGCGAAGTATCTGTGTCCTGTTGATTGGGCGTGTATGACACTCGGAGGGATGATGGAGAGGGTATCTTAAAATGAAGAAGAGCCTTAGATATAGATTACAGGGAATTATGAAAGAGTGGTTCTTTCTCATACTTTGAACCGTGATCGTTTATGATCCGCCGTTCCGAGAGGCTGGAGTTAAATTTACTTGACTGAATTAGTTTTAATAAGTGAAGGAGGGGCAAATATTACACAGATGGTGAGAAGGTGGGCAGATGTTGGCGAAAATCCAGAGGGTCTTACTGTTGGATCCTTGCTTCTGTTTTTCTTCAGGAATAGAAATTGGAAGTATAATCTTGGTAGACCTTGCTGATATTATTTGGCGCCAGTTGCTTGACCCAGATGATAACAGTCGTGACCTCGCCGAAGGAGAATTAGGTAGATACTTAATCAAGGAACGTCGTCCTTCCATTTTTTTATACATTCCATCTTTATTCCTGCTCGTCTTCATGATATCTGTGTTGGATTAAACCATCCCCGATCTAGAGTGGGTATCCGTTGACAGTAATCCACGCCGCTAATCCGCGTCTTGATGTAAACACTCAAGGACATTGCGGCTCCATCCTCGCCGCCCTTTCCTCGCCTCCTCCTCTGCCGCTACTGTCTTCCTGAGAGGAATGAATGTGCCATCTGTTCCGGGTGTTAGTTTAGCCCCGTGTCAGACCTGATCGCTCAATCTTTATTTATTCCCGCGTGTGGATTGAAGGGTTGCTAGCGAGATTAGTTCAAGGGTGCGGCTTCATTTCATTGCTGATGGTGACTATTAATCATCAGATGAAAGTTTGTGTTGATGTCCAGGTTTGGAGTTTGGCATAGGTGGTTCCGTTTGGACTGGATCAGAACTTCCTACAATTCATAGTGTTGTAATTTTGATTATCAGATTATTGGCGGTAATGACGAAAAAATCTATTTTTCTTTAATTACTCTCATTGTCACTCACTCACATTCTCTTAATCCCATTTTCTTGTTCGGTTCATATTTAAGTAGTTTACTCTTCATTGGCACGTCATCAGATTTTTTTTTTCTCACTGAAATGCTTCAGTCTTTGAATAGAAATAGATTATTTTGTCATCCTCTTGCTTTTGATCGGCATCGCCTCCTAATTGTCATGTCTCGCCCCGACACTCCATTTACGCCATCATCATCATATCTAAAGCTAAAAGGGTCTCCTGACAGATCCATAAAAGATTGTCTAAATGCTTTGGGAAATGGACCAATTTGGAGCAAGTTGATCTTTGATTTTTGCTAATGGTTGCTCATGACTTTTTTGTGTGTGTGAGTTTGTGTGTGGTACAGGCAAGACTGAATGTGGAGATAAGTCAAGAACCCAAAAGCAAGCAAACAAACCACATCTAACCTTGGTAGTGCAATTCAGTTCAAAGTGGTATTATCTCACCTTACCATTGACGGCTATAGACGTCAAATATCCTTTTTAACTGGGCTAGCAGTGAATGAGTTAATTTTTCTTTTCCTCATCCAATTTGTTTGATCTTGTATTCATATTCATTGTTCTTTGTTATGGCCTCTCGGGGAAGGAGACTGAGCAGTGATGCGTTTGGATTATTATCGGAAGATGAGCCACAGTGTCTCGGAATCATCAAAATTACATTCTGTGGGGCCTCATATATTGTACATACCAGAAAACCTGCTTCTGATTCTCGATTGGAGAAGCTATCACTCCTCATTACCTTCCACGTAATTTGGGACCAATAAGCTGTGGCTTCGTAAGATCAGGCTCCTCAGGTTGATTACGCTTGTCTGGATGCCACACTGATAAATGCCAACTTCCCACCAGGGAGACCCAACAAGCACGTGACACTCGCAAGTTTCCCTTGTCTCCGAATTTCTCGCCGCTCTATGCAGAACATCAGTTTGGAGTGACCCCTATGACATATCGGTATTCTTATTTCTGCAAAGGCTAGCATTTTTTCCCCCCCTCTCTAATTATTGTTCCCCTTTGTGCTAGTTTGTAAAAGACAAAGCGAAGGTGCTAGCGTTTGCAGAGTCAGCAGGTGATGTACCCTGTTGGGAAGCAGCAGAGAGAAATCGCCAAAGGTTGCAAATTGCTACTCTGAGGGGAGAATCAATTAGGTGCATAGAGGCGAGAAGGTGTCCGTGCAGAACCTTCCTCTGAGATGACTCCTTATCTTCTCTGCTTGATCCATACATTGATTTTTTTTTGGGTTAAATTTGAGCTGATTCTCACTGTTTTCTCGCTGTCTTCCAGGTGCATAATGTCCTCCATCTTGAAAGAGGCTTGATCCTGATCGACAGAGAGTAGTGGGCCGTGCCTCCGTCCCACCCTACGCAGCCATGATGTCCAGGACACGGATCTGCTTTTTTCTATGCTGTTTCATTTCCACGTTGGCGCCGCTCACCACGTCAAAAACGGCGGTACGAGCTCCGCAATCTTACGGCTCCCAAGTGATCACGGCGTCTTTAGAGGAGGAAGAGTACGCTTCGTTTCGTGCCGAGAACCCCGAATGGACATTCAACCATTTGGCGGTGGACTATCGCAATGGCAACGTTTACTTGGGAGCGGTTAATCGCATCTATAAACTTTCACCGGGTTTGGAGGTTCAGTTGTCTCACGAAACCGGCCCGGATGAGGATAACCGCAAGTGCTACCCGCCGCGGATTGTGCAGCCTTGCAGCGAACCGCTGACGCTCACCAATAACGTCAACAAGATGCTGCTGATGGACTACCGGGAAAACCGGCTGCTAGCGTGCGGGAGTCTCTACCAGGGTATCTGCAAACTGCTGCGCCTGGACGATCTCTTCAAGCTCGGAGAACCCTTCCACAAAAAGGAACACTACCTCTCTGGGGTCAACGAGAGCGGCTCTGTGTTTGGCGTCATCGTTTCCTACGGGAACGCCTCCCCGGACATGTTGTTTGTCGCCACGGCGGTGGACGGCAAGCCGGAGTACTTCCCCACCATCTCTAGTCGCAAGTTGGCCAGAAATTCCGAGGAGGATGGGATGTTCGCTTATGTCTTCCACGATGAGTTTGTGGCCTCGATGATTAAAATCCCCTCTGACACTTTCACCGTCATACCAGACTTTGACATTTATTACATTTACGGCTTCGCCAGCGGGAGCTTTGTCTACTTCCTTACGTTGCAGCCTGAAATGGGGGGCAGCCCGACCACCGGGTCCTCCTCGGCAGGCCGAGAACAGGTCTACACCTCCAAGATAGTCCGACTGTGTAAAGCAGACACCGCCTTCAACTCGTACGTTGAGGTGCCAATCGGATGCGTCAGCGGCAATGTGGAGTACCGACTTCTGGAAGCGGCCTATCTGTCCAAAGCTGGCGCCAACTTGGCGCGCTCGCTGGACGTCGCGCCGGACGACGACGTCCTTTTCGCCGTCTTCTCCAAGGGTCAGAAAAGGAGACCCCAGCAGGAATCCCAGGACTCTGCCCTTTGCGTGTTCTCGCTTCGCAAAATCAACGAGAGGATCAAGGACAGACTCCAGTCGTGCTACAAGGGCGAGGGCACGCTCGACCTGGCTTGGCTCAAGGTCAAAGATATTCCCTGCAGCAGTGCGGTGAGTACTACACTCTTTTTTGGTTTCTCACTGTTTATTCGAGGCGAGCTCAGGTAAGTGTCTCTGAAAGACACTGATGTAAATTCTCATCTGGCTGAGATGAAGTAGGGGGGGGCGCCTTGATGAGCAGCATTTTCTCAGTCGGGTTCATGCTCTGTCTCATTATGATGTGATGTTCGCTATCCACTCAACCTTTTTTTAAACAATGCAGCCCAATGCTCAGCCAAATTACCATAATTTCATTCCCCTGTAACAACATTACACATTCAGTGATTCAGTTCATCACACGCACATAAAAGGAAAGCAGGGTTAAATTGGGTGCTGAGTGTTTGGACTGCTTTCAAAAGCCCAAACTTATTTCTTCTTCTTGATTGATAAAAGAAGCCAACCCCATAAAGAAGAAAATTACCTTATTGTCATCTTGCATTTGTTTGATTTCTAAGCAGCCAATGAAGATCTCCCGAAGGATGCTCTAAATTATTCCTGACAATTTTACTAAATACCTGCTGTGGAAAAAAATACTCCTCTGTTTTATGAATGAACGCTACACTGTTCAACACAGACATGAAGTAATTTCCTTTAACTTTTACAAGCTAAATAAAAGGCTGAAAGAGATTTTACACAGTTGTACAACCACCGGCAATCCCCACAGACGCTACAATCGTAAATAAACGTACCTTGTACGCTCAAGGTCATATTTCAGAATTCGCCCAGTCTATGCACTCGTGACCTTAGCCGTCTACTATCTCAGGATTTGACCCTTTCTCGTGTCGGCCTGTGGAATCACGGCGTAAATCTAAGAATTGGTCTATGGCTTGGCCGCACGTGCCGGCGGACCGCCGTCGTCCGCCCGCTCGAGGGCAGGGATAAATCACGCCCGCAGCAGAGCTGTCAGCAGGGAGAGGAAGCGTGTGTGTGAGTGTGTGTGTGTGTATGTGTGTGTGTGATGGCGCACGCTGGGGTTAGCGCCGGGGAACGACGCCATTTCGCCACTCGCCACGGTATCATCGCTGCCACCGCGTGAATTTGACCCTGCTGAAGAAGTGGAGGCGGTGGACGCAGCGGGAAATAAATCACACATACGCTCATACGTCACACCAGGAGGCAAAAAGACTCTAAAGAAGAGGCGTTGGGAAATTTTCATTCAGTGGTTCATCAAATAGAAAAGATGGAAAAATTCAACGACAACTGTTTTAAATAATCTAGTAATCGTTTAGTAATAATTTAGTAATCGTTTAATTACCAATTGACCAAAGCCAGTAAATGTGGGAAAATAGTTTCGTAATACACAAATAACATTTTAGAATTTGATTAATCGATAGAATAATCGATAGAATAATCGGTTCGAAAAATATTCAACAGTGACAAACCTACTTCCTGCTTTTCACGGAAAGTCCAGTTCAAAACTGAAGTTTGTTGAAGGCTCCAGATGCTACAGCCCAACCAGAACATCTTTGATCAAAGACTCCTCAATGACAAAGCCACAATAACATCAAACACCCACTCGACATATTTGTACCTGGAACGATCTTGGCAATGCAAATTGTAAACACCGTCGCCCCAAACATTAAAAGCAATCTGCATTTTTTAAAGCAGCCGTGCCAATCAAGTTTTTAAAGCAACATCGACGACTCCTCGATAAATCCTCCCCCGGCCATCTGACGGCGGCAGGGGGGGTATGTTGTGATTAATCCGCAGTCCCCCGATTAGATGGTGAAAGTTGCCCGCCAGATTGCTGCGCTATTACGTTCGACAGTCTGCTGTATTTACCTTGATTAAATTCCGGAGTAGGAAGTAAAAAAAAAATATGGCATGAACACCAGAGTACATTAATCAGAAGATGAACTCATTATAAAATTAATTGATGGTGTAGTTACAACTTATTAACATATAAGCAGTGATATGATGACCTCAAGACATCCCTGATATTTCTTTCATCGCTAACTTGTTTGCGTCATTTTATCGTTGTAAACTTCAGATTTATCCATCACATCCTATAGTGCAACAAATTACCTTATCATGTTCGTTTTTATGTTTTTATGTTTACGTCTCTTCAAACTCGCTATTATGTTTTTTTTTTGTCTCCAATTAGACTGCGTGTGAAAACTCCCAGCCTCATTATTTACTAGTCTCTTCACACATATGGGAGCGCTATTTGTCTCCATGAGTCATTTCAAAAAAGTTTCTCGCTCTGTTTTTTTTTTTTTTTTATGTTACCATGGCAACCCACTTTATCCTTGTTGCTATTCATGTGGCTGTTTCACAAAAAAAACAATGACTTGGTGAACAATGAAGCGTTGAACTTGCCAATGTAGAGTAAAAAAAAAAAATCAAACATATTTATGAGTATGTCAACTGTGGTTCATTACTAAAAGTCTAAAAGCTAACCAAAATCAGTTATACACTATCAACTATGACATCATATCACGTTTCCATCTAATCATAAGGATAGGCCAATATTAATCTAGCATCAACGATGTCTCGTACAAACTGCCAGATTGTTCTAGAGGATTCCAGTGATTGGATAATGTTCACAGCATGAAGTAATCCCCAATCAGATTAACAATGAAGTCATTCAATTTTTTTTATTTATTTTTTAAACCAGTGTTGAGGTTTATATCAGATAATGAAAAAGAAGCGCTTTGACGGACTTTGGGACTGTTTTCCGCATGGGAATAAAGCAGTTCATCCTCGCTCGCTTTCCATAATCTACTCAGAGAGAGAGAGGAAGCGCGATATGATGGAGAGGATGAGGATGCTCCCCCAACCCAAAAAAAAAAATGGCCGCCACGCTTGGCCGAGCCACATAATGCACGCTCAACAGTATAAGTCTCCAGGAGGGCCCGCGTCCATAGATCATTGTGAAGTGGCATGTGACCTATAAAACCGTCCCCCTGCACTTTACATGTTCGCTCTGTCAGCAGAAAGTGAAGGAAAAAAAACAAAAACAAAATCGTGCGGTCTCAATAAATTTACACCCATCCTCAATTCATTTCTCGATCCTCTTCGTCCTCTTTTCGGAATGCTTTGGCCACCGACTTTCACACCCTGATGAGAAAATGACAAGGTCGCGTGCGAGTCCCAAGAAGGCCGCGACCGTCCGCTCATCCGCTCGGCTAATGATCATTAATTACATGTCATTAACCAACATGCCACGGGCCCTTCTCACACATTAGTCATCTGCCTCTCAGCTTCTGGATTCACGCCGATTAATTATATCGTTCAACACGGTCCTTTGTCGGCCCTCATCTGCCTTCACGTGTTTCTTTTTCATGTTGTGGAATTTGGTTTTTGGGAGGTGTTGTCGGGCAAATTTATAGATGGCGCTATAACTTGGGCTGAACTAAATCTTATAGGCGTAGATGAGTAAACTTGACGAGTTTATTTTTCTGTGATTCCAATCTACCATTTCTTTCTCTCTAGCACATCAGGTTTATAATAATAAGAATTATAATCAGAATAATAAAAGTACTCACCTCTTGAGTAGTCATCATACTGATACCGAGTACTAATACCACTAGTTTCGATACATGGAATTTCCACAGAAAACAACTTGTATATCAATTTCTCTTAAAATTGCATGAAATTAATAGCAATTTTCTAATCTTCAAATTTGTAGTTTCTAGTTCAACTCATAAAACAGTAGCCAATACTGGATGCTGTAACGAGTATCGATATCTTGAAATAAGGCTTGTACAGATACCGATACCTGGTATCGGTACTTTCCCATCGCTACCATTTAGTAATATTCAAGAATTAACGGTTTAAGCTTTTATGAGGCAAACTTAAAAAATAAAAATATCTAAAAATAAAAGTGATATGCTAGACAAATAGTACAGATTTTTATTTTCAATTAATATTTTTGAATATAATAAAGAATTAATCTTTAATTTACCATTATTTGTAAACATGTAAACTGCTTTGAAAATAAATACACAAAATATTGTTCTCAGCCTAAATGGGAGAGGCTTAATCCTTGGCTCTCTGTCCGATGAGTCAGTCTCGGCCACATCCACAGGAAGCGAAAGGCTCATTCATTCATTAAGACTATCCAGACTGCCCCCCCCTTCCACGGTGACCCCACTCCACTTCATCCCACTCCATCCATCCACATATCCGCTATCCGGCTCGCTGGCTGGCCGACCGGCCTGCTAATTAAATCTCCATACATGATACTGCTTGTTAAAGGTCAGTATTCATCACAATATCATTATTATGTGATTAAACAACATTGTCTGCTGGTTGGCCTCATCTCCACAACATTGACGTGAGTCTTATTTGAAAAATAGGAGAAAATATCACACATTGCCATGCAGCTTTCATTTTCTCTTGCTTCTGCCCCAATTCTCAGCTCTATTATAAATTAGCATCCTGTTGCTATTCTTTTACAATTCCCTATCAAAAATCAGTCTATGTATGTATATCCATTGTTCTCTTGAATTGTAATCACTGGGTGGTCGTCCCACTGGCACGCGAAGAGGAAGTTAAAGCTACTCTACGCGATGACAGCGACAACTCAAACTGAATTTTAGCTCTACTTCGGTCTGTGTTGGTTCAAGAAATGAAAAGGAAACTCTTGGGATGCCTCCGTGAAGCATCAAAAAAGAGTCTGGATCACAAGACATCAGAAGCAGATTTATTTAATTAAATGTATATTTGAGTTGGAGAATAACAATGTCGTATCAAGGCTTGAAATAACGTGTTTAGCCGCAGAAATAGCCACCTGAAGCTTCTTGCTAGCTTGCTACTTACGCTACATCAGCTAGCTCAATACTGCAATGCAAAACCATTTTTCGAGCAAAAATAAATTCTACCAATCGACTAATAACGGCAGTTTTTCCTCAAATTGCAGCCTTTACGAAAATTGTACTACATTATAATGTCAATTTGAATTTGCTAAATTATTCAGCCCTAATATGAATGTATATTATAATTACAATGAACTCAACTAATCCTTTTTGTCAGGATATAGTTTTGCCCATCATCCTGACGGGTCAGCAATTTGGCATCAGTGAATAATGTAATATGTAATTATATACTTTAACAGGCGCTACTTTTTTTTTCTATCAAGACAAAAAAACTTCCCCTTCAATCACCGATGATGCATGAAAGCACAACCAGCTCGGCTTGCTATTAATGTGGAATCATCACATTAGAGCATGGTACTCATCCAAATTTGTGTGGAATAACTGTGGTGAAAGGGACGAGGCCAGTACAAGAAAATGGACTCTATGGAGCCCGTAAAAGCCGAGCGGCGACATGAAATGAAATTTCCTCTGTGGTTGAATATGTGTCATTAACTCTGTGAACCGGCAGCCAACGGAACGGGCCCTCGTCGCCGTGCCAGCCCCGATTAGGCCATACATCAGAGAGCGTTGGAGAGCGGATCTCTTTCAGTCACCGCTAATCGCTTTTTCGCGTGGCCCCTTCTCTTTCTCGCAGCTCGGCGTATATATCTCTGCTGATCCCCCCCCTTCGCGCTCATTTGGTCCATGAGCTAGCTCGCTTTGTGCGTGGTGCTGGCAGGCGCACACAAACCGAAAGATGGATACGGCCGAGGGTGACCTGATTCTGCCTCAACTTCTGGCCACGATCCAAATATAGGAACGATGCTCTCGTGTTGTCACGTCTTGCGTTGGGACTGAATTGTCTTGGATTGACTTTAATTCTTGGTTTTAAAGTATACCGACCAATCTCGGGTTCAAGTTCAATCCCTGGACTGAGCAGGAGGTTAGGTAGGATTGCCCTCCCTCTCTCTAGAAATCGGGCAATGGAAACTAAAGATTGACGCAACAGGTGATCAAACAAATAGACTGCGCAGGAACAATGTGTGCAGGAACAACAATGTTATTTGTTGACACGACGCATTCATCTTCAGGGACTCGGAGTGATCTATCAGTGACGGGCAAGAAATGTTTTGTCATTTCAACAACACGATTGTTTTTCAAACGTACACCTCACGGCGCCATTCATATCAGCATCTTATTAGTACAGCACGCCGATATTATTTGCCGTTCAGACCCAAGGTACCGCCTTGAGTACCAATGTCATGTTCCGGCGGCAGCGTAATGAAAACATGTCTGGTTCCTGACAGACAGAAAGTATATTTCACCAGATTGCAGCAGCCGCGCTCACGAAACGACGAGATGGCAGATGTGATTGGCAAGCGGCTGAGGTAATACGGTGAATAACATGGCGCTGGGTCTACGGGAAATGATGGAAACACACATTTAGCACATGCATGCACAGATTTATTTTGGATTATCAAAACCACTTTAGCAGACTCGGAATCAGGTAATTGCTCTTGACAGGAATGCCTTTTTGTTCTTCCACTGAAGATGCATTTGATAATGAAGGCAGCGAATACTACAAAGTTTTCTCCGCTAGTTCCTGATAGCCTTTTAATCCCTCAGAAGAAAAGGCACATCACAAACAGTGAATACGATGATGAGGCAACCTTTATGGAATGACGCTAGTATCCAGGGGATTGTATCTAGGCCCAGGAATATTTGTCATGATGGAGTTGGGGGGTTGTGGTCTTGGTTCTACTGGCCCGGATACAGATCGTCCGTTTGGTAATTTTACCGATATTCCTAAAGACCACCAAACCTTTGCTAGTATAATTTACGGTCGGTGACAATTTCCTAATTTGATAAGTGCTCCCGTATATTTGGCGTTGTTTACCCTCTTCCTTTGTCCTTGCTCCTTTTACCCTCCGACCCCGTGACACCATCCTAGTCTGAACCCAATGAATCGTCGTCGATCATTCATGCCTCTTAGCCCAAAAGCTAACCATGGCCGAGATAAGCCACGTTCCACTTATCTAATGAAAACCAGGGTCTATAATTCTTCTGTCGTGACGATGGCCTCTCGTGAAAGGTTACAAAGAAGCACTACTCCAGGGTGAAAAATGGAATCTAGGACTAAAGGAGCCACTTAATCCTCTGACCGCTTCCCATTTTGCGTTTCAAGTAAATGAACAGTGTTTTTAGTTTGGCATTAATTAATGTTTGTCCAGCGAGTGCCAAGACGTCACATTATACCCGGGATAATGGACTCCATGTGATCACGGGACCATAACTCAAACCTTTCTATCTCGACTGACGTTTTTTGAATGAATGCAAAGGCGGCATCACCTGCCAAGTCTTCCTTCGCATTCAATCACATGGTGACGCCATTCATCACACCATGCCATTCGCCTCTTAAAAAAGTGTTTTCAAATTCAACCCCACACACGCACAAGTGGAATAATGACCAATTCTCTGCGCTATTATTCTCTTATCAAAGCCCATAAGTCATTCTACCCCACCCAGTGTCACGGCTGATATAAATATTGTCTGGCGGCAGGGTGGAATGCTGCATACAAACAAGAAATAGGCCTCAGACCTGTTTTTCTTTCACAAAGATGGCTGCTGAGAGTATTGCGGGGATTTGCTTTAAAGCATCCATGATGCTTTGAATCATTTCCCATTTTTATATCTCGCCGCGCTGGCGTTGGTTGGACTGCGGGGAATCGTGCCCGACAGCTGGCTGAGTTTCCGCCTGACGGCAGTCCTCTTCCATCTTCATCATTTCCTTCTTCTTGTTTCAACAAGTCTTTAAACTGGTGTTTTGGTATTTTGGACCTTTAGAATTCAAAGTGGATAAAATTGTAACGAGTTTTCTACTTAGATGGAGTTGGTATAATGAGAACAGGAGAAGTGTCCCACTGTCCTGTCTCAAGCTTGAGCCAAACAAGCGACCAGCAGATCTGCAAAGTGGATCCTGTGGCGTTTGAGTGGCCCTGAGCATCTGACAGTTCCTGGCGGAGAAGATGGGAAAGTGTGGTAGAGATTACTTGTAGTTTAGATTTGAAATATATATTTTCTTAAAACTATGTACAGTTACTTGGAACAAGACATTCCAAATAACCTGGGGTGATGTGCCACATGCTGCTTCACCATTATGATCTGAACATGTCATAAATATTTTTGTTTTTTTAGCTCCTGACCATTGACGACGACTTCTGCGGCCTGGACATGAACGCACCCCTCGGGGTGTCGCAGATGGTGCACGGTAGGCCCCTCTTCTCCGACGCCAATGATAAGATGACCTCCGTCGTGGCCTACGTCTACAAGAACCACTCGCTGGTCTTCGTGGGCACCAAGAGCGGGCGCGTGAAGAAGGTAAGATGGAGTCACCTTTCCGAAATGCCGCGTAAGGGAGCGTGTATGCTGCGTATGACAGGAAGGATAGTTGTAGTAAGGCGGATTGACTTTCAGGCAAACCCGCTGAGTCGGCTGTATTTGCTTCGACGAGTGGTGCGTGTATGTGCATGCGTGCGATGAATTTGAGTGTGTTGTGAGGAAGCGGAGGTGTGATCAAGAGAACCCCTGAGGGGGGATTTGATTCCTGCAGCCAAACCTATCTGGTGTCTTTCTACATCCTCCTCGTCCATTACCCACACACACATGCTTCCTGTGCATCCTCTGCATCACAAGTCTTCTTTTCTCCACTTTGGACTTAAATCCAGGCGCCCCCTTGGGGGGTCGGAAATGGGTTTCCCACATCAGCATGTTACAGAAGTTGCTAGACAGCACACATCAGCATGTTGCAGAACTGATTGGTCGTCTTATCTGTTTCTTCAGGCACATTTAAATTCAAATACAGTTTTTTTGACTATGTATTCATAACAATTTGCTGCCTGTGTAATTTCGATTTAGTTGACTGTCTGAAGTAAACTGGTATTTTTTTTGTACCATGGAAGATCACCGATCACGTCACATGACAGTCGGAGAGCCCGTGGCTAAACACGATTTGTAAAGCGAAACGTGACTAGGATAAGCTACGTACCAACGTGTTACGGCTCGTACCTTGATCGTCCCCCCTCGGCCTTTCCCCGGGCTAATGGGATGACGCGAGGTGTGATCGCTAGCTAGCTCTTTTTTTGCTCTTGATATAAGGCCGTGGCTGTGACTAACTCTGGGCCAGTGACGGGTCTAAAGAAAACCGCCTTACAAGCGAGGGAAGGTTGAGCTGGAGGACAGCTGCTATGTCTTGAAGATGAACCATTCCAGAGACGAAAAGTGAACCGGAGAAATATGGCCAAGCGCTGCCAACACACACAAGCAAATGGTGATTTTGACACTGTTTGTTCTACTTGATTACCAACCTCCTTCCTGTGTTTGTTTTGCTGCTTTTATTGCACACCGGGGCCCCGAGTGGCTCGGGCGGCGCTCTTTCGCGTAATAACCATCATGCTGCAGAGCAACTATATAATCATATTTTATACCTGCTGCTCATGTATGGTAATGAGCAGCAAATTTAGTGTCTGCGGGTAATAAAAGCGTCGGCGTACAAATACAGTATACCTTCAAATCCTTTTCAGAGGCCACTCGATTTTTTTTTTCTAAAACACTAATAGTCAATTTCATGTGAAATCTGCTTATTTGGCTGCTGTTCTTTTCAGCATATGGCAGACATGTTGGACAGAAGGTGATCAATATCCCGGCATCACAAGCCCCCATTACAAGCCAATACTCTCCTCCCCATACGCGCCCGGGCTCCTCCCCGGTCGTTAAAGTGTATACCATTAGATGACATCACGGGCAATAAAAGACAACAGCACAACAATAAAAGGTCCGAGCATCGCTCCACCTCCTTTATCAGTGATTTTATAAGCCCCCCCTCCTGACTAATGGATGTTGATTTATATACACTGGCCCACCTCAACTTGTTCCATCCATAAGCCTCTCCCCTGTTTTTTTCAGCTTTTAACTGTTATTTATAGTCCTGTGAGCGACACATCCGTCTGAATAAAAATGAGCGTTACGGTAAAATAGAGTAGATGGACCTTAATGCACCGTTGTTTGGATCCAGCTCCATTTTATGACATCATGAATTTAAGAGGGGCGTGGAAGCGTTAGCGAATGAAATTTTGTGTGCTTGTGAAATGTTTCTATTTGACGGCTTGGAATAATATTTTGTTTGGCTCGCGGACTTGAGGGTATCTTACGGCCATTACGACAATTGATGGTAAACGCGTACGGCTCGACGAGGATCGTCGTTTAATAATATAGACAAACACTCGTGCTTTGGGTCAAAGGCTAGCATAAGGCGCTAATGTTGTCTTACGTCAACCAGATCGGAAGCTCTTCGCCTGATTGGTAATATGCGTTGTCTCATCCTTGTCAAGGTGTTAATGGTGTTTTCTGTCAAGTTATAAATCAAAAACAATCAGAGAATGCTTTACAACCAAATAGCACTAATAAATAAACACGAGGCTTTGCCAAGATTGGATCGATACAGGCCGGCTAAAGTGGAAGTGCGCCACTGGATTCATTTCATTGTTTATTTTATGATTGTGCAAAAAACAAGACGTCATTTTCAGGAATGAGTCACTTTTTGAAGTAACATAGAACTCACTTATATTTGTCGTTGACTGTGGCGGAGGAAGAAGTAGCAGAAAATTCCGGAAAAGCTCAGTTCCTGAATTGAAAGTGCAGTCTCGAGAGTTGGAGAAGTGCTTTGAAGACGCGAGCGCTGTTTTTTTTTTTGCTTTCATGGTCGACCAACTTTAAATTGGTTCCCTCTCGAAAAGGAGACACTTGATCTAAACTCATTCCGATGCCCGCATACAAAAGGGACCCTCCGAAATCGTCTCACCTGAGTCTATCCATGCCGATACAAACGGTAAACTATCCGACTAGCTTCCTTTTGAATTTCCCACCCGTCTTTCTCGGTCTGCGTATAGCTGAGTGGAGTTCTTTGATGGCCGCCTCCTGCCATATGGCGTCTGTCGGTTTCACTCTAAGATGGAGATGTGATGGAGATGAAAGGCCTCCGTTGTTAGGGTGAGGTTTAAAGCCATCGCTCACAGGTCACTGGTCAAGGGGAAATCCTCTCCCCCCTCCTGCAGGCATCGGGTTAGCGTATGGTCATTTGCTCACGCTGCATATTAGCACGGATGGAAACCAGAGTGGAGACCGAGGACTGCCTGCAGAGGTGCTAATGCAGCTCCCCTCTGACTCTCCCAATGGGGAGTATTGGCTCCCCACACAATGAGCAGCTAACCTTGAACTTGACACGAGGATGTCGGCTCGAACAAGGATGAAACTGGGCATGCAAAAGCTAAGGCCAAATCGTTTCAGTTTTTTCCTAATCATTTGTCAGAATTTGGCGAGAGCCGAGTGTCAGGTTGTGACAGTGCAGTCACCTCTTAACACGGCTTGCTTCTTTCTAATCTGTACCAATCAGACAGACAAGAAGTTTGAGGCCAATGACGCATGACGAATGTGAAAGAGGAAGTAAAATCCAAGACAATTCGTGTCCGTCATATCAGCTGTTGACATCAGCACCAAACAGGTCAATCTCTACACGTGATGGTTAATGTCTGCTGTTGCGAAAGGGAAAGGTCAACGTCTTCCCTCAACCTTCTGTCAATTTCCCACTTTGCTGCCCTACAAACCCCCCCCCCCCCCCCTCCACCTGAGTCGTGTTTTTTTTGGTGAGCTCCCGCTGCCCTCCTCATCACAAACATGCCATTTAGCTGCCATTGTATTAATCCGCTTACTGGATTCACAATGCTGTGTCACTCCTCCTCTCGAGTCGACACTCTTCCTTGAGATGTTTATCGCTCTGGACTGTTCCCATATGTTGCGTGGGTTGATAGCGTCCTTGTTTTTGCCCGCGTGTTTGTTCGTCTTGTCTCCGCGATGGTGTCGGTTAGCTCTCGATGCAGATTATTGAAACAAGCCGAGGCGCGGTCAGTGGAGCAGAGGATTAACTGCTAAGAGCTAATGATGAAATATGCCGGAGGATGTGTCGGCATTGTGCTCCAAAATCCATTCACCGCCCAACCGCCGTTGTTACGCTATCAGAACACGTAGACAGCAAAGCACCGCAACACGACCCATTCCGGCCCTTAGTCCAAACTCCTGCTGCATGCGGCTAGCATTGAGAGAATGCTAATGTTTCCCGCGCTGTTAAGTATTCCGCGGCAGTGCTTCCCAATTGACTTGGCGCTATATGTGTGTGTTGCTGCTCCCTTACCAGCTAATGCAGCAGCGTGTTGCCATGGTAACAGGCGGCTATCACTAGCATATACTGACTGAATTGAAAAAACAAGGCGGGAAACGACAGGCCTAAAAAGTGAGCCTAAAAAGCCCCATAGAGAGACACATAGGAAGACGTAGCGAAGTGTTTGTCATAAAAAAAATCGACATATGCTGACGTATGGGGTGTGAAGGATATACCGCATCGCTTCCTCCTACGCTAACAATTAGCAAGTTAGCACGTTTGCATGACTGACTCAGCAGATGGGAAATGCGTTGTGGAAATAGCCGGTCACCTTCAGTGTGTCGTTTAGGTGTGTATTTATAGCCAGGCTTTTTCACCTTCTCGTCGGGGCTTCTTCATAATTGATAAGCTTGCTCGCTTGATACAATGGCGGTTTTGCCGCTATGATTCACGGTCGTTGTAGTCCTTTACCTTCCTGTTATCTTCAAACTCCCCCAAAAACTAAATTAGTATTCCGAAAGGAAGTAGAGGGAAATGTGTTTTACTCCCCCAATGGGAAGCCCGGAGAGGCCGGAATTGGCGAGCGAGAATAATGGGTCCAAGCTGACGGAGATGGAGAGAGCAACGATGGAGACAGCCTGTTGGGACGAAAATATTCTGCTGTTCATTTTTGCGCAGCTATTAAGGCAAGTATAGCGGCGGCGAGACATTTAGAGAGGCCATTCGCGCCTTCCGTGTTTTTGTGGTGGCTGAAGGGCTCGAGTAGGCAGAGAGAGATACTGAAAAGGGAAAATGACTCACTTTTCATGTGAGATTTTTTTTTTGTGCGTGTTTGTAACCTGACGGTTTGTACCGCAGTTGACTCTGAGCGTTGACGGCTCGGGGTTAAGAAAAGGACGTGGCGAGGTCTGACACATCATGGACTCTTTGATCCAACAAATCATTTTACAGTATTGCCATTGGCTGCCGTTTGTACTCAAGTTTTTTTTTTCTTTCTCCTATCATTGCCTTAACATACTTGCTCCTCTATCGTGTAACATCACAGTCTCTAATAACCACTCAATGGCTGGCACACAGCAGCGTGTCGGATCATTTATCAAAACATCCCAGTCGCTCATTTGTTAATATCGTGCATGGATTTCCGAGAACATCACAGCAGCGGGTTCAGCTCGTGTTATGATCTCAACTCCTTCCCTATCCTGGAAGTCATCTAATCACACAGTGAGCAGCGACACAATGCTCCCATCCACATCTTTGACACCCTCAAAGAGCTTGTTTGAGTTCTTACCCTCCATCTCGCCTATTAAGCCCACTTGAAAAGCTGTGCGTCTACTCAGCCAGTTAATTAGCGGCGCTATTAACGGCCCTCAGCCATAGCCTGTTATTGTCAAGGCAGCAAACGGGGAGATAATTATGCACAACTTTTCTCTCGCCTTCACACGACGACTGCCGGATCACCGAGTCTGTCAACACCCTGAACTTGTATGCGGGTTTTTTACATGGCAACACTTTCATACTGGTGATAAACACTAGGTTGAGTGTTGTCTTGAATTGTTGAAAAGCTAAACTTTTGAGCTAACCTAGCTAGCTTAACTTCACAGTTCATCCAGCTAGCTTACCGGCGTAAACATTGTGTCAGCCCTTCGTCTGTGCGAGTATAAGTCAAAGTGAAATAGAGTCTTTCATTGGTTTTTGCCAATTGTCACACATCATCAAATGTTTTGGTTTTAATTATTTTAAATTAGTTGCTTAAGTCGACTCGAGTCCAAGGCGTGTGACTCGCCTTTGGTTTCTCCTGCGATGTTTCACAAGATTTGTTGTGTTGCCATATTTTAAAACGGACTGATTGTACATGACCAAATGTTTTTATCCGAGAATCAATTTTGAAGCAAGAAGGTCTGATATTAGAGCTACGTGTGTTCAAACCTTCGATGGTAGCTCCAGCACAGCATGAACTAGCCCCACGCGGCACTCATTCAATTACCCATTCTCAAAGGTCATTTACATTTTGTTGTTGATTAAATGCTATATAAAATGTTTACGGTAGCAGCAGCACCTCCCGAAAATGAACAACTTATTATTTTTTTATTAGGACTATAGCGTAGGAGTGTTGAATAATCGCACGGGGACTGTTCGTTTGAGCTTCGGCGGTAGGGAAAGAAAAAAAATCAATAGGATGTCTACAGCTAATCACACAGTGTGTTCTTGCGTTGCCCACTGAATGGATGACTGGAGGGGGCGTAATCGTGCTGAGCCCACTTTGTAATTTTCCGTGAGTGCCTCTGTTGGGTAAGCTTCAGTGTTCGGTTAAGAAAAGCATTTTCTAAACTTTTTTTTGAGGTTTGAGGTTTGAGGACTAAATAGGCAGCAGCGTTCTTTTATTGGGTACTTGAACAGATGAGAATATTAGTAGCAATCATTTTCTTTAATAGTTACTCGAAATAAAATGATATTTTGTGTTCCCATTTGGCCGCTTACATGTTAAAAAAAAATTCTGGTGAAAACAAATAACATCGGAGGAAAAAATTGACGTCAGGGTTGATCAGTTCTTCTGCCTTTTAAATTGATGTCACTGTATTACTCACAGACTCTGTGCGTGTCGCTATATAGAGGACACGGCACTGCAGGTGAGGCACCCCCCCGCCCCGCCTCACTCCCACTCACCAACCAATCATTGCTCACCGTTGGTCTCTTGGGGCGACCGGTGCCCTCGCTCACCTTTCTTTTTTTTCCATCCTCCACTGCTCCCATCTTCCTTCCTCTCACTTTGCAGCCTCACAACTGGGTCATTCCTTCTCTCCCTGCAGGCAACGGCAGGTACGATGAATTCGAGTACACTTTAAGGCTATAAACTTAATTGAGGACTGCAAACGGAACAGCGGTTTCCTCTATTGGGACGAACATTCTCGATGATTATATCATTAATCAGACGTTAATCTCTGATATGAGAAAATCATTTCTGGTATAACGGACAAAAAATAAAAAAGATGGAATGTTCGGTATCGTCCGTATGAGACTGTTTTTTTTTTCGGTTTCACAGTTGTAACCGTATCCGGCTTCAAAGTACACCTCATGGACGTTAAGAAAATTTTGAAGGTTCATTCAAATCTCTGGTCCGGATTAGTTTCGGTTTCACTGTTGATTGCAACGACGGGGGAGTGGATAATCGTCTAATGTCTCGTGATTTTGGTAACCAAAACAACGTGACCGAGCTCTTCCTGTGTACACATCCTGATATAATTCTTGCTGAATAAACAATGGTGAAAACGGTTGACCCGAGTTATGTTTAGAAAAGTCATGATTGCATGACAGTTTATATATGTTTGCTTTGCCTTATTCACCAGTTCATATGACACCGCTTCCCGTACGCATAATCTCATAGTAACACATACACAAACACGCTGTGCGGTGCGAGGGCGGCGATGTCGCCATTTCGATTCCTCGACTGAGCAGATGTGAGTGTAAACATTCGCCAGTGTGACACCTTTGATTCATTTATACAGTGATTTTTTTTTTAATCACATATCCCTTGTCACAATCCACTAAAAAGTGAGCCATTTTTAATCCTTTTCCTTTCCGTCCTTGATTCTTGACATACGGGCACCCGGGGAAATTGGACTTCCAAGGATACTTTGATGTGCAACCCTCCCTTGTTCCCTTCACACCAATCCCCCCCTTTCCCCCTCAGTCTGCTTTCAGTGACGAAATCTCAACACAGCATCTTGTCTACAACTCTTCCCTCTAGAGATGAAGTCCTTGTTTTTTTTGCTCATGCATGTAATCAATTTCTACCCTTTTAATAAAGCTAAGCGGTAACGTTTAGGAAGTTTGCTTTGCGACATGGAAGCCACTCAAATCTACCAGGGGGGAAAAAAACCACATTGTTTCATCTCTGTGTTTGGGTTGCAAAACTGTAGAGGAAGTCAGACGGGAATGAAACGGCGGACGTTCCATCTGGTTTGGTCTCAAAAATGACTTACAGACCAAATCAAACCTCTGTCCTCTTCCCCTTCTGCCACCATGGCTACCATCTGGCACATACCCCTGGTAGCTACGTTACAACCACAGAGATTAAACCCAAGTGCTGTACCGTTTTTGTTGAAAGGATTCTGGCTCAGTTCAATTCAGTCTTACGAGTACCTGGTGTTAGGCTACAATGGCCTCCACTTCAGTTTTGACTACCGTTTCCTGGCGTCTGAACACAGTACAGATGCTAGCGCGTGTGCTAAAACGCGTTGGCAGGCGTCGCGTCTACCACAACGTGGGCTGCAGACTTGGCGGCCAAAGACACGAATGGCGTAGACGTCGAAGTTCCTTTTCACCTTTATCACGGTAAAACACGGAATTCCGGTTGAAGCTTGTTTTTCCTCTTCTTCCAGACTTCTTTGCATTGACTGATCTGTTTGTCAAGCTTTTTTAATTGGAAAACGCTCTCCCAGCGGGCTCGCATGGCGCCGTCCTTCTTGAAGCTTCTTTTATTTAATACCGTGTTTGAGATCAGCGGGCCGGCTTGCAGCTGCTGGATAAGCCATTCGTTTGTGATTAGTATATAAGGCCAACATGTCTACTAGCGTTTGAATAATGAGCTTGTGGTGACAGTTGGGGCGCACTGTAGTTTTCGTGGGTGGAGGGATGGTGGGTTGGGGGAGGGGGGGAATGAAGCAGGGTGGTGTGCAACATGAACAAATGAGCAGGAGGAAGCGAGGGTCTACTCTCATCTTTTCGGAAACCATGATGCCTCGGCTTCATTCGTCTCCAAGGAGAGTCAGAGCGCCTCTAGAGTTTTGTGTTACTGTTGTTGCACTGCTAGCTTTAGCATAATCCTTACCTTGTTTCTTCATCTTTGGTAGTGTTAGAAAAGAAACGGCAAGACATCTTTCCATCACTGCGCCCTGGCGACCGCACACTGAAGCTTCTTAATGTTAAATGGCCTCTAATTCTCTGTATCGCCGGATTATCCATAATTGATTTATGGATGAGGAGTAAAATTACTCATCATTTGAGGGAGAAAAGAGGACATTTTGTCTCCGGGCTTGAGCGTAGCGAGCTTTGTTCGAAGCTAATGGAGGATCTTAGCTTCAGGCCGTCTTTACGATCACAGCTGGAAAATGTGATGTTACATTTAAAGCAGATTGTTGTCACTGTGATAGAAGAGTACACCTGAGGCTATCATTGTGTAAGATTTAAAGGCAACAAAAAGCGTTGTTGGCAAACGTTATATTAAACCGTACACGACATACACTGTGTTGTCTTCTCATACTGTGAGTGTCTAAGCTTGTAAAGAAACTAATCCCCCAAACCTGATCTCTTATTTTGTTAGCAAACAGTAATAAAAACTCACATTAGATCCATTTCACCGCAGTTGTGTGTGTGTTCCCCCCCCCCCCCCCTCGTCGTTCACTTAATAAAAGCCTCCATGAGAGTGGAGGCATTCTCCTCTCCGGTTTCTTCCTCGGCGATAGCATATCTCGACCCTCTGCAGTTGCTAGGCTGCGTTGCTAGGCAACTCATATCTACTATTATGGGATTCGAGCGGACTCAATGGGGAAGTTTAGAGCCGACAAGCTGGCCCTCTGTTTGTACGCTCTGCGGTATCATGTTGCGCACGATTTTCGATTGTGCTGAAGAGTCGTCAACAACAGCTGCAACTTGGAAATTAAGTTTGCGAGTAGTTTGCGGCAAGGTCAGTTAGCGTAGATAAAATACAACATTATTTTCATATCTTCAAGGACATGCTGGAACTTTGAGAGATCAAAATCAAGCAGCTAACATTATGTTAAGGTCTCTGTACTGTTGAATTATCGCTCTAAACCAAAATATTTGCAAACGAGCCACATGCAGCGTCAAATATCTTTTATTCAGGCACGTACGGAGGCAAGTTAAGGTCAAGGTGAAGTACCAGTTGAGAGCCGGCCAATTTATACGACAACGACCCAGCGTAGCTCTCGACGTTCGCACAATGCGATGCATGCGCACACAAACAAACAGTCTTCCTCTACGCCTGATATCGATCGCTTCCCTCATTCTCGGACTCTTCAAAGGTGACTCTTAGACCTTCCCAATCCCCCTCCATTAAAAGTATTGCACTTGAATCAAATCTGTCACACTTGACGGGAATGTCGTAAAGCAACACGTCACCCTGAGTGGGCATTGTTTTGTAAGTCGGACGATGAAAAGTTTGTCTTTTTTTTAAAGCTAAAATGAGTTTCCGTAAGCCGTCAATCAGAGCGTGGATTGTATCATCCGAGTATGGCCCTGTTTGTTGGTTTTCGCAGGGTCACTTGAATCATGTCTAGTAAAGCTTTTACACAAAATGAGCTCCCATAAAGACAATGGGAGTGTTTGAGTGCATATGGTGTGATGAATGGTCCAATGGGCTGAGTAGAGTAGAGTGTCCATAAAACACCTAAAATGTCCTTACTCTCTTTCTGGCTTATTGTCCATCCTTTCATCTTTACTGTTTCTCATCACTTGTTTGCCTTGTGTTGTGTCTCTACTCGCTCATGTCATCCATCTCTCTTCGCTTCTCTCTTTCGTTCTGTGCTTCTGGCTACAAACGACAAAAAAAAACTCCAAACAAATGAGAGTAATATCGTTTTACGGGACAGCGACTTCAAAGTTTGTTTCGCCCCCCAAAAAAAGTCCCTGAGGGGATAGAGTGAGGACGGACGTTTGAGAGGGTGATGCTGGTGAAAGGCAGACAAGACTGAGCAAGTGTGCTCTGTTATTTGAATAAATAAGTTGTTTTTTGATGATTCGTTTTCCTCTTTCAGTTCTTGAAAGGCTACGAAAGATCCGTTTTTGCTATTTGTATTGTAATCAGATCACCTTGAATGGGTTTCTCAATGTACAAATGTGGCATCGTCCAACAAATGAAACATCCAATTTGATCAAAATTCTAAATTCAGTGTACTTATATATCCCGATTATATGATTACAAATCAATATCAAACGTATTTGAGTGTAATCTCCAGAATCCCACGCCATACTCTGCCAACAGCAAAGGATGTTTTTCTATCTTTTGGTCCCATTTTAAACCCATCTACATTGCTACTAGCTTCATGCTAGCTAGCGCTAATCTAGGTAGCCCCTCAGGTCATTGCAAATTACCATTGATTTGTTGCTACTATGGTGTTAGCCGCCCAACAGGGAGAAGCTAGCTGGCTAAATAGTTTCGTTGATAGGACAGCGTTAGCTAGCTAATTATTTGCAGAATTGGGAGTCTGCTGGAATGTACGTATGTAGCTTTCACGCTTGCAAACTTCCCACGAAGGTGACTCAAACGGGAAAATTGTGATTTGCCGTTTGTTTTCAACGGCCAATTTTCAATTCAAGCCCTGGCGTATACTTTATATCAGTATCAGTTTTCCTCCTGCTGACTTCTGATTGGCTTACTGTTGACAGCCATCAAATGCTTCATAATGTTTTTTGTATTTTTTTGCTGAACCCGTTTTTCCAGACACCTCCAACACTCTCCGTGACTCTTTATCCTAGTTTGTGCCAGTGCCAGTGAGCATCCTCCCGCCAACAACACCGCCCTCCCCTCATAGAACCAGCTGAGATGAAAAGGCCCTCAGATCCAAGGTGGCTAAACTTTGATCAAACTGGCAACAAGTGTAAATAGGATCGCTAATAGGGATTTAACGGAGGGGGTCTGCTGTCCGGGTAAACGGCGCACCGACAGCGCCTTTAATTGGGATGTAATCTGGAACATGTCATTTGTCTGGAGTAGGATGGATGGAGGATTACCGTGTCGGATGTGAAAAGCCAATGTATGCGATAAATGCACTGAAAAAGGAAGTAATGAGCTTCGTGAAAATCCTCAGTTATGCCGCTAAAAACCCAGCTCAGATTACAATCATCAGATATGGTCAAACGGGCCTCAATCCAATTGGAATCCGCAAATCAGTTTGCCTCTCTAAACTCCGGACCCGATTACATCGCTTTTAGAAGCCACAAAAGCCGCCGTCCGGGTCGGCTTTTCGGTTTCAAGCCTCATAGGGACCGTCGAAAACAACAAGGCGGGAGGGACCAATAGTAGCAAATATTCTTCATCTCTCGTAATTAAGTTTCCGGAAAGCATCTCTGCGCCTTTGTTGCTGTTCGCCGCAGCCAAATGAAGTCATCTGTTGGTTGAGCCGTAACAAATTGATCCTGAATGAAGAAATTTTTTTTTTCAAAGGCTGTGACTCGTGTTCTTGACTAACATTATTCATGTGCCTTTGTGTTGCGATCAATTACGTCAAGCGTCTGTTTATGCAGCCCAGGTGGCATTGTGTCCATCCATTGTTCCGATTTTGACCTACCCCGACTCTTGACCCCTAATCATCGTTCACGCATCTGTCACTTCTTATTTAATTTGATTCATTAGAAAAAAATCATCATTTATTGCTTTTTTTTTCTATACCTTTTGGCTCGCCTTCTTCCGAAAGTGAGCGGAGTCTGGCAGTTGGTGCTCCCCCACCCCTCCCTTACTTCTGCTTTCTCTGTGTTCAATTATTCATGCTGAGCTCGATCACACACACATCCACATCCACACGCGCACTGTTGTGTAAATGCGTGTGCCATGTGTTGGCAGTGATATGTATTTCGGAGGGCTTTGTTTCCAGGACCGGTTACTGGCAGCATCGGTACTGAAACTGAAGGGACCGTTACTGGAGATGAAGGCAAAGGGACTTCTTGTGTGTTGCCTCGCATCATTTACCAGTTGTTTTTTTTTTTTTCATTTATAAACAAATTCTCCAAAGATGCGTTTGCAAGTTCTTGAAAATGGAGCCTGAAGGGAAGTGACACTTCCGGCCAATTTGTGCTATGTTGGTGATGGTGCAGTTTTACGAGATTAATGACACATGGTGGCTAAGCGGGAACGAGACAGCAGGGGTTCAATGTTTGATGCGGTTCTCTGCAGTTGATACATTTTGGCAATTCATCTTCTAGAATTACACCCACACGGGACATCTAGTAGACATTCATCTTAGATCACCACTAGCCAATCTTTCTGGTAAAGCTAAACACACAGCAACAAAAATTAAACACATTGCTAGCTAAATGCTAGCACTCAATGAAAAACTAGCAAAAAGCAGGCTAGCAAAAATTAGCATGAATGGTTTTCAAGTCAAAGTCAAAGTCAGCTTTATTGTCAATCCCTTCATATGTCAAGACACACAAAGAAACCGAAATTCCGTTTCCTCCATCCCACGGTGACGAGACATACAAGTAGGCGACACAAAACAAAAACAAGAAGGCACAAACCATAAATAATAAATAATAAATAAAATAAAATGAGCGATGAATAAAAACAGACCAATAACCCATTGAATATGAGGGGCAAAACCAAGCCAGTGAGCATACAGCAAGAACAGGACGCTACGCTGAAAGGGGGAGCGAGTTCAGGATCCTAACAGCCTGGAGTACGAAGCTGTTGGAAAGTCTGGTGGTGCGGGAGCGCAGGCTCCTGTACCGCCTCCCAGAGGGCAGAAGTTCAAACAAAGAGTGAGCGGGGTGACTCACATCACTCACAATCTTGGTCGCCTTGCGGGTGAGATGGGAGGTGTAAATGTCCTTCAAGGAGGGGAGAGAAGCACCAATAGTCTTACTAGCCATTTTCACAATGCGCTGCAGGGCCTTCAAGTCTTGGTCAGTGCAGCTGCCACCCCAGACAGCAATACAGCTGGAGAGGACGCTCTCAATGGTGCCGCGGTAAAAAGTAGTCATGACGGCCGGAGGAGTCCCCGCTCGCCTGAGTTTCCGAAGGAAGTACAGGCGGCGCTGGGCCTTCTTCGCCAGCGACGCGGTGTTGGTGGACCAGGAGAGATCCTCACTGATGTGCACCCCCAGGAACCTGGCGCTGCTCACTCTCTCCACCACAGCACCGTCGATGGTCAGCGGCAGGTGTTGGGCGTGACCCTTCCGGAAGTCAACGACAATCTCCTTGGTCTTGTCGACGTTCAGCAGGAGGTTGTTGTCCCTGCACCACGCGGTCAGAAGGTCAACCTCCAGCCTGTATTGAGTCTCGTCTCCCTTGGTGATGAGACCCACCAGAGTCGTGTCGTCAGCAAACTTCACTATGCGGTTGCCGCTGCAGGTGGCAGCGCAGTCATGCGTCAGGAGGGTGAAGAGCAGCGGACTGAGCACGCAGCCTTGGGGGGCCCCTGTGCTCAGCGTGATGCTGGCGGAGATCTTGTCGCCAACACGTACCACCTGTGGCCTCTGACAGAGGAAGTCCAGTAGCCAGTTGCAGAGGCCGGTACTGAGGCCCAGCTTGTCAAGTTTGCTGATGAGACGCTGCGGCACAATGGTGTTGAAGGCAGAACTGAAGTCCACAAACAGCAACCTCACATACGAGTCCTTCCCCTCCAGGTGGGTGAGGGCCGAGTGGAGGGCAGAGCAGATGGCATCCTCAGAGGACCGTTTGGCTCGGTACGCAAACTGGAAGGGGTCAATGGTGGGGGGGAGAACTGACCGGATGTGCTCCAAGACAAGCCGCTCAAAGCACTTCATGACGATGGGCGTAAGTGCCACGGGGCGGTAGTCATTGAAGCAGGACGGAGCAGGCTTCTTCGGCACAGGTACGATGGTGGCTGCTTTGAAACTCGACGGGACAATGGCCTGCTGCAGGGAAGTGTTAAAGATGTCCGTGAAGACACCCGTCAGCTCACCAGCGCAGTCCTTCAGCGCTCGACCCGGGATGTTGTCCGGGCCCGCCGCCTTACGGATGTCGATAGCGGCAAGCGTCCTCCTCACGCTGTCGGCGGAGAGGCACAGGGGCAGCTCGTGGGAAGGGGGAGTGGCCTTCAGCGGGCAAGTGCTGTTCTGAGCGTCGAAGCGAGCAAAGAAGCGGTTGAGGTCATTGAGCAGACGGACGTCGCCATCACAGCTCTGCGGCGCGGGCTTGTAGTCCGTGATGGTCTGAATGCCCTGCCAAAGGCGCCGTGCGTCCCTGCTGTCCTTGAAGTGGGCGGTAATTTTGCCCGAGAACGCCCTCTTCGCTTCTTTGATGCCCCGGGACAGGTCGGCCCTCGCAGTCCTCAAGCCAGCCTCATCCCCCGCCCGGAAGGCTTTGTCCCTGGCCCTCAGCAGCCTGAAGACAGCCCCCGTCAGCCATGGCTTCCGGTTTGCCCGAGTGACGACGGATACTGAGTGTGTCACATCATCAATGCACTTCCCGATGTAGGAGGAAACAGAGTCAGTATACTCCTCAATGTCCGCCCGACCGTCGCAAGTGGCCGCCCTCCTAAACACGTCCCAGTCGGTAGAGCCAAAGCAGTCACGAAGCGCATCAGAGGCACCCTCAGGCCACACCCGCACCCGCTTGCGAACTGGTCTGGATGTTTCCAGACCTGTACTGCAGTATTTTTTAGTTCCTGTTTGTTTCTGGGGATAAATTGCATACTCTATTGAGTTTAAGTCCAGAGTTTAAGTCTTGGCAACTCTAAACCAGTCTTCCAGTTTTCCCCCTCTGATGAAGTCCTTTGTGGTTTTGTCTTAAATCTCCCGATTAGTTTGGATGCATTTTTCAGCAAATTTCCTGACAAAATGGTTTTGTTGACTTCAGTATTCATTCTGCTATCACCATGAGTTACATCTAAGTCAAAAAGTCAGGTCTATGTATAAAGTTAAGCTCCGAATAAATTAATCATTAAAGGGAATTCATTATTAAAGGTGCAACATTTTGAAATCAATAAATAATAGTGTTTATTTATCGGGATTCTTTTTTTCCCGGCTAGCTGACGATATGATGAGAAAGGAGTGAGTGTGAAATGGATGTGAGTCATCCCATCAGCGAGGGAGCCGGCCGGGTCACCGTGGACATGGCCGCTGACCCGGCCGGCACCGATGCCCCGGCTATTGATCCCATTAAAACGACACCTCCCTGCTTGTGTTTTGTATCCTTCCCTGTGTTTACTTTCCTGTCAGAGTGCATTAATCTTAATGAGATCAACAACAAGGTTCCTCTTCTTCTCTTCAGCCGCTATCTCAACGCTTGCACGTCTGTCCCTCACTCCCAGCAGATGTTTTTTCCCCACCTTTTTAATGCTCGGCTGCTTCATCATCATAAAATAGAAAACGTTATGCAAATAATGATTAGGTGATAAACGCGAGGAATAAAACCAGGAGATAACCTGGTGAATATAAACGTATCAAAACTCCTCCTCATCAGGATGCTCCTGATATTTTTTGATTTGACATCGTCACATAGAGCGCCACGGGCCATCAGCAAACAGATTTAGATGATGGCAACTCGACATCGGGATGGCTCGCATTTATCTCCCCGGAATTCTTGTGGCGACTTGATGAGAGGTTGATTTATCGCCCTAAAAAAAGCGCCTTGTGTTTATTCAGATTCTCAACGATATATATTCTTCAATTTCTAATAGTCCTCCTTGAAAGCACACTGATTTGTCTTTGTGTTATTTTTTTATTTCAAAATAAAACGACTGTAAGCATCAGTTTGAAATAATGGGCTGCTTTCGAATAAATACAATGATCAGATTAATCGGTGCAATAATCGACAGATTAATCGATTGTTGAAATAATCATTTGTCAGCCCTATTGTGATCCTTCAAGGTAGAGATTTCCAAATCGGTTTCCATTTTATTTCTAATTACACGAGATATTCGCAGAATAGTTTTTGCTTTATACCAGATGAAATATTCGATCAATCGTTTTAGCCCTGTAGCAAAAAAAACTTTTCTGCGCCCTTCCTTAGGGTACCATCTGCACATACCACAGTCTATTCATTGGTCGTTGGAACAAAATCTATGCATTTTCTTTTCAAATCAAGCCTCTCTCCTCGTTCACGGTGGCTTCCAATAAATCCAGATGATTCCCCGTGTCATTATATGCCACATTTGACTTGCAAATGGCCTCCTTGAGCTTTCCAAGAAGGCGAGATGAATTCAGTCTCCAAGCATGCGGCTGTTTGTCTGATACCTGCACGTGACTTTTTTTCTCGCCCAACTTCCAGCGTTCAATTTCCCGTGGCCCTACAGGGGGCAGCATGCATTAGCGTCCTCTTTTGTCCCCTGTCAGCACGAGCAAGGTAAACATCCTCTCGGATTATCTCTTTCATTCTTTACCTCATTTTTTTTTTTCACCGTCTCCCCTTCTGCTTTCACTCCATCTTGACTCCTGAGAGATGAAAGCCTCCCTACAGCTCCTTTCACTCCTGAAGAAGCCCAAATGAGCAAGCTTATCTGATAAATTACCCATTTTGGTTCTTCTGACAGAAACGCACGCACGGACACACGTCCAGCCCGCTTACGTGTACAACCGACCACGTCAATAAAAAAAATGAAATCAGTCGGGATTGTTCCAGTGGGATGTAAATATATGTAAGCAGAACGCCCACACGGTGAGCCTGCTGGGAAATCCGGACCCCGGCACCGGAGGTTCGAGGTGCCTGGCGTCGGCTCCCCCGGGCGCGGAGAAGTCAGGATTACTGGGCCCGGCGCCGTAAGGCCTTTGGGTCGCACTCCGCATGGGGTCCGCAAGGGGGAGGGTCATGTGGCTTTTATCAAAACCCCGACAGCTGTTGTTCGGCTAAGCCCCTCCCCCTTCCTACCCAACCGGATGCGCCGCAGACTTCTTAATACTGGCGTATGTCCTCCGCAGCAAACTCATTTGCATCTGCAGAATGTGTTAAGTCGCAAGTGTGACTCGGGCTCGGCTAATCAGCATAATGAGGGAATGAGCTGGTAATGCAACAAAATGTTTAGATTGGACCTGAATTGTTAGCGCTATTCCCTGCGGTGCATAAACGAATCACGGCTCAGTTCAGCAAAACACTTAAACGTGGTTTTGAATGCAAAAATGTGAATATTTAAAACACATTTAATTCCATTCATTCATTATGTGCTCTTTACTTGCATACAAAAAATGCTCCAATACTAAGACACCGATACTTTAATGGAAACATGAATGACAAGACTTTGTGAGTTGACAGTCCGCCAAGATTGTTTGAAAAACATGTTGTAGAATTCTTCAGGTCAAGTCTAAGATGCGTGAAAATCTTAATGTCGCGCCTTCAAAGTACTTGAATCTGACCTTGGATGGCGCCCGCTTGTTAAGTTACGTGACACCGTCACAGCAGCTGCTCTTGAACACACAAAGCCGACGTGTCTTTGTGTGTGTGCGTCAAGCAAAGGCCTCTAATGTGGCATCACGATGAATAGCGTCAGAGGTGAAAGGTTAAAAGTGCAGCTGTACAATAGCACCTGCACACAAACACACGCTCGCTACCTAATGATTGAGCTCCCCCCGACCCCTACGTCCCTCATCCCCACTCTCTCTGGGGACCCTCTCAGTGTGGGTCGTGTGTGTTTCCTCCACTAATTACACTCCTGACACCCGCCAGCCACCCCTCACTCCGTCTTTGAGAAAGATACAGTAGTTTCATCAAACGTCCTTGCCCCCCCCTCCCCTTCCCCTCCCTTGGGCGCCATGTGGGGGACTGTCTCCCCCGTCTAGACCCTGACAACATTTAATGACGGCGTGAGCCAACGGGAATTTTGGCTGGGTCCCACTAGGGGTGCGGGCGCATTCCTCCCCTTAAAAGTGCCCCCCCCACACACACACACTGGTATAAAAGATACTGGAGTAAACCTTGTAGTTTGCATTGCTGCCCTACGTGCTTCCTCTGTTGCAAAAAGTCCCACATCATTTCAAGATTAATTTAAAAAAAAAAAGTAACATATCCTCATTTCATTTGGAATTTGTGAAACAGTTAATCACAATTACCACGAATGGCGTTAGCTCTGCTCCGCAGCTGGCGTTGCGCAACCTTCCCTCTTTGCTTCTCTTTGTTTCGGGACTTTCCGATTGGTTGAGTGTGTTGCAATTGCTTTGCTTCCCACTGTGAAAACGAACTTGGACCAGCTTGCACAGCGAGCTGTGCGAAAAAGCATATTGTTTTGTTTGGGAAGTCACGTTATTTAGCAAAGATCCCAAGGGAATGTTTTGGTGAGGTTGCAATACAAGATGACCTCCATTGAGGAGCGCTTGATTTGTTCCACGTGTGTGTTATCAAACCGAGTACATAACGATGTGTACACGTCGGATGGATGGATGGACTATATACCGTAATTTTCGGACTATAAGTCGCACCGGAGTATAAGTCGCACCAGCCATAAAATGCCCAAAAAAGTGAAAAAAAACCATATATATGTATATAAGTCGCTCCTGAGTATAAGTCGCCCCCCCACCCAAACTATGAAAAAAAACCGCGACTTATAGTCCGAAAATTACGGTAGATTGATTTTGCATATATGACAGCCTGGTATCGGATGTCCTAGTATCGGAGCATTTTTACAAGCCCGAATGCAAGCCTAGAATCATTGCGTCCCTAATCGTCAACAATTAATTTGTGGACTTCAGTAAGGAGTCCAAACACACACTTTACAACAACCCCGCCCCCTACTAAAGTTGATGACAATGTTAAGTATAGTTTAACGCCGTCACTTTTTTTTTTTTTTAGCTGCATGTCGGCAGCTTGTTACTCTGTCTATATGTGTGTAATTGCAGCCACTGGCTCTTGTTCTCTCTGCAGGCCGTCTAATGAGCTTGCACACACGTACGCAGCGTGATTGGCGCACCATAGTGTATATCTCTCTCCAGCCTAATGAGCAGGCAACGCCGCCCAAACCCGCGGTATAACAATCATATCATCTGTGTTTTTGTTTTGGTTTTGTAAAAACGGTCGCTAAACTCTTAGCGGCGGCGCTACCAAACAACTACACTCACTTAAGAAATAAAGACGAAGAGGTCACAAGCGGTCAGAAGAAAGTCATTGCGTAACAATCCAATCACATCTTGGCGACATATTTGTTGAGCATGCGGAACATATTTTGCAAAAAACATGTGGCGTTATTTTAGAAAGTGTCTGAAAAGACGCTGTTTGGAATTTCACGCACCCAAAAAAAGTGGACTCTTACGCAAGATAAGCTTTTTATCTTTTCATTATTGCTGCGATACACACAATGTGCCGATCTGATTACAACGCCTGTTTGTGCTTTTGTGCCTTTAAGTGAATTTCACCAGAGCCGCTCGCTAATGGGCCAACAATTATTGCGCTTGTGTCGCAGTAAATCATTCATATCATGTTCCATCTCAGCTGTCTTGGCTGTCGTGTTGCAACGAACAACAACAACAAGCAAGCTGCGGCATCCTTTTTTTTTTTTCATTATTTATCATCTGTCATGAAATGGAATTTTATAACATGATGTTTTGGTTTCTCCCGACAAAAAAAATGCTTGGAATATTCCGGACACCGCAACCGTTCATATAATAACACATGTTTTAAATTCAGTTTGTTTGTTCTGTAGCGTGTGTATTTACAAGACGCGGTCTAATGGGAGGAAGGTTACGGTAACCATAGCAACCGCTGGACTTATTTGGCGCCCAAATAAACACTCGCATACAGACGTGTCCACGCTTCGTGGAGCGTGTCACTTACTTTGACCTGTGGAGTTTTGGCACCAGATGTCTCCCAACTGGCACTACTGGAGACATATGCCGGATCTGTGTGTTCATGTGTGTGTGTGTTTGTGTGACTTGGCGCTCACGGCAAGCCTCGGTGCGTGTTTGCTTTCGCCTTATTGCCTTTTGTCTTTTCATTTTCACCACACCGACGCCCCCCCCAACTCTGTCCCCACGTTTCACACTCATCTCACCCATAGGATCGATCAAGTCCCCAATTTTACCAATAAACAAGTTTAAATAGATTGGACGGATTGCACCATCTGATTGGATTTTTTTTTTTTAAACTCGCTGATCCGTGATCTTGCATGTCGCTTATTTTAAGAATAAATACTATATGCCTGAGTATTATTATATTGTCGGTCTACATGTGTTTGTGCACCGTTTTTGTTCATTTGTTTTCTCATGATTAGCTAAGGCTGTTTTATCTTCAGCACACGACTGTATCCTTCTATTTTGTCACCTTGAATAATTCAGCCTCTTGTTGCCGCGCATGTCCGCCATGATGACGAGCAACATGTCATAAGGCCATGTTCCCCTCTGCCATCCAGAGGGGAATCTCTTTCCACTGTTTGTGTCATATCCATGAGTGTCTCTTGTGATGAATCAGACTCGCCTGATCATGTGTGCCACCTGTTTTTTTTCTTCCATATAGCAACACCCACTCAGCAATGACGGAGGATGCGCTTTCTTTGCGAGGCTCGCCCGCGCTAATACTCTCCGGCTAGCCGTCGGCGTGACGCATCATCGGGTGTAGGAGGTTATATTGGCCTTTTATCCTCCCTCCGTCTCGCCTCCTTCTCCCCAGTGGGCTCTCGCTTTATTCTCGCTTTCCAATGGAGACTCCACTCCCCCTCACCCGGCACTCCGTCAACATTACCGCCTCCCTTTGACCGTTCTAATTCACGGCTGGGACAGGGAGAAAATCAAATCAAGTCTATTAAAGTGACCCGAGTCCATACACAGGCCGCTAATGGTGAGAAGTTCATCCCTCGTGCCAATAAACACTTTTTAAATACAATGTAAATGTAGCTTATACTGAAGATTTTTGAAAAATAATCCCTCAATATTGCAGTCTTACTAAACATAAACAATAAAATATGGTAAATTTATGGTATTATGTTAACTTTCTATTTTTTTTTATGAAACAATGTATGTATAAAATTGTGGATTTCACTTTTTAAGAACTAATCTTGACATTATATCAAAGGTGGTAAACATAAGGCACGGGGGCCAGTTCTAGCCCGCCACATCATTTTATGTGGCCCGTAAAAGCAAAACAAACAACTTCCATTATTCTTTTTGCCCCAAAATTTCACATTATCATTTAAAATAAATAATAAAATTGATATACATATTTCAAGCATTTAGTAACAGTGATAACGGCCTACAAACTGACCATAATAAACAACCTTTGCAATTTGAAAATTACATTCTACTCCACCATGATCTCGGTTTGAATTTGATTAATTTTTCAGCCCCAGTTTATACTCTGGCAAAATGTATGCAGTCGAGGCATGCTTGCACTTAAAAGACAGCGTAGTGTACGGCCATTAATAATGCAACACACAACACTAATGATAAGCACCCCGACCTCATTCATCATTTATAAAGGGAGAGACTTTGGAATTTCAAAAAACACAAATTGGACAAATTAAGGGATTGAGAGCACACAAGCATTTGCTAACAATTTGCGATCTTTGTAATCCATCTTTAAATAGACTTCCCAAAAAGTCATTTAATAGTTTAATGTGGAGAAAGTACTCCACTGCCAGTTTTAGTTCAATTACGCCAAAATATTGTCATAGTTGAGGAGGCGCAGTCTTAAAATCTCTTTTATCGCTCGTAGACTATTTTTTTATATTAGATGTGTTAGATAATGCGCTCGCCAGGCTATAAAAGTATCATTAGATGCACTCAAAGTTACATTCTTGTTCTTATGACAGCGCCAAAGCCCTCCTTTTACAAGCCCCCCTGGCTTCCTGCTTCAGTTTTCTGTTGTTGTTGGAAATGACGCCTAATGACTCGACTCTCAGCTGACGCGCACATGGACAGGAAGCTGAACTTCTGACATCTAAATGTTACAACATTAGGGAATCCAAAAGTGCTGACAGTGCATAAATATAATCGTGATTTACAAGACTTTGGAGCAGGTCTGAGAGAGGGGGGGGGGGGGGGTACTTATTCTGCAAGTCCTAAACAAATTTTCCAGATCCAAAGGTGATTGCCTTGAGTTGAGCTTTGGTACGATTTCCATCACACCAACAATAGCTGCAGTGCTACTTTCCTAAAGAGCGTGACATTATTAAAACATGAATGAATTAAGTAACCTTGAGAAGGGCTGGCACCCCGTCACTTTTTACGCTCTCTTGGCTGTTGCCATGGCGACACACATGGAGATGACCTAGCATCTTGTGCAATAGAGAGAGCGATTAGATTGTGTGTTGTGTGTTCACAACTAGTTGTGTGCATCCTGATAGATAACAGCCAATGGCCGCGCGGCTGCAATATGGCCGCATGTGATGCGACGGCGGCGTCACTCTACTGTGTGACTTTGGTGATAACGACTCATATGAGGTAGTCACAATTTAAATCACTTGATGTATATCTTTGCCTCGCCTTGCAAGAGAGTTACTAGTGCACCGTTGTGCATTTCAACTGACATATTGCCTCCTACCACATGCAGCGTGGAGTCAAGCTGTGTATTCCACATGTGTGTGAGTGAATTTTTTTTTTCTTCAAGATTGAGCATTACCGTATTTTCCGCACTATAAGGCGCACTGGATTATAAGGCGCACCTTCAATGAATGGCCCATTTTAAAACTTTGTCCATATATAAGGCGCACCTGATTATAAGGCGCATCTTCAACGAATGGCCCATTTTAAAACTTTGTCCATATATAAGATATATACATTTGGCCCGCGGGCCGGACTTTGGACACGCCTACTGTAGTGGCTCAATATTGGTCCATATATAAGGCGCACCTGATTATAAGGCGCACTGTCGGCTTTTGAGAAAATTTGAGGTTTTTAGGTGCGCCTTATAGTGCGGAAAATACGGTACTCTTTGCCGTGTAGCAATGGAGAAAAGTTTTTGCACATCAGAATGATTAAGGGCTTCACAGGTTCACAGGCCAAATTTTTTTTTGTGCTGAAAGTTCCCTCAAAATAGATTTGTCCAAAATGAAGGCAGAAGGCGGGGGCGGGGGGTACAGTAATTGATCTAATAAAGGGAATCCTCACAGGGGGGGTCATGTGATCCAGAGCTAGGCGGTGCGGCTTACTCTCTCAACCCCAGGGAGCCTCGCTCTCGCTGCCTCTGAGCTATGGAAAAATAACAACAACATCGAGAGAAACGTTAGGACGTGACGGGAGCAGCCTTCTCCTTCTTTCCGTTGTTTGTTCCATGCCAATTTCTCCTCAGGAACACACGAGCGACGTGTTCATTCTGGCCGATAGCTCCATTCTACCTTTTCTACCGCCTCCTCCTTCTGCTTGTAACCTTGCCAAGCTTCAACTCCCCGCGACGTATCCACCCAGGCAGCTCTGCCAACAATTAGAACACATTACTGCCAATTGTGCCACCTGCGGCCCCCTCTGAAAGGCGAGGGAGGGGGGAGGCATTGTGCCAATGGACGCAACGTATCGGAGCTGGATGCTGCCACAAAGCACGGTGTTTAATTACAAGTAAGCAGCGGTTTAATCAGGCTGAATGTAGCCAGCAGACACATTGCAACTGTCTGAGTGAGGCTGGTGGGCGGGTACGTCGGTATTTTTCTTCTGTCAGTGCGTGACAGCAAAGGAAGAATCAGTCAATTGGAGGAGGGTCCGCCATTGTTTCAGAAACCAACTCGCCGGGGAGACACACGTTCACACCTGCCACGCAGCCAAAGGAGTTGGCCGAGATGTGTGTGAATTGGTAAAGGAAGAAGATGGAAAAAAAAAAAGTGTCTGTGAGGAGATTTAGCCTCAAGCCAAAACCAATTCACAAGCACTCCACATTGGAGAGGGGGTCTTAGCCAACCCCCCACCTACTCCTCCTTCACCCAACCTGACCATGACAGGCCTGAGTCGGCCACAATTTTATAGTCTTGCAAACCTGCTAGCATGTGCTAAGGTTGCATTAAAGCGACAATGTTTTGCAGTGTAGGCCAGATGAAAACGTAATCCTCCATTGTGTATTTAAATGGATCAACCTGGAAGGGGGCTTAGTGAAGTCGGCGAACTCTGCACTCTCCGCATATATGGTGAATTTAGTCATATTTGTCACAGTTTGGATTTGTAATCGATCAATTGATTGGTTATAGGATTAATTGATGACGAATTGATAGTTAATCGGTTAGAAACTTTGGAGGAATTTCCGCCTCTGGGTAGAGAGCGTTGTCAGATTTCTGTCCTCCTCAATGAAAGCAGATGGGTTCTGTTTGTGTTTAATCAAATTAAGCATTTGCAAACATCTGCTTTTAGTTGGGGAAAACAATCAGCAACATTTTTTTCCTCAAAACATGTTGTGGATCAAAACAGGAAGTGAATGAGTATTGTTTTTGAATAAAGGGAATTATAGTTAAGGCCCAAGCAGCAACCACTGTGAGGTTTCTATTGTGTCTGTAAAAAGGTTTATAATTTTTATAATGAGAAAAAAATACTAAATAAAATAAAGAAATAATTAAAAAAATAATAATAATAAATTTCTCATCTTCACACAAAAAATAGTAAATAAAAAAACAAAATAATAGTAAAAAAAATAAAAATAAAGCATAAATAAATAATTTCTCATTTTCATATTTATGAGGACCAAAACATGACCAAAAACCCGCCAAAATTATTATTGCCATTTCCATTTCAAATTTAGGTTCACTATATGTGCTCGTTCTTAGCATCTATCCATAAATGTTTTTAGGTCGTCTTTATAATGATTCTTTCCATACTTTAACCAATTTTACACTCGAATGCATTCCCTCCCTGCATTTCTAGCTCTCTCTCTTTCTCTCTCTAGAGTCTTGGTAGGTAATTGCTCAGGGCTTCAGAGAAAAGGCAGAATGGAAAAGAAAAATAGGGAAAGGTTGTCGGAGTGCATGTACGTACCAGAAGTGGAACAGGAGTGAGGGCGGGGGATAAAATGAGGATGATTGTTGCTGTGTGTATGGGTAGTAGGGTGAACGGGGGGGGGTTCCCAAAGAGTATGCGTGGAATTCACAGTGGGATCGCTGATCCGCTCAAAAAAATGTGCAGCCTTCCAGAGGCGCTTTGAGCTTGTAAAACATTTCCACAGTTCCTGGGTACTCGCGCTGCCTGTTAGCGACACACACTCGCACGCACTCCCGTCTATATTTGGGCGAGGCGTACCCCCGCATGTGCTTTTATTGGGCTTTCATCTGTGGAAAGTGTCGAGTTTATCCGTTTCGTGCAAAATTGTATTGCTCGAGAAAAGATTGAGGGCAAAGAATTTGATATTCTTTGGGCGTACCATTCCGCCGCTAGCTTGCTTGGAAATATGTTTATCAAATCAATATATTTGTGCAACGCCGTCAGCATGGCAGAGCACAGTACAGTCTCCCGAAGGACGCAATGTGAGTAATATAGCTCACAATCAATATCAATTCTCTTATCTGCGGGTTGAGCGCCGTCCCATCTCGCATCCGTTTCGGCCCCAATGCGAATCCGACATGTCAGATTAGCTTATTGGTGCTCCGTAGGAAGATAGGGAAGCAATCTTATCTGTCGCCGTCCGATGGTGTCGACACAAATATTTTGAATTGTATTAAAAAGTTTGCATTCAAATTTGCCCACAGGAAAATAATGCGTAGAAACCAAAATGGCGTTTAAAAAGAAAACGCAACCCACCTGCTGTCAGCCATTAACCTAATGAACTAGCACCCATCTCCACAAACGACCGCCCGGAGCTTTCAGAGCATCTGGGAGTAACGCTAATGTAGCGTCTCCAAACTTTCCCCAAGATGCCGTATTGATCGGGTCCAATCAATGGGTCTAAAACGCCATGAGTGCATCTGGTAACCATAAAAGACGGCACTCAAAACGAAGGCTGTAATCGTCGCTAAGTATCATTGTTCATAATGGAAGACGGAGGACGAGGCGATTAGAGGAATGCCGACGGAAACAAAAACAAAAGTAGTTTGGAAGACGACTTGAACTCACGGTTCAAGTTTGACGTCTATAGTCGTCAATGGTAGTGAATGAGTTTTCTCTCAACTTCAACTTCCCACGTTCTCTGGCGTTAATGACGAATATAGCGATAAGCATCGAGTCCTTTCCTCCATTCCATCAACTCCATCTGTCCTCCCTCTCTTCATCCACTCGCTCTTCCCATTTGTCGTTCCGCTTTTACTGTCAAACGGTGATTTGTGTCAGCCATGCTCTGATACCGAGACCCAGTTTCCACTCTGAAGGGTTGCCCTCAGTGCACATTAGCCATGACAGTGCATTGATCCTCAACTTTATTCACTGAGAGGAAAGAGGAAAAACATTGACTGCACTTGGGGAAGTAAACAAATAAATCTTTGGAGGCAAATTTCTTCTCAGCTAAGGAAATGGCCAAATGTGTGTGTCAGGTCCTTTCTTGTCAATCCCGGTTTCCCGCCCTTGAAAGCCCACCTGGCTCTCAGCAGCTGGGTTACACAACGGGGCCATTTAGCCTCATCAAAAATTCATAAGGCCGAAATTTCCCAATCCTCATTTCGTTCATCCTGCCGTTTTCCAAATGGGATTTATCGTACAATTTTAAATTAAAATGTTCAAAAGTTTTGGTAAAATGAGATTGGAGCTACTTCCCTGGGTAATTCCTGGTGATAAAATGAAGCTCTGCACAATCGGTACAGGGATTTTATATATTCCAATAGAGCAGGTGGGATGTAAGAATACCCCTGCCCATTGGTGGAGGCTTTAGGGCTGATTTATGCAAGGAAAACACGCTGTCGGAGCAAGAGCAAAAAAACAGTAAAAGAATATTAGAACTGATAAAAAAAAATCTTCAGATGTAATCCTGGAAAGATGGTCTTACTTAGCTTTTTAGCTATTCCGCCAGCTTTAAAAAACCCTGAAGGCTTCTGATGGCGTATTCCCAGCTCCGATACTCATGCATGTTTTAGAAGGGCTCACCTCTTGGGAGAAGGAGTTGGAGCTATTGACTGGTCTAGGATACACAACAGCCCACAATGGAGCTGAGGCTGGAAAAAGATCTGCAAAGAGCATCCTGAAAGCAAACTGGCCAACTAGTAGCAACTGTATCTCATGTCTCCCGTCTCCACACAAGATCTTGGTCCTTAAGGGATCGGGATAGCAGATGGTGTGTGTTTGAAATATTCTTGAACCTTGGCATTCACAAATGTCCATTAACCTCTCTAAGGGGATAATCTTTAAATAGCAAAGCCTCTGTTTCTTCAAGCGGCCTCCCGACACCACGCCAATCAAGTGTATTGATTAACAGATTCCTGCCAATAACAGTCATATATGTCCAAGCTTATATCGACTCTCCAGAAGACCACACACGGCAAGTAATTGTAGAAAGACATCTGGGGTCCGACACCTTTATTTCTTCTGTCGGTCATAAATCTCAGTCAATAATGTCCTCGGGCTTCCTATTTTCTTCACAGTCCAATGATCAACTAGTCGTCTAGAGTATCACTTCTAAAGGTCGCAGGTTAAACATAACACAGGAAAGCCAATGATTGGCTTAAGCCGATCTGAACTCGAGTGTGAACCGGATTTGAATAGGCTGAAGGACGTTGCGACAAAGTCCTGGATCTGGACTTGGATCCGTCAAACAAAAGAGCGTCTCATCGGCAAGCTACCATGATGGTTGTTTAATATTCCGTTGAAACTCTCGAAATATGACTACTGGGTGTAGGGACAAGGCGGCTTGTGTTTCCGTGTCATGAAGCCTTGATCTAAGTAATACTGTGCAAAATGTCCGAGGATAGACGACTCGTTGTTGACGCCAGTAGCGACCAGTAAATATGGAAGAGGGTCAAGTACCGTCGCTCCCCCCCTCGGGGTGTGATGAGCTAAAGATGCGTGTCCGCCCCTCCCCCTTTGTACGCACACGCGTGTACGACGTATTGACTCAACCGTTTGAGGCGCTCGTACGCGCTGACATCTGACCTCAATTTTGAGGCAGAAGTAGCCCGAGGCAAGGTGATGACTTGAATGCAGCCCCACCACACTGATGTCGTCCGGAATTGGACATTGGACGGCATTGATGACTCACAAAGTGTTCTTTCACCATCTTTGTCAGGATCACAACATAGGCATCCACTCAAGGATTTCTTTTATGTACTTCCAGATATGATTTAGTTTCCGCCCCGCCCACTCTACACTATTCTATGCAGCCTTATTTCCTTATGTTTTATAGACGCTAATAATTACAGTAAGGGGTCCACTTGAGTCCTACCCATCGTGGGCCATATCTTTTATGACGCCACATTAAAGTGTGCATGCAGAGTTGAAAGTAATTGCATGTTGATAGAGCAATCCGAGGGAAGGAATCAGCGAGGAACAGCACGTTTGGCACGCCCGAAGCACAATACACACAAGGCCCGCCACGCTTACCCGGCGCGACACCCCGCTCGGGACCCGAGACAGATGCACAGGTATTTAATTAGAAGCGACTCCAGCTGTTGCTGTTTATGACCCAGACATTTGGAAGACAAACCGCAAGTAGACCGGCATACGTGTGGGTCAACCACTTGTTTGAGTCGGCTACCTCGGGGAATGTCACCCGTGCGTAGGTTGGAATTGGGCTTGTGTGGTGGCAGGTAAACACAGCTGTCACCATGGTGCTCGAGAATATGGAATAAGAACGTCCCAGACTTTATATTCCGCAGTAGTGGTCGCTTAGAGTTAGACCTGTATACTCCCCAGAAGGGTTTTACATTCTTCCATTGGCGATAACATCAGTCTGTTTGAATATTCTGATTAGTTAAACCCAAACTGAAGACCCAGATACCAATTGCCCGACCCAACATTGATGTTTTTACCGTATTTTCTGGACTATAAGGCGCACCTTCAATGAATGGCCCATTTTAAAATTTTGTCCTTATATAAGGCGCACCGAACTATAAGGCGCACCATTAATGCATCATGTCAGATTTTTAATCCAAATCAAATCACTCTCCATTTTATCTTTTTTATTTCAACTTCAGACGCAACAAATTACTTTCTAATCACAAAATAATGATCCATATTGATTCATGATTCATAGTCTTCAGCGGGCCACTTATGATTGATTTCATGACAAATTTAGGAATTTGGTCCATATATTAGGCGCACCTGACTATAAGGCACACTGTCGGCTTTTGAGAAAATTTTAGGTTTTTAGGTGCGCCTTATAGTCCGGAAAATACGCTTACTCTTTGTTTTCATGTGTCAAGTCACCAGCTTGCAAGTTCAAGTCCATCGACCATATTTGGGAAGCAGAAATCTGTAAACTCTTGACAGCCATTAAAGTCTTTCCTCTCTATCCGTCACACTTTTGTCTAAGGTACCACATGGTCTCCCCTCCCTTCTCTGAGACATCTCCGCATGTTTGCACTTTACATGGGAAACTAGGCTAACATGATTAATGTTCATGGTATGATCCATGGTGCTTCTCTTCCTCAGCCGATCCCACCGGGAATTCTCTCTCCTCTCCATCTTTACAACTGTTGGCTAACAGTCTCCTGCGCTCCGGACGGTTCGCTGTGATGAATGATTAACATGCAGACTTGCTAAATGATGGCCAACAGATCATTTATAGAGTAACTCGAGAGGGGGACCTCGCGGAGCGCCGTGGGAGCTCCCTCTTGAGTTTGTATGACGGTATTCCGGACGCAAATGAAAATATATGACCTGCATTGTCTTTTTTTGCTGACAAGAGACTGCAGAAACCATCGTTGACCTTTCACTAGGTTATTATAGAACACTCGCACTATTCTCGTCCGTGACATTGCCTTTGCATCAGCAGATCTTGAGGAAGTGTGCCGGAATTTAATGACACGCGGTGTCACTTCACTTTTACCCATTTGGTGAAATGGTGAGTGGCCTTTTGACTGGAGGCTACCTAGGTGTGAATAAATCTTGAGACGGCATATGTTAGATTTATAACACATTCACCCAATCTTTCTCCTAAAAACCCCGTAACCCCTCCTCCCTTATTTCCACTCTTATATGATGTTCATATTTCATGAGGTCTCCGTTGTACTTTCATCATTTCAGTATGTCTTTCAGTCGTGCTGGATGAAATACAGTCTTAAATATCTTTTATGGGAATTCCGGTCGGGCCCCCTTGTGGGGACCCATGTGCCCTGGCCTTATCCTGCACCCCTAGTCTATATGCCAATCAATAAATAATGGGAGTAGATCTAACTGTGTGCAGAGGAGAGGCGGATTGGAAGCTGTTAAATAATTATATGGGGATGACAACTATCAAGTGAAATGACACAGCTAAAAATATCGCAAAGGTGTGCAAGAATCTCCATGTCGTGGACTCTTCTCCTCAGGCTCACATGGCTCTGATTACTGCCAATTAGACCCCATTGTCAGGTAATTATGCTCCTATTACGCCTGGTTATTAGCCGGCGTGAAACAACGTTATGAGTTCTGCACTGTAATTGATTTTTTTTTGCAAGTACGGCACGGAGAAAACCCCACAAGCACTGGAGCACCTTCTTTTGTTTCGTAGCGAAACCGCTTTTCCTTCCAAGTGTTTGCTCACTTTTCGAAGACTCCACTTGAAAGCATCCGTCTCTCCCCCCGCGCCCCAAATGTCAGCCTTCTCATCGAAACGACGCCCATCTGTTGAATGTAATCACAATTTCCATAATTCTCCTTCCTACGCTCCCATCGTCTCCTATCTCATTTGCGGGGTATAAATGGTAATTCGAATAAAGTGGCGTATTCTCAGAGTGGCTACATATGCTGCGAGCAAATATGAAATATGATAATGCACTAAGTGGCTCCCCGTGGACGCGGTCTGGTCTTGACCTGCTGCGGTACAGGAGACGGGTTTGGCGGTGATCCCCTCTGGGAATTCCATATGGATTTTCACTTCCATCTAAAGTGATCTGACTTAAGTGGGCGGGTCTCGCTGATCAATCGACATCCATAGAAACAACCTATACTTGCAATGAATGTCTAATCTAAATTAGTCTTGCTTCTTTGGTTAGTCACGGTTGACTGGTAGGTCGATACTTCCACCATGACCGTGACGCCTATACAAGTCAGTGGTATTAAAGAAATCAATCTGCTTTAATCAGAATGATCGGAACAGAGTTACTGCTTTCCATCAGCCGGATATAAACACCTTCTTTGAACTGTCGTGTTTATATATCACCTCTGTGCACAATTTGGACGCTTCGGAACAGCTTTATGTTCTGTTTTCCCCTTTGCTGCCTCGGTAACTCATCACTATCACACGCACGACGACGGATGCAATCCCGCCACGAGGCCGAGCCATTATGAATGTTTGCAATTGTGGCTCTGTTATGGCCTTTTATCTGTAATCCCTACAAAGCTTTGCACTTTGTGTGTTTGTCGGTTCTTGTGATGTGACAATCCAATGCAGCCACATGGTGATGGTGCTAATCAATATTTTATGCAACCATTGTGATTTAAAAAATGTCCACTTTGTTTGGAAATTGGAACATAAACCCTAATCCAAAAACTAACCAAAGCTACCCGCTAATGCACGACTGTAATGAAAACATTGGCATCTATAAAGCATATGACCCGGATTCATTCAGTGTCAAGATATGGGAATTGGGTTAATTTTTGGAAATATTTCATAATGTCCCTTCTATAGCAACAAAGAGGTCTCAGAAATCGGCGCAGTCTCAAAGTCCTAGAACCAATACCCACTCTATCGCCGATATACAAAAACTAGCTTGGATTTTTATGTAGCTATGAGCTAGCTTGGCTAGCACTGGAAAAACACGCCGTCACCGCTAACACGGGCGAGAAGAAGCAAATTTGCGATACAAGCCTGACAAATTTTATCATTTCAGCCTGTGGGTGTAGTTTTTGGTTTTGCACAAACAACCCCCTGCAGAATTTAGTTGAATGAGTTTGACGCATGTGGCGATTAGTAAATGCCTATTGAACATTTTACGCTTGTGCCCGCTCTTTGATTATTTCTAATTCTTATCATCTCTTTCTTTCCATGTTTCCTTTGATGGCGCCATTGAAATGATTCCTTCAACACCAGGTGTGTATTATTTTCGCTACATCCTATTTTGTTTTCTATTGGCACAATAATATGATCAGATTTTCTTAACCAAGCATGAAATCCATTCTCACAGTGTGACTACCAACCAGTGTGGAGACAATGTTTTATTAAGCGTGTTTATTCAGTGATGATTGCAATGGGACTGGTGGCCAGTGATAACACGTTGCTTGCTCAAGACACACACCTTAACAATAGTCTGGCTTCAGGCAGCAGCATTAAATCCGGTGCGGCTTTTTAAACGGCTTCCCGTAAAGGCGGCACACAGTTGGTTGAAAAAAGACGTGAAACTTCTTCAGGTTCCTCCCCCGTCCGCCACCCATGGTGCACTCTGTCAGCCTCACACGCAATTTAACGGCAAATGTGGGAGCTTAATGCATGCTAATTTAGGCAGATGAGATGTGTGGCGGCACAAGTGCCACATGCCCCAGTGCGGCGTCACGGGCGGGTGCCGACGCTCGCTCACCTGAGGAAGGGGCGGCAGAATGGAGCAGCAGGCTAGGCAGCTGGAGGAAGGAAAGGAGGAAGGATGGTTGGATGGAGGCAAGGGTGGATGGGGTGGTGTGAATAGAAGATGCGTGATTGAAGGTAGAGATGGAAATAGGAACACCTCTGCAATCTTTAAGTAGTTAGCTTGGATGGGTTGTTATGTTATGCTAACGTGTGTTAGTGTATATCTATCCGTGTGTGTGTGTTTGTGTGCGAGTGTGCATGTGCGTGTGTGTGTGTATATATGCTATACAGTATACGTTGCTATGCTATATTTTACTAGACCACAGGTGTCAAACTCAAGGCCTGGGGGCCAGATCTGGCCCGTCACATCATTTTATGTGGCCCGCAAAATCAAAGTCATGTGAGTCAATTCAATGTTTCTTATTAAAATACCGTATTTTCCGGGCTATAAGGCGCACCCAAAAACCGAAAATTTTCTCAAAAGCCGACAGTGCGCTTTATAGTCCAGTGTGCCTTATATATGGACCACATTCCTAAATTTAAACTGGCCCGAAGCATTGTGTCATGAAATCAATCATAAGTGGCCCGCTGAAGACTATGAATCATGAATCAAAAAGACTATGGATCATTATTTTGTGATTATAAAGTAATTTGTTGCGTCTGAAGTTGAACTAAAAAAGATAAAATGGAGAATGATTTGATTTGGATTAAAAATCTGACATGATGCATTAATGGTGCGCCTTATAGTCCGGTGCGCCTTACATAAGGACAAAGTTTCAAAATGGGCCATTCATTGAATGTGCGCCTTATAGTCCGGAAAATACGGTACCAAAACTGAGATATTGCAACAATGTTTGTGATAATCCTAATTTCAAAATAAATTAGAAAATTGTTGACTTTTTCTGTTGCGTGTTGTGATAATATCCCCCCGTTTATTTCTATTTAAGTCTTTAATGGCCCCACGAGGGAAATCATAACTCCGATGTGGCCGCAACAAAAATGAGTTTGCACACGACACGAAAGTGAATAAAACCTGCAAAATACTTAACCGCTATAAAATATGAAACACACTATTCTATTTATTTATTCTATAAATTTTTCCATTCAAGCCTATTTTCTTCACCATCCCTCTTTTTTTTCCAATTTATAACATTTTGTCATGCTGTGGCCGCTCCAATTGTGATTGCAATGCACGGCGGACATTTTGCTGACTCGTGGCTTCTTAACTGCTCTCATACAAGGCCCGTTGACATCATGTGACGTGTTGAGGTCAGGCAACATACGTGAAGCAAGACACAAAGTCAGTGACTTTGAACTGCCAGGAGGTCGCTGGTAGTACTATTGGATCGTTCAGAATTCAAATGCCAATCATAGCGACGACAGCACTCCATTTCTCAGATTTCCTCTCCAGCGTAATGTGTCTCCGTCTGCCCACTTGATGGAAGAAGAATCCAATCACAGCTGATTGGGGGGGAAACAGGAGTACATCAATAATGTATTGTTGTCTCTCTGCGGGTGAAACACTGTCATTTGTTTCCCTTCTCCACTTCCCAGGCCTTGTGTTGTGACTTGATCATTTTGTGTTGATTTTTTTTTTTTTCCTCCTTCCCAAATTTGCAATTCGGCACCATTCTGACATCCCGTTGATTGACTTGACCTCATCGCTTGTTCTTCCCTGCTGTTATTTATGACTCATGAATATTCACTCCTGCAGTTACTCTGTTTTTCTTGTTCACTAAGCATTGGTGGTATTTTTTTTTTTTGACCACCCACGCAAGGACACAGATATCCAGACACATGCTCAACAAAACACTCACTCCCTCGCACAATTGCGGGTGGATGCGACTCGGCCCCGGCCATGAATATTCATCCGCACCTGTTTCCCGGCACAAAGTTTCTCGCCGCTTTTATTGTTACTGAGACAGAAGTTTGGACGGGAGCTCTTCTGTCTTTGTGTGTGTTTTCTTTTCATTGGCTGCCTTTTTTGACCTCGACATCTGTTACTGTCTAATATATTCTTCCTGTACACTATATAGAAAGTTGTTTTCGAGCTAATCATCTCCTAAAATGTTACAGAGCACTCGAATTGGGTTTTATCGACTTTGAATTTCAAGGGTTGATTAGTTTTTACAAACTACCTCCGCCTCCTGTGATGTCACCAAACAACGGCAATGATGCAATGATAGGAAATCATTGAGGGGATTTTAACCCTCAGGCTGTTTGTGAGGGTTTTTTTGTGTGTCTGCTTTGGTTTGCAGTTTGGTCAAATGTGTCTTGACACGTTTCATTCCCACTGTCGTTTTCAACTCCTGAGGGCAAAAGTGCATGTGTCACTCAGGGTAAGGGAAAGAGTTATTACAGCAAGTCTGCTTCTTTTCTTCCTTTGTTTTGCTCTCATGCATCGACACATGCTCCGCCTCCTTCCCGGAGGCTTTAATGTGTGTGTAGACGTGAAGTCACTGGCCCCGGTTTAGTCATACTGAGCAGAAACAATGTCTTTGAATTGAACACCTGCTTCACACAGGGGAGGGTCATTGTAAACATGGCCACTAGAGGGCGTGTGTCGCTTCAAAACAGGTAGTCCTGGGCCCACTCCCTTGAGTCCAAATTACTTCTGATAACGGCCATTTGAATGGGTTGATGATGGCCCAATTTGGTGTCATCTTCCCTTTCCATCTCTTCAGTGTGTGTGTGTGTGTGTTTGCGCCGCATGAATGGGCAGATAAAAGACACACGATGTCCGTTTGAAGTGAGTCTCTCACTAAAACTCGCGTCGCTTACTAGCGAGAAAGGAAACTCTCATTCTGTCCACGAACACCATTTAGTTCGGGAATATATAATGTGTTTGGATGTCATTCCACATTAAGAATTCCGGAATGACTTCATGTCAAGCTGGCGGCGGTGATGTCACATAGGAGTAAATTGAGACAACATCTCGGAATTCTGATGGCGTTACTCACGTTTGCTCAGTGCTGTATTATCAATTCACCTTTGTTCCATGTTGTCTTCAAAATGTCAGGCGGGACCAACGCAGCCGGTGGGCATAGAGAACATATTCACTGCTACTTCAGTCAAATTAATTATCGTTGTGAAATTGGCTGCTACTCAGGTTTTGACACCTGATAATGATGCTCATGTGATGGCTAAATGATACCAAGATTCAGGAGAAAGGTAATAAGCTCATTATCAAGTTAGTCACTGGCGGAGGTAGAGGGGGGACAGTGGGGGCACTGCCTCCCCTTAAAATCTGCTTGGACACCCATCCCCCCCAGCTGCCAGGCCAGATAATTGACCTTTGGGTATTTTCATATTCTTTTGGGTTGTACCCATCACCGTCGAGTATTTATATTGAATGTTCATCAATATTTTTTTTGTGAAGAATTTTGGTTCTTTTTATTTAAAAAAAGTTTTACTAAGCCCCTGAGATATCCTTGAGCCCTGATGGCCCCCCCTGGGAAAAATTGCCAGCTCTACCAGTGAAGCTAGTATTATCAATTTAGTATTCGCACGGTAGCATTAGCATGTTAAGCTAATTTCTGAGCTAATAGACAAATGAATGCTATCTTCACACTACAGTTCTAGTGAAAGTTAACACCTGCTGTAAGAACATTTCCAGATATTGAATATTACAAAACGTCAGTGATTTGATATTCTGAATGACAAGGCCGTCAAACCATTTGCATGAATATAAGACATACATAAAACATCATTTACGAGACCCGGCAAAGCTTCGGTCAATATTTTTAGTTTCGTTCTCCTTGCAGCAAACCCGCATTTGGGTTGAGTCCATCCACAGACACCTCTGCTTCTCTCATGTCCCCATTCCCACACCAACAAGAAGACGAAGTAGACGAAGAAGTAGCGAGTGATCCAGCGACCAATTACACCACAAAACAATGTTGGCCATAAATCATCCGGCCGACTGTCGGGCACTAGAGGCATCGTAGCTCTCCTTACTTTCTCCCTCACTTGTTCTCGCCGCATTCCTTTGGTCTCATTTTGTGCTGTGTAGTCGCGTGGTAAAAACTGCATTGCAGTCACATCACGGCCTCCTTTTAGTCCTTGTAGCTCTTGTTATTGTCTTTATTTCCATTTTGTTCCGTTTTTTTTTCCCGGCTTTGTCGTGTTTATATTCTTTTGCCCTGCTTCATTATTTTCTTAACCAAAGGATTGAGCTGCAAGTTTTCTCCGGAGTTTACTTCTAATTGGTTGTGTTTGCACATATGTCTTCATAGTTGTTGGCCCTGCGCAACAGGGAGAAGGAGAAGGCGAGGGAGCAGCAGTGTAGGTCAGAGGCAAATATGAAGGGGGTTAAGAGGAGATTATGCTAAGATCTGCTGACAACTGCGTACAAAACAGCATGTTTCAATTCGAACGTAAACCTGCAGTCATCACTGTAGGCGTAAAAAGCAGGATTCAAAAGGATAGTCATTGAACTGAAATACTGGCCTGTCAATTTCTATTGGTCAGTGTTAAACTAAATAGTGTGCCACCATCTAGTGGCCAATAGTGGAATTACACCCAAAATATACTGAAAGCAGAGCAAACAAAAAAAAAATCTCAGCAAATTTACTGTATATATATACTTGTAAATAGAGTTCCTCGCCATAAAATGTGTGCTCCATCTGATTTATGCAGCACATGAAGTGTAAAGAGTGCCCCGGATTAGTGTGATTTATCGCCGGCGTCTTTGTGTGCAGCCAGCCTGCAACGATGTTTTCAGATTTCGGTGTATCAGTGGAGCCTCCCTCTGGCGGTTGCGCGTTAATTAAAGCCGAGCGACCTTGAGTGACTCCCGATAACGCTCGGCGATAACTTTTCGAAACACACACGACGCAAACTTGTGTGGCCGTAAGCATTCTGACACTTGAATTTGTTTATCTTCCATTCATTTTTTCTTTTTTTTACACTAATGGATTTTGTTAATGAATATGTCCTGTGCCTCTTCATTCCCACCTCCACTTTGTGTCAAACTTGTATGTACACTTAGGCGAGGGCTGTCGTAAAAAGCCACTTGGTTTGTTTTAATTAGCCACTTTATTACCGCACGTGTTATGTAATGCAATGAAGAAGAAAACGCGGGAGCTTCTACATTGGCCAAATTCTTCGTTAAAGCTCGTTTTAATCATGCTGCATCCAAGATTTCAACCATCTGTCCATTGACTCAGACTAAAGCTGCAATGATAGATGGGTGTTATTAAATCTGCCAATTGACAGTGTCAAAAAATGTCTTTCTGTTTGGATGGTCTGCATCCAGGATTTTTCGGTTGCGGGCGTATGTCGCAGTAATGGATTGCTGGGCAGGCGATGGGGCTGTTTGTGAGGGAAGCTTCCTGAGTCTGATGCTATCGGTGTGATTTCCTCTTGTCACCCAATACCCCCCGAAGATCACAACCAGAATCAGCCAGCGAGATCACAGAAGTGAGTGAGCGAGAAGGTGTGGAGGGATTGCAAACATAAATTATGAAGATGAATGAGACCCGGCACCTGTACGTGTTTACGTGTGCATCCGTATGTTCCAGATAGGAATCTATATACTCTGTGACAGCCAATATAAATCCCTTTATGAGCATCTTTATCTGGTTGATGTGAGTTTCAGCAAGCTGGTCCTGCTCGGGTCAGATTGGTACATCAATGTGACAACTCCGCGTTTACCTGGGAATCTATAAATGTAGATATACTGCAGATAGAAACGTTATTGCCTCCACCCATGTTGGCTATATGTAGCATTAAAGGAATGGAAGGCTAACTGTTCCTTCCTTCGGTCTGTGTGAATTTGGAACAAAAGTTATTCCACGTTCTCCGTGGAAACAATCTTCAACTTGCTCCAGGAATCCAAAGTATACCTGGCCGGAAACGTTCCGTCCAGACAAGCAGGTTACCCGTTAGCCGCTAATGCATGCTACATGCTAATATCAAACGTTAGCCGCTAATGCATGCTACATGCTAATACCAGAAACACAAACTGCCTTTAATCACAATCCCAGGCGTACAATCTTTGCTCCAGGAATCCAAAGTATACCCGACCGGAAACGTTCCGTCCAGACAAACAGGTTACCCGTTAGCCGCTAATGCATGCTACATGCTAATATCAACCAGAAACACAAACTGCCTTTAATCACAAACCTCCATACCAAAATGACCCAAAGTCTTCCACCATTAAACCGATTGTCCTTTCTCGTGAACGTTACCAAATTAGCTCTCGTCCTCCCCGTCAGCTCAACAAAGTGCAAATGTCGACGACATTAATGACCACTCTCTCATTCTCACGGCGTAACCAGGGATTGACATTTTCATAATTACCATTCCGCCACCACTGTGGACTTGCAACCGTGCCATTACTAATTCATTGTGCATGGGGAGTGAAGGAGGCACGGACAGTGAGGGGGGAAAAAAAGAATAGGACTCGAGTGAGGAAGGCATAAAAGCAAGCCGATGAGGGAGTTTCCGGGAAAGAGGAAGAAGTAGGACAAGTGGATATTGATTTTTCAAGTGCGAATGAATTTTGGGGACATACTTGATGCTGCTCTCCTTGTACCTTCGCTAGACGTGCACATCTTTCCCACTCTCCTTTTATTCCCTCTACCTTCTCCATCTGTAGTCTTTGCGATGCCGACGCAGCAGCAAGTCGTTGTTGCCATGGCAACTCTGGGTTATGGAGTTGCGGAGAAAGAGAGAAAGGGTCCGGAGGGACCCACTACTTCTTTTGGGACCAGGGTGTCATCCTTTTGGAAAACAAGTTTGCATGCTTGTCTACTTTGCTTGCAGGCTTTCAAAATCTGATTGCCTGAGGATCTGAGATATTTATTTACATAAATATAAATTTTACTTTCCAGTTAAGAAGCGGGCATTTGCATTTTGAGTCAAATACCAAATGGAAAAAAAAAAGGAAAAACAGATACGGTGCCCAAATGTCCTCCATTGCACCAAATGATGTGTGACGTGCATGAAAAGTTTCTTATTTAACTACGCCTTGTCAAAAAAACCTGTTTGGTCTCATGTTTGTTGGAATAAAAGCAGCTGGAGGCAAAGCTTATTAACACCAACAAGGTGGTGGTGGTGGTGGTGGGTGTTAATCAGATGCAATTTTAGTCAGAGTTTGAAGTGCACGCATGTGGTTGTGGGAATTTGAAATTTCAGTCAGGCAAATATACAAACACACACATACACAACGGATTCATTAGCGACCCTCCCTGCCAGGCAAGAAGCAAAGATAAGTGAAAGCACCGCTCACCGCTCTGCCTCTCATTCATTTGCACAGCTCCAATCTGGAGACCAAGCTAAGTGGCTTATTGAACAATTTTCAATGGCTGCCTGGTTGACTCGCTGCTCCCTCGCTCATTGTCGCCAAAGGATGTGTTTGTCCTTCGTTTGTAAACGCCATTATTTTGTGTGCACACTCAAGTATTTAGTTGAATTTGGTACAAAATAATGTTGGTTGCTTATATATATATAATATATAATATATATATAATATATACATAATGTTTTTAAATATATTTATTGATATTTATGTATATATATATATATAATTATATTTGATATTTTTTTGCAGCACAATGGTCACTTTAGTGTAAAGTATTTATTTATTTATTTATTGATATTTATATATATATGTTTTATTTTATTTATTATATTTTATTATTTTGCAGCACAATGGTCGCTATAGTGTAAATAAAAGATATTTATGTATTTATGTATTTATTTATTTATTTATTGATGTTCATGCATATATTATTTTTAATTTATTATAGTTTATATTTATTTTTTGCAGCACAATGGTTGCTATAGTGTTCCCACATCATGCCAGATAGTATGTGCGGCATCTACAACACGCATGTACATAAGAATTAACCCTGCAAGGTGAGGGGGCCTGGATAATACAGTTGTAATTAGTGTTGTGCATAATCAGGTTTTATTTTTCATGTGCAGTAGTCGAGTACAACAGCAAAAACAAAAGCAGCCCAGGCATGCGTCGCTCCCCCTCTAATTACAAACATATCCAATTAATTACACACATATACAAGTCCTGCTTTCATTGCTGGTGAGGAATGCAAAGCTGTCTGGACACAAACTTGAGTAAATAATAATTACGGCTGCGTCATATTTACGTGGAGCGAGCGGCTTTTTGAGGTCGTGTTTGACGAGCGCTTCGCATAATCTATTTTGTTAGCATCAACAGCCTCGCTCGGTCAAATAAGAATCCACTTGTAGGAAATCAATCTACGTTTTTATCGTCCGACGTCTGCGTGAGAACCAACGAGGCGGGCAGACAAAGCCGGTGTTATTGTAAAGCTCAAGTGACAGTCATAATTGTGCTCGCTGCCCCAAGACGCCCCGAGGTCAACGCCTCAAGCCCCTCCGCCGCACCTCCGGCATCCGTAGCCTAAGGCCCGAGTGCTTTCCCGCTCTTATTCCGGCCAAAAAGCACCGTGACGTGGACGTCAGCGTGTGTCAATGACTCCTCTTCATGGACTCCTCCATTATAACCAGTTCAATAGCCATCAGTGGCATTCTGACTCAAACAGACCGTCACTTCAACATTATTATACGCCGCTCCCATTAAGGTTGATTAGCCATGCATTCTTTCAGAGTGTCTACACGCCAGAGAATCATTGTCCCCACCCTCATTTGAGTTTTGACCACCGTCCTGACCCCCAGGGATGACTGACAAGAGCTTTTGTCCAATAGAGAAGAGTCGCTCGGGACCCCTGGTGTGGCTTCGGTTTTGTTTAGCAGCGTTTTTTGGTCAATTCTGTAAAAAAAAAAACTCTTTCAGTCTCCGTTTTGAATGTTTGCCACGCACCTTTGATCTCAAGTCTGAACCCTTTGGCGTGTTCTGTCCTTTCCTTTAGTGACAGTAGCTTTGTCCGACCAATTGGCTTTGCAAGCTAATGTCATTGTCACTTGGACTACATGTCACATTGATTGCAATGCCCCTGATCCTGAGTAACCAAAAAAAAAAATGGTACTCAAGTAGGAATACTGTTGGGAGTTATTCACTTGAAATGTTGTCTAGAACCGAAGAAATTCCCATTCCCGAATAGATTTCCCAAAACAATACAATCTACCGCGATATTAGTCGTCCTTTGTAAAATCGCGGTGAGGTCATTTCCCTCCTTGCTTAGTTAACCCTTCCCATTCTCTTGACTGATTTCTCCTTAAAAAAGAAAATGGTGCAATTTTTGCCCGGTAGTCCTAATAATAATGTTCATATCAGCAGGTAATTACAGTTCCTTCAATAGAGACTTAATCCACGTATGCCCGCTCTGTTATCAGGTACCATACCGGTGCAGCTTTGGAGGAATGCCCATAGGAAAGGCCCAAATTGCGAGACACTTGTGATATTTAATGCACCCACATATTTTTCACACAAACAGTATCTCTCTCACTTGACGCTCACATTTAATCACTATGACGTATGATTAGAAGTAGCCATGAACCGCCAGACCCAGACAGACCCCCTGTGACCCCTCAACCACCTCATCAAAATGCTAAAGAGCTAGAGACGGACGGCTAAGGAAGCTAATCCTCTCACCTGTTCCAGTCCTGGAGTCATCATCTCTGGCCGTAGACCCCCTGGACTCATGTGCTTTGTTATGGTGGGAAGTCAAGGAACCGTGGTAAAATCCTGAGCCCACAGGAGGTAGAAATGAGAGTTTTCCAGCAGAGCAAAGGAAATGAGAATAAATTGCAGCGCAACACAGTGGTCAAACGACTTAATTGGATGCCTCATCAAGAGACCGTATGCACTTCGACCATATTAGACTTAATAATACGACTAATGCTCAATCGCAGTTGTTCATGCTTACGAAATCACTACACATCGGCTCTATCATCGTTCAAGCATCCCGAATACGATGCGTGTAATTTAATTTTCTGTGGCGCAGCATAATATACTATCTTCCGCATCCACCAAGAAATCAAACTAGCCTGTGTCCTAATTACACTTCCCAGTTGATGACTCTTTTGTAAACAATTACTTCTCCGAGCTCGGGTTTCCTAGTCGTCTTATCGTCCGCTCTTTGTTTCGCCGTCCAACATCTGCGAGTTGTCGTAAACCCGCTCAAGTGAGGCCGCTTAAGAAAACCCGATAAATCAGCTCGGCGTCGTTGCCGCTCCGAACATGAACGTCATAATAACACAAGAGATGATTTAGTCATTATGCGCGACACTTTCTGCATCGGAATGATGAAAGAGATGCGGCGTGAGGCGATGAATGGGATTTTAGTTTGTGTGGCAGTGTGTTATCTTTCCAACACACACTGAAGAATGCGGCATCAATGCCAAGGCTGAGGCTGTGCATCCATAAAGCGGCGACAGCAGGAAGATGAAAGGCCGAGGGTGATCCGGGTCAGGAAAAACTGTCAGGTTCATAAATATCACTTTAGGGGTTACCTGCCCTCAATACTTTGAGAGGATTGTGTCATCAGTAGTCACATGACTCAACTTGATTCAACTCACTGAGGGACTTACTGACTAATAGCCAATTTACCAAAATAATTACGTACTAATGAGATCTGAATGTGATTGCTATTCTCAATCGTTTCAAGTTCGTCTTTTCCGACAAAGTTTACCGCGGTGATCTCACTTCAATCTTCCTCGTTTGTATGCTGCCAGAGTCGATCCGGATTTAACTGTTTGGACAAACACGTCTGTGGGAAACATGGCAGACAGCCGCTTTTCTAATCTGCTTGGTGGGGAAAAATGTTTGACTGGTGATGTCTTGACTAAACATGCATTTTCCGACAATATGCTAACTCCCGTGTGTCGGCATCCCTTTTTGCATCATATGTGTGGTTTGTCCCTCAGAGCTACGAGTGGGCGTCTATGGGATAGTTCCCATCAGCCCCCCGTATTGCTTTGGAATCTCTCTTTCGCTAGCTCACCCCCCCTCCCCTCCCAGATGAATCGGAGCAGAGATGAAAAGCTTTCAGGAATGCTGGCAGACAGGCAGTGCTTTGCAGTAATCTAACCTGGGGAGGATGAAAGCCGGCTGGGAAGCTGGGACTGAAGGGGGGGGTTGATAGGCGAGGTGTAAGGTGAGAGGATGAGAACGATGGCGTGAAGTTTTGGAAAAGAGGGGCTGCTTAGTCAGAGGAGAAGGGATTTTGTGGGAAGAAAATGGTTGATGGTGCCACTGGAAGGATACAAACTAAAGCTAACCATTAAATCAGTCACTGGCAGCCCAGTTAAAATTTGACGTCTTTATCCGTCAATGGGAGTGAATGTTACTCGTGAATGACTTTCGGAAAGAAGCTGCCCTCGTGGTCTGACTTTTTAAAACCTTGGCCCGAACCTGTCAAAGCTTCATGTAGCATGTTTTTGGTTTGCATACGCCTATCTGGCTGTTATTAACTTCACGCAACAACGGTCAATTGGACACCTTGCGCTTGATTTAAGTTTGCCTAGTCGACTATAATACAGGCAACGGAGGCGGTCCCGGTTCAAACGAAGCGAAAACTCAGCGGGAAAATGCCAGGCTGCGTTGGGGTGTTGTAATTACGGTAAGTTTGGAGGGGGCTGACACGCGGCGTAATTGCGGCTGTCACACGGCGAAGTTCAAACTTCACTCGGTGGAACAAACCCAATTGCGACAGCGCTGGCTGAACACTGGAGTGGCATCGAGTGCGACGCCGTTGTCACTCAAAATGCAGTCGGTTGAGGGAGCGCATTTTTTTTTCTTCTTTAAATCGTAACGTAGGGGGAGCGGGCCTGTCTCCTGCGTGACAAATCCTTCCTCGTTCACCTTGTACTTGTGGCGCGGCAATGAGCGCGGCGGCGCACCCCAGCGAAGCGCTTCCCTACCTAATTGAAATTTGGAGGTATAAGAGGATTTCAACACAACACCAGCTGACAGTCCCAATTCACGGAATATCCTCTTAGACTTCTTTCTCTCTTCTGCGTGTCTGTGTATGTCTCTCAGAGAGAAAGAATGAACTTTTATCTGTCTTTGAGCGTTAGCAGAAGCTTACGGCCCCCCGCTATCCGCTATTTGGTGCGTCGCGGTTCCCCTCGACGCGGTTCTCGTCGTCGTGACTCCCGTCATCGCTTTACCTTGTTGATATAAGTCGCTGTCAAGGATTCAAAATGGAGTCTGGGAAGGTAAACAATCCCTGTGGTTTTAGTCGCATTATTGGTGATAAAGGTTTTTTCATGATTCATCTCAAGGTCATACTTTGATACAACAAAAAAACAGGCATTTGAAGAGGGGTGTGCAGACTTTTTATATAAAACAATTTTTTTCCTTTTACATTTTTCTAAGGAAGGGATGTCAAACTAATTTTTTGTTGCGGGCCATTAATGACTATCATATGTATATTATCACATACACACAACAGAATCCAGCATAAAAGTAAACATTTTCTAATTTAATTTCAAAGTGGGATTTTAATTTTTTTTTTGCAATCATTCATAATTTGATAATTTTGGGATTTCAACAAGAAACAATGAGTTGACACACGAGTTGCCTTTGCAGGCCAAAATGATTTGACGGGCCGGTTCTGGCCCCCGGGCCTTGAGTTTGACACAATGTTCTAAGGGCTTCTAGTGTGGAAGCTAAGAGGCTATCAAACCTTACAGAACAACCCCGAATGTTTATATTCATAATATTATTTTGGAAATTGCATTATACTGACAACAGCCTTCCAAAGCAGTCGTTCGGATTTATCGCTGTCGCACGCTTGCACGCTCCTTTTATTTGTTGACTCATCTTTGTGATTAGATAAGCAACCACGCTGAAACAACACACTTGATTATTTGAAGCCTTCGTTGCCATGCACAATGCGTTGCTTAGGTGCTACAGTGTAAAGCACGGGCGTGAAATTTATATTTGCCCTTGATAGCTAGGTGCTAATTTTAGTAAAAGCAATTTGTGGAATGTATTTAATGCCTTGAATGCATCCCAACTATATTCCTCACTCTTGTTTTTCTATTGTTATTGTGCTCTGTGAATCAACTTGTGCCTTTAGGGGGGTTTACAGCGGTCCCTCCTCTTGTTTTTTTTTTTCACTATTTCCTCACTCTCTGCTTCGCTTTGTACCCGGCGCCTGCCGCTGTGCCAGCAAAGCAATTTTGCACCTCAGTGGGGGGAACAATTCGAACAGGCCAAGTAACGTGCCAGTCTGTTTAATAACAGAGTAAAAGCTGGAAAATAGAGAAGCCGAGGAAGGAATACAAAGACGAATCAAGTGGCCTCGGGGCAGGCGACGAGGGAGTGGGGGGGGGGGGTATATATACGTACGGAGAACACAGGAATCCACACCTGCTTATCTCTGAGGAATTGCCTACAAGGGGCTTTTCTTTTTAATTAGAAACTTTGTAGGCCGAGTCATAAATCACAAAGCGTGTGCGAGCGAACGGGAGGCGGCGGACGTATAAGCTACTAACAAATTTGCACTTAATGACTTTGTGGCTGACTGCGAGCTCAGCACATACGAGCCGTTACATACTCGTTCATGTATGTTCCGAGTAAAATCATTCTTCTAAAACTAGGACAGGTCAGGGATAGCTGTATTGGTGTACAAAGGTTACTGGGACTCTGTCGTAACAAGATCCAGGCTGCTCTCAGACAACGTCTGGGCTGTCAGCTCCCCATCTATTATTCACAGACGCAGTTCTCTCTCAGTAAACTTTCTCTTCTAAATTTGTTCAAGGTTCGTATTCCCTCAACATTTATCTCCAATGAAGTCAATCACACCCTTGAACTTGATTAACCGCTCTGTCGTACTGGTCAACACGGTGAGGATTAGTATCGAGTAGACACAAAAGGCAGAGATAGTCAGCAATTGGGTGGTCTCAAAGTCATGCCCCTCACCTTCCAATTGAAGCCGAGGATGTCAATAGGTCATTATCAGGCCGAGAGAGACTCAGCATCCTGTCTGAGTGAGCTACTGATTGATGGTCTGATGGAGATAAACTGATGGAGGGACATCGTTACATGAAGATGGGTATTGGGGGTGTTTTCTGATCAAAGTCCATCACCAGAGGAGCTCCGGTTCATATAACATTCCTGCTTCTATTCCCTGTATGTGCATCTCCAGGTCATCACGGGGTCATGAACTCTAGTTCAAAAGAAAATCTGATCCTCCTTTCGTTATGTTCCATCAAAGTAGTGGTGGGATGTAGTCGACGTGGAAGAATGGTGGTCTGTCTGTTGTTGCTTAAATGGGAAGAAAACTGTATTTTGATTTGCATTTTTTGGGTCTGAACTCAAACATTTTGGCCGAGGCAGTGTGGAAAGTTCATCCATGCGTGGCAGTGCGATCGCTAGCGCAAGTGCGATATTCCAAATTGGAACAATTTTCTGTGCATAAACTTGGCGGTTAGCGATGCTCAAGCTAGCCCCGCACCTCGGGATGACTACGTTCACAAGTCATGACTGCCGCGTTGCCTGAAAGCCTGACTTGGTCCCTGTGATATTACGGGTGGTGTGAGCCCACCGACTTGTTTAATGGCTCGAGCAGCACCTCTTGACAATCTGAAGAAAAATGAAACGGTAGAGGAAATAGGAAATAATTGGGTTGAAAGAAAAACATGAATGTGAGTTTTTTCCCCCCACCTCGGCCAGATATTTGTCGGCATCAAATGAAGGCCGCTACCTGTCGCCTCTAACATCCTGCTGTGACTCTAATGAGGCGGATGAAAAGGTGGTATCGAGTGGAATAATAAGGAAATAACATAGAAAGACACAGACTTGACTGATGGAATTGTGCAAATAGTCTGGTGAGATTTCGGAGTGTTTCTCTGAATTTTAGCTCTCGATATTGAGAAACGAGAACCCTATCTGGCTCCGTTCTTATGCTAAAGGTGTTTGGTGTTTTCAAATTGTTCCACATCAGCTTGCGTTGATAGACTGCAGCACAGTCCTGGAACAGAAACGGGCCCTTCCACTAACTTGTTGGAAGCATAAAATTATCGGAATTGTCTCTGCCAACTCCCAAAACGACAAGCCAAACTTTGCATTTGGCACAACGGACCACGTCCATTTAACGACTTAGGAAACGTGGTCTGGAAATAATGAAAAGCACGAGTATTCTTTTCTTGCCAAAGGAACCGTGTACCTGCAGGTGGTCCAGTCAAACTGACACTTGTGCTGCAAGGAGATAGACGAACACGACGGAGAGGTGTGAAGCACCCCCTCACCACCACCTCCCCGACTACTCCCAAATGCTCCGAGGCAGCGATAACAGGCGGACCTGCCACTCACCTCTTTGGAGCTAAGCGAGGGCGAGGCCGAGAGAGGAATCAGTTGGGAAGCCTCCAGACATATGTCCCCTTTCACGTCCAACACCATCAGCCCTCTCGGTAATACTCTAGTTCCTTCTCCTCAGCTCTCAGCATGGGGATGAGGTTAGATTAGCAGGCCGCATGGACCTGGGGGCTAACTACTAGCACACCTTGAATGCCACGGCGGTCAGTCAACAAGCCAGGGGTTCCCCCGCAGCTTTCGTTGGCTTGGTGTCAGATCCCACATGAGAAGTGATGGAAACCTTGGTCTACGAATTTTTTACCTTTTACAAATAACAGCCGTAAAGGTAATATTTTCTTCTTAGCTTCATAGGTTTAGCTATGAGCTAATCGTGTGACATTTTGGCGCTATACCCAAAGATTAATGTCAAAGCAACCACGAGTCCATCTTGCCTGAAGCTCCACGTAGCTAGTATTTTGTTCCAGCCATGATTGACGCCGTGAAATGAATCCAGGTTTTTTTCTCCTATGTATTTTTATTGAGCCGGGTAAATTCTGGCAATCAGACCACCACTGTTGTATCGCTGTCAGAATGAAGGGAACGTGTGAAGAGACACGTCGTCGTTACGCGGTGGCCGTGTGTTGTTTTTCCTTCCCGTCTCCTTCACAGTCAGTGTTCCACCCTGTCGTCTGCCTGACTGACATACTGTGTTTGCTTGACAAAGTTGCTTGAAACAATCATCAGGTGGTTTGGTTAAGCTGCCAAAAGTGGATCCTGTCATGGCAAAGGATTGTTCTCAAAGGGACACATTTCCACGGTGGAGCTATGCGTTGGATCCGTCTGAGTTCATGCTACACAGACATATGTGTGCAACTTTATTCTGGTTGATGAGTGAGATTCCGCCCTTTCCCAGCCATGACCTTGGATGGCATTCCCGTCCAGCCCACGTACCTCGCCGCAGTTGCTTGCCCCCAGGTCAGAGCAGTGATACTTTACTCAGCACTTCATTCCGTGTTCCAAATATGGAGGTGTTAGCTGCCATTGTGCCATGCTTAGCGCACTGCTTAACTGTGTGACCACAACCCCTCGCAGAATCCATATTCCATTGACGAGCAAGCACGCCATCCCGCTCTACGGTTATTGTTTGGTTGTCGGCTCAGCGTTGCGCCAGGAGCCCGCGGCAAATTGATTCCGCGCAGAGTCCGAGGAAGTTTCCAGTGTGCTTTTTTGTGGCATTCACTGCCAAAATGTAGACGCAGCGAGAGGGTAATCCCGTGGCTTTCGCTTCTCTGACTGCATAACGCCTTCTGCTAGCTAGTAAACCCGCTGAGCGTGAGATGAAACGCTCACTCTGTCCTCTGTATTATTATTCTCATTGAAGGCTAAAAAATGGCCATCCGTACAAGTGGTGTCTTTTTTTTTTTTTTCTGTTGTCAGTATGTCACACATTCTGCATTTAAAGTTGCTGTGAAAGCCTGGAAATAATTTTTTTCTTGTTTTTGTGCGAGTCATTCATTGTGGTTATTGCTTCTACCACAAGGCGGGATACAGTAGATGGTCAGAGTGTCTCCCACACAGTCTGGTCTCCTCTGTGCTAACATCATTAGCATGTTTGCATGTGCGTGTTCACTCAGCGTTTCATACATGTTTACACTCATTAGTAGGTGTCACTCAGGGGCCAAATGGATCTCTCACCTTCCCCAACCACTCTGAGACAAAATGAAGTCAACCCGGCAGAGGAGGCCTATTGTATCACGCTAATGTGATAGCGGAGATTAGCATTGTAATCCATTTAGCATAAAGCGGCTAATCCCCTTCATTGCCGTCGAAACGGAATCAGATAATGTTGGCTACCACCACCGTGGCTGCTTTAATGATTGTAGACTGATGAAACATTAATGGTAGGATATATTAATTATGACAATGAAACATGGATGGCAGCTCACGATCAATGGCCTTGAAGGGGAGACGCGTAAACCCGGTTTGCAACTTGCCTCATTGCTATAAAATTGTGTTTATGACTACAATAAAATTCATACACCTGCTTTCTATTAGTCCACTAGCATTTGAATCCATCTTTCTACCCACCAAGTCCCAAGAAGGCTTGTTGCTGGACACAACATTCTCTCCTGTGTCTCGTTTGTGTTGCGGCATTCAGTTTATATGCGGGTGCTTCCTTTTTGAATACCCCAGGAGCCATTTCTTCTTGCATTATATAATTGTCCAACAAATTAACAAATTGACTCCCAGCCCAGTTAAAAAAGATTATTTGACGTCTATAGCCGTCAATGGCAGTGAATGAGTTAAACTGTTTAAAAATCCCCCAAAAAACATCAGATGTAGTAACACTATGCTGACTAAAACAGAGTGTCGTTACGGGTGTATATGATAATTAATCATGGAGGGACTCACCTCCCCGCAACCATATGCTTCGCGTCCAATTATGTTCCCGCCGCTTACCTGCAAAGCCCACAGAGAAGAAACGAGCTACAGTCATCAGAACTTTAACAAGCCTCTGTTTCACACCTGTCCATAATCCCGGGTGTCCAAAAACTGCGATGTGGTTCCGGAGGATGCGGAATCGTGACCATCGGAAAAACTAGCATTATTTTCTGCTGAGTAAGCAAACTGTGATCAGGAAATCAACAGACAGTATGCACCTAATGATCTTTTGAGGTATTCTTTTTTGTCTTCTGTGCTAGCATGTGTTCAAATTTGTTATCCTTGGGTGTAGCATAGTAGGTCAACAAGTTTTGGTGTCAATCCCCAAATCCACTGAGAAACTCCATCCAAGGATTATCCCTCAGGCAATCCTCTGTTGTTGTAGGGTCCGCCGTAGCACCTCGACTTTAGCGGCATAACGGATAAAATGTACAATTTTGATGGATTATATGCTCTCCTTGCAGATCCGAGTGGACGGTTCTTCACGGGCCCTGCAGTACGAGACGGTCCAGGCGGTGGAAAGTGGGCCGGTCCTCCGCGACATGGCCTTCTCCTCGGATCATCACTACCTTTACGTCATGTCCGAGACCCAGGTAAGATGCTCAGTTTATCACGACAAAAATAGTCCATGTTGGATGAAATATAATGATCTGGAGTGAATCAAAGTTAAGTATTAGGGAGCGAGGCAGGTGTTTGTGTTGTTCACAGTGTTGAATTCTGAAATGTGGAGCAAAATAGCAGCACTCTGCCTAATGGACGCCAGCACAGAGAGGCTGTGTATACATCCATCAGGGTGAAAATAGCCAAAGTTTGGACATGTGACTCAGCGTTCATGTTACTCTCAGTGGTTTTGATCAGTCCCTACCTAAGCTTTGGACTGTGTGTGAATTGTTTTGCATATAAATGTCCGAGATTATACAGATAAAAATGTGGACCTCAATGCAGAAACAGGGAGCGAGTGCCGAGGCGGAGACCATTTCGGATTCTGTTTTGTCATGGAATCCAATTATCAGTTCTGCAAATCTGTTAACCAGCAGGATTAGATTCCTTACTCCTCTCTCGGAATTTAGCATCTATAATTGGGCTCCAAAAAGAAGACACTGTATCGCATTAAAAATGATTACCATTTCTTAATTTCCAACTTTGTGTTCAATTCCCTTACGTCCCATATCGGGTTACAAATTTAGCCACTTCAATTAGTGCTTATTGGAACAATAAACATTAAGTGATTGTGGCTGTCCAGTTTGGCAGTGGGAGTGGCTTCAGAGTAATTAGACTATTAGCCTAGTTAAAGTGCGGTCGGTCCCAAGTGATTTAGGAGGCACATCTGGGAATACTCAAACAACACTCACTGAAAGTATTATCAACTTTCGTTGCACGCAAACAAGAACTTGCAGGACTGATGTGGCAAACAGAATTAAAAGCAGCCGGAGCCATCGATAAGACTCCATGCTGCGTCTAGGCTCGGGACCGAGACAGAAAGAAGAAGCAGTCCGCAACAGGGGGCCGAGAACAGAGCAGGTCGATTGAGCTCCGCCCCCACCCACTGTTCTTAGCACACCCTTGGAACGTCCTCTTCTGATTCAGTGATGCCAGGTTTGTAGCCAGTGGAGGGGCAAAGGGTTTGACTCATCTGCTCTGACCCCTGTTGAGTCAATTTTGTGGCGAAAGTCCAGAATGCAAAGGTCATTGCCCAGCTGACCAATAGACGTGGTTTAAATGAGGTAGGAATAAGTCTTGGACATGTTGAAGGACATCTAGAAATGGCCTAGAGAACCCTAAAATGGTAGCTTCAATCCAAAATGGCCAACCTTTCATTGTTTTGTTCTCACTAAAATAAAAATTCTACCAATTCTTACTCTGTGAGTTAAATATGACTGCACCTCACACCAGAAATATTTGGTAGCTGTCGGGCTTTCTCGCTACCGCTCTGGTTGCGCTCAATTATTGATATTCCTTGTAGCAAATGCAGATCTGTAAGTGTGAATTATTGAGATTGTGTACTGTGCTGGGGTGAGATCGTTCAAAGTCAACCGCTTCCCTCTCCCGGGAGAAATCCGACATCTAATTTGAGGCAGACTCAAAGCTGTTTAGTGTCAGTAGTCTTTAATTTTTGCTAGACTCGTGAAGGTGTTTCGATGTGGCGCCCCAGTTCGGTGTAACAAGGAAGCGGAACGCAGGCGCAGGCGCGTCAACCCGGGCGACGTTGGAGTCGGCTAACTCAAAGCGGGGAAGTTTTACCTTTTGTCCTCCCTTTAATGGCCTCTCATTGTGTGCTTCCCTCAACTCATCTCCCGTCTGCAGATTCACACGAGATGAAACTGCTTTCACACACAATTTGAAAGCAGGAGCAGACACGGGAGCTTTATGAGGCGATGCCTGCAGAATGTTTGACGCAGTCGAAATGGTTGAGATGAAGGTCATTGTCCAGATATTTTATGCGAGGAGAGCGACGAGTGTCTTTGTTGTTTATGACCGGATTAAGATGCAGATATGTGGCTGTCGAGTAAAAGCCATTTTTAAAATTTTGACGGAATACTTTCCAAGAATGAACATTGGTTAGCAACAAACGAAGCTAAATAAAAACTCTTCCCGGTCAAGTGTCTTTTGACCGTAAAGATAACCAAAAATGATTGATCCCATCCCAATCGTTTGTCACGCCGTAACGGTCCCGACGGCGGGATGGATGCCTTCCTCATTTGACCTTTTCGAGATGTCAAGCGAAAACAATAACACACGTGCGGTCGCCGGGGTCCGTTCCCGTGAGCCGATTTATGATATGAAACCAGCGCTTGGCGGATTGAATGGCATGCCAAGCGTGACGGGGGTTGGATAGTGGGTATGAGCGATCTGTGCTGTGGAATTATTCACTCATTTCCTGCTGCTTAGTACAACAGAATGCAGTGGATATAAAAAGTCTACACCCCCCTGTTCAAATGTCAGGTTTTTGTCATATAAAAAAAAAAAACAAGTTGAATCTTTTTGAATTGTTTACCTATAACCCCTGCCGACTAATTGAAAAGAAAATATTCACCAAAGTGGAAGTAAAAAGTGTAGTTGCAAAAGTGTGCACACCCTCTTATAACTGGAGATGTGCTCAGTATTAACCAATCGCATTCAAATTGATGCAAAGTGGGAGTCATCACACACTTTTCATCATCCTAAATAAAGTTCAGATGTTCTAGTAAGTTTTTCATTTTTTTCACATTTTATTAGAAGCCTAATTGGTGGTTGTTTGAGAAGATTTGAGCAGGAGAGTTGTGTTTAATATCGGCGCTGATGGAAGCGTAGCTGGTGGTTAATTCTGATCTCCGTGACGTGCTGTCGTGATAGCGGTGGGTTGTCCATTATTATTCTCATCCATCGTCGCCGATATAAATAATCATTTCACTGTGATTGTAGCTGATCCTCCGGCAATAATGAGCAGTGAGATATCTAATTGGAGACGTGCGCTACATATACATTACACGCACAGCTGGGGGGCTGTTGCTACATTACACAGCGTACATTTAACTTCATTATCTTATTTGCTCGCTCGCCACCCGGCTCAAACTGAATATCACTTTTAGCATTTGGTGCTTTGCTGCAGGTTCAATGTGTTTAATTACAAGTTAGAGATAAAGAAGATTTAATAGATGATCACGTCTCCCAGTGCGGGTTGAAGCGCGGGGCAGTGGTATCGTGTCAGGAGCGAGACAGAAAGTGGAATTGTCTCAGTGTTCCTCAATTTTCAGCATTACACCGCCATTATGTCACGTCTTCACACATTAAGGCTTCAAGACTTCTTTTAAAAGCCTGATTATGTTCCATCTCTGCCTACTGTGTGGAAAAGAGGCAGACGGAGTCGTGGCTGTAATGGCAGGAAAGTGTTTATGCCCGCTATGATCTGATAGCGCCACCTCGGTGGCACAAAGACGCCATCTGGAAAAAAAAATGTTTTGTGATAGGAACATCGTCGTTGAATGAATATCAAAAACCAAGCTCCGGAACCGAGGGTTGACTTTGCCGGGGCATCTGAATGTGTGCCCTCAAGTGGGCACATCTGCCAGCGACCAAGTGTTAAATTATAAAGATACGGCGGCCATTGTTTGCGGCGGTTCTGACTAGCTGATCTCGGCATAACAAAGCTCAGGATGAGATGACGCGTGCTGGGAGATTTGGGTTTCATAGCCGCTCGTGATAAGACCGCCAACATGCACGAGCGACACAATGGTCTTTTTTTTTTTTAGCGTCGGACCCCTCTTGTGCATTGAGCGTCAGTGTCACGATTCCATCTCAAGCTTTATCTGTCTAATGCAAATAGCAGGAGGGGGCAAAACACACCAGTTGCTTCACGCTCAACACGCTGAGATGCACCCCCATTGTTTTTCATGTAATAACATGCAGCACTCCTCTTGACTTTGACAAGGAGAGACACTCCCCTCTTGCGAATCCAGAATCCGCTCAGCTGTAAGCAAGCGTGAGTGTGTTTGTGGAAAAGAGCCAGGTAGTGGAGTGTACTTTTTTGTTTCTACAGTCAGACATCTGCGTTAAACAGACATGTTGGAATTTCAGTGGCAGAGGAAGTAGTGTGCTGTTCGAAGTGGTACGCTTAGCCCCGTACGTCACAACGACCTTGAGTACGACAAGTCTGTGTGATAGTAAAGTTGAAAATCAATAATAAGTAACAGGTTTTCGAATCCAGGTCCAGACAGTAGAACCTTAGCATAGTGCTTCTAATCAATCGGCAGGTGAACTAGATAGTTTCCAGAAGCTTGTTGACCTTCCACCTCGGTTGATTAGAAGCACTTGTGACTCAAAACTGTGGCAGGGTTTTTACTTTCTGGATCTGGATTCGACATATCTGATAAGTAGCTAAGGGCAAGGGTCAGGGTTAGAGTCTTGTAAAAATCCATCAAAACAGGATTCCGAACAGACCCGTCCCAGGTCCCCGAGAACCTGCAAAGCGCAAGGCTTTTCTCGCAACCCTTTGCCGACCTGGCCTTGCTTTTGTAGCGACTGAGCGACAGCGGTCACCCTCCCGGTGACGGCTCATTAATCAAAAGTGCCGGCGACACCTGTTAATGGCCGATGCTGTCGCCATGGCAATAAGAACAGGCGACAGAGCTGCCCCTGGCCCTTAGCGCTCAGTTAACGGAGGACAAAGGCAGTCGGGTATTATTTATCGACAAGATCTATCTCACCGGTAAGACTTGTATCTAGGGTTGAGCAATGAATCAAATTCGCGATGTAATGGAATGGAATTTTCAAATCATGACTACAATTTAGGAAGGGAAAAGGTACATATGTCTCTCTTCCTAATTAATGGTTTACCTTTGATTATATCCTAATAGCGCTTATTTTATGACTTTGGGGAATTTAACTGTGCTTTTCTGTGCTTTTTGCAGCTTTCCAGGATGCCAGTGGAAGCTTGCGGTCAATATTCCACCTGTAGCGAATGTCTTGGATCGGGTGACCCTCACTGTGGCTGGTGTGTCCTACACAACACGTAAGTATTGCTGCAACATTGATACCTTAAATACTCAAATCCGTTTTTAAAAAACACAAAAGAAGAATAAGAAAGAACAATAAATTAGGTTTCTGTTGAAAGACTAATTTGGGTGTTTGGGGAGGCTGGAACAAATCAATTACATTTCCATTCATTTGAATGGGAAATAATGATTTGAGATGCTAACGCTGTCATGGAAAAAGTTCTCAAGGGACTACTGTACTTTCACTATAAGATAAACAACATAAAGTGATCAAAATTAACCAAGTGACAAAAACTGAGCACACATGTCGAAGATGTTTTAATTATTTGCATCTTGGATTTGTTTGCACACCTAGCATCAAGCAACGAGAGCCTTGTGACAGCATGTAAACGTCCCAATTTGTTCACTTTCCAGCCTATCCCCAATTCAACTTGCCGGTCCGTCCGTTGCCGCCGTCGTCTTTCCATCTGTCGAGCACATTCGCACTCTTTGCCGCCAGCTGTCAAACTCCCGTCTGTCTGTCTGAGTTGGAGGGAGGGGGGGGAGGCGGTGGGGGGTGGCGCTTGATTTCCCACTCCGCTGTAAATTGAAAATGGCTTTCTCGTGTCAGTGCTAGCCCTTGGGTATAGCATGCGCGCATGGCTGTGTGTGTTAGTGGCCCACATTTAGCACCTCCATCCCTGCTGGCACTGCGAGGACACGGCGAGGGCAGAGATGTGCGGCGCGGTGGCGAGAGGAGCATATTGACCGAAAACTGCAAGTGCAAAGAATGATGAGGAGTGAGGCGGGGTGCAAAGAGTAGACAAATAGACGGATGGTTGCACGCCAAGGAGGGAGTGAGATGTGAATAGTGAGATTAAAAGCAAAACAGTACAAGATTTGGCTTTTTTTCTATAAATATAGATTTTTATCGGATACTTGGGAATGATCTAAAACAGTAAAAAAAAAATATTTTTCTAATATTTTCAAAAATTTTATTCTAGTAAATTTCTTAATATTTAAAAAAAAAATTGCCATGTGAAATTTAAGTACAATAAAAGTCGGGGTGATTGAAGGCAAGTTATTATTTTATTGGAATGGTTTTGGTACTCAATGAATGAAACGTCGACTGGTGCCAACACTGCCCTCTGTTGGCCTGGAGTGTTACTTGCCGGCAAATTATCGGTAATTCTCCACTTTTTTTTTTGAGTGCATGTGCGTGTGTGCACACGTGTGTGTGCAAGAAGCCCATTGACGCCCTGGACATGCTCCTGGCCATACAGCAAATGGGTGTCCACAGATTGGCCTGTCACACTTAGCCTGATAGAATCTGCTCATCTCCTCAGCCGCCACTTCACACACACACACATACACACACGGAAAATATGTGACCGTGCAAGACATTGCAGCATGAAGACATGCGAATAGATACAGGTGCAAACTTGTATGCAAACTTGAGCCGCTTTTAATCATCAGTTGGCAACCCCCCCAAGACCCCCCCACTAAAGAACAGCAGGAAGGGTAGCGGCCAAGCTACTTCAAAATGTCATCCCAGATAGTCGTGCTGCTGTTTCCCAATCAACCTTGAAATCACCTCACCGATCTTGAGCGTAAACAGCCTTTTCTTCAGCATAGGCTTTATTTACTCTATAGATCGGCGAGCGGAGCTGCAAGGGGCCGAAGGGGAAGAGGAGAAAAGCAATCGATAGGGAGGAAATCAACAGGAATGGGTGCTGCTGTGTGTGCATCCGTGAAGTCATTGTCCTTGACAAGCACTCGGTGTTTATGTAGAACGGCCCTCAACACTCCCTCCTTGCCTTGACTTTGGATGCACACGCCCCCTCCACCGACTATTGAAACGAAAACCTACAGTAGAATTCTACAGTAGAATTGTGACTTGACGAAGTAACCACTGAGCTAAACCGTTTGGCACCTTTTTATTGATGCAAAGTGGCTCTAAAGGACAACAGTGTTAGTCATTGTGTTAGTCAATCGCCATTTTGTTCAGAGGATAAAGAATATATGCCTGAGAGTTTTGTTGTATTGTTTGTCTATATGTTGCTGCGGCGGTTGTGTTCATCTTTGTTGGTTAAAGTGTAGCAACAATGCCACATAAATGCTATTGGTTAGCTCAGCTTTTGCCGTTATCTGTTAGCATTAAGTCCTATTTTCATTCTTTGTTTTATGTATAGTTTAACATAAAACTTCAACAAATACTATTTTAATGCAAGAAATTAATGGATTATACAGATAGTCCTCATCATACGAACCTTTGACTGACAAACGTTTGTAGATACGGGTAAAGCATTGGCGGAGCGAGAGAGGGTGCTGCAGGGGCACTGCCCCCCCCTGCCCTGAAGTATGCTTGGACCTCCCAGGTGCGAGGCCAAATAATTGACTTTTGGTTATTGAATTGTTTTGTTATTTTGTGGATCTCCTGGGATTACTATTATTGAATAAAAATGTAATTATTTTTTGATTTAATTTATTTTAAGATAGTATATAGTATATATATATATAAACAGTATATGCTGCATATTTTATTTATTTTATGTATTTATTTATTTATTTATTTAACTAAAATAATATAAAAATAATTTTATTTATTTATTTATTTATTTATTTAAACCAAATTTAGTACGTCTCAAAATTACAAACTATTCAACTTACAAAAAGCCTCTCGCAAATTGAGGACTACCCGTACAGTATTTTTCATGCTTCGAAAGGCCCAATCTGTATTTTTCTACCCCTTTGACATCCATCCACACTCCAACTCTTCTGCCCATATGCTTGGCGAACGCCCATTCTACTTCCAGTCTGTCAGCTGTCAGTCACGCCAGCGGCTAACTATCCCGTCAAGTCGTCCGTCAAGCGTGACAAGCAGACAGATTGGACGGCGCCTTTGCCTGAGTTGCATTGTCGTCTTATTTCGCATAGACGTGAAGGCGCATCTGCCGTCGCTCTCGAGTGATGCTAATGCTGTGATAATGTGCGCTTAGTAATTGCGATCCGAATCTCTCCCTTTGTCCAGACAATATTCCCACAGTGCTCGTCTATAAGCGTTCCCCTTATCTCCTTCTGTCTACTTGTCCTCATCGCTACCATTTAAATCGGACTTCCCGCGTTTAAGAGCAAATCTGATGTGCACTAATTTTTATTCCTGTCAAATTTCACCTACGCTGTATGTTGACCAAAATATGGACATTAATAAGCAAACAACAGACGGAATCAAACTTGCAAGTCATGCCGCGAGTCAAATTGAAAACGTATTCCCGGGACGTCTCGGCTGCTGTCAAATGAGTAACCTTTTCGGCCAGAAAAAACAAATCCTAATTGGCAGAACCGTCAGATGTTTATTCTCCGCGCCGTTGCCGCCGTTGCTACATGTTTCGCCGCTCACGCTCATCCGTTACCTCCGCTACCAGTGCTCATTACCGATTTATGCTCATTAAAAACCACCGCCGACTAATTGTGTTGGGTCAGGCTGGAATCAAACACTTGCGTGCTTTGTCAACAAAAAAAAGCACCTGAAGGGAATTTTTATAACTATGAGCTAAATAAACACAGAAGTCCAAACAATCGTTTTTTTGTCCAATTTAATATCACTAATAGCCTTTTCCAAATATTTGAGCCGAGGATGCTCACAGTCTGATCTGTGTCCAAGCGAGGATGGCCGTCACTGTTTCACATACACATGTAATCTATCAAACAACACTTCCAAGTCAGGTCCATCACTCAGTGTCTGCTTGGAAGCACACACACCTTCACACACTTGCATGAGATAGCAATTCAACGATGAAAACGCGTAATCGCTGACGTGTAGATGACGTGTATTGTATTTGACACGACGCAAAAGAAATCAATATCAGAGGTCACGCTGTGTTTGCATACAGTGTGTATAATTGCCGTATTGGTTTTCATAGAAGGGGATCAATATGTCTGGACTGGGTCAATATGTGTGTGTGGTTGTTTGGCGCACTCAAAACACATTAAAGTGCACCATATACATCCTATACTATGGTGTGTGTGTTTGTGTGTGTGTTTTGTTTTACAAACTTCATCTATTACGACTGGTCGTATGACCATTTCATCAAAGATGCAAGTTGGTGTGTTTTCATCTCACTGAAGGAAGGATGCATTGCTTCATGCTCCACTATGTGTGTGTGTGTGTGTTTGTGTGTGTGTCCACAGTGGGGTCATGGCCAATGGGCCAGGTAATGACTCTCCCACGGGCCCCTCCATGCGTTTTTGTGCTATGTGGATCAGCACTCATAATGATAGCAGTGCTCGGTGTGTGTGTGTGTGTGTGCGTCTGTGTGTGTTTGTGTGAAGTGCGTTGTGACACAGTAACACACACAGCCCGGGGCTATTAGCATAGCATATATGGCTAATGCACAGGTTATATGGTAATTAGTTTCTCACTGGACTACACAGTGGATTTTTTTTTTGGGGGGGTAGTAACACATTCCTTTTAAGCAGCGTTTTTATTTACTCTCATGTAGCACATCATATTTTCAAACAAGCGAGTGTATAATTACAGGTCCGTCTTGATTGGAGACCTCTCTGGCCCGTGTTGACCTCATCTGCAACACGAGAGTCAATTAGCTCGTCAAAGGAGGATTTCGTGATGAAATATATAACTCACACATCATCAGCAGGAGGAGCGCTGGAAGGCGGCGACAGATCCATCCATGGCCTTCTCTCGCTCTCTCTTACGCTCTCTTAATTGCGTCACCTTATCAAAGACCCCCCCCTCCCCGTCCCGGGTGAGAGTGAGTGCATATTAGTCTCCATTCAGGGCCAATCTAATCCTTTCAACTCGCCTGTCAGGTGGCGGCGGTCAGTCAAATATCTCGCCGACAATGGCTGTTTGCTCAGCAGACGAGACGGCAAAAGAACAATTGCTTGGGTTTGTACCGTTGATGTATTTACAAATGAGATAGATGGCGAGTGCACAGATAGTCGCTGATAACAGCAATGTTGCCACTTGTCCCACTTAGGTCTATTTGTCTATGTATGTGTATCGGTGTCAAATCTAAGGCCCGGGGGCCGAATACGGCCCGCTACATCATTTTATGTGGCCCGTGAAGACAAATTTTGCATCGACTTTGTGTCATTACTAAAATTACAAATTGTCTTCACTTTTTAAAAATAGAGCTATTGCTAGCATTTTTCTATGACCATTCATCTTTTTTAACTATTTGAACAGTTTTTACTAGTCTCTGATATCAAAACTTTATATACTATATTCATCAGTTTGTTGTATAGTAGACGTTGACAGTCATAATGGCCCTCTGAGGAAAACTATGATTACAATACGGCCCACGACAAAAATGAGTTGACATCCTTGGCCATAGATCAGGGGTGTTGTTAGGGTGGTGCTCACTCTAACTTATTTTGCAAGAACCACACAGGAGACAAGTAAGTCTTTTTAGACACCTGCAGGTGGAGAGTCCATTCGTCGCTGTGTGTACAGCGATGGTCGAATGAGATCTGACTCAGGCCTCATCAGGTGCATATTTATTGAGAGAAACAGAGTGGGGTTGAAAGTGGGGGTGTGGGAAGACAGGATGGGGTGAAGCCCCTGGCCTGCTGATCAAAGCATAGCAGGGGGCCTTTTACAACGTTGTGTAAACAAAGCAACTTTGATTGCTTCCTCTGCTAGTCAATCAGTTGAAAAGATCTTAGCACTTTGTTCTACTACTTTTGTTAAGACAAAACAAGCTAGGTAAATTATTACAGGTTACATTCCAACATAATCATACGATGAAGATATTCTGTAAACCCTAACAGGTGTCAAACTCACTTTTTTCGCGGGCCGCATTGTCGTCATAGCTTCTTTCGGAGGGCCATTATGACTGTCAACCCAAATAAATGTATGAGCACCTCATATTATATACAGTAAAAGCTACAAAACAAACTGACAAATAACTCGTTTTCAAATCAGACGAGTAAAAACTGGTCAAATATTTAAAAAAAAAGATATTAAAAGTGAAGACAATTTGCAATTCTTGTAATGACACAGGAATTTGATGCACAATTTGTCTTCGCGGGCCACATAAAATGATGTGGCGGGCCGTATCTGGACCCCAGGCCTTGAGTTTGACACCTGTGCCATATATTAGGGTTGTGTGTCGCAGTATGGGATTAGACCACCCGGTCTAGAATTAAAAGGAATTTAAGCCACCGGTTCCACCTGCACTTGGCATTGCCCGTGAATTCCAGTCATTAAGACTTGCTTCCTTCCCAAAGACCTCACCTCCTCTCATATAGAGCCGCCATTGTTGTTTTTTTAAACACACACCTAAGTCGACTGGAGCTCCATTCACCGACCACTGTAATGAATATCCCCCCCATGGAGGGAATACGAGGAACGTTCCCAACAGGTGTGTCTTGAATAACATTCGGGGTTTTTGTTTTTATTCCGCAGGTGTACCAGAAAGGAGAAATGCGAGCGGTCGTCGGAGCCTCGCCGCTTTGCGTCCGACATCAAGCAGTGTGTACGCCTCAGCGTACACCCCAACAACATCTCCGTGTCCCAGTTCAGCGTGACGGTGAGTCCACGTGGTTTTCCTGCGATAGTGATACTCGGACAAGGTGATTATGATACGCTCGTTTTTGATTAGTGGCCACTCTTTACATGGATCACACGGCCTGCCAACAGCCACACAATTCAAATGGCGGCTGTGCAAATGAGCTGTCCTGTCCAATGAAACACTCGTTAACATCCCATAGTATTTGCTTGGCATTGTAAAGGGATGCTTGGCAGCTAAATGCAGCAAATGTCTCCCGGATAGTTTACTGCTCTGCACAAGTATTTGAATACAGTGGTGCCTGGTGATAAGAGGTTAGTTTATTCAAAGCATCTTTCCCCATTAAAATGAATGGAAATGCTATTAATCCGTCCAAGCGTACCAAAAAAAAACATTTCTACATGTTTTTACAGGCCTGAAGGATCTAGACATATGTAGACAATATATAAATAGTCGTTAAAAAGAAATTAGCCTCCCAACTGCCTGAAACGAGCAGGATTCTTTTTTCCCCCACTACAGATTTCCCTTATACAAGTATGCGCTCATTCCCTCTCATACCAGCCAATGGACCTTTTTTATTGCAAACATTTGAAAATTCAAACACAGAGGTGATGCTAACATTTCCATTTCCCTTTTGAGCCTTAAATATGGTTTGTGCATGAATAGCCAGTGTGCACCCTGTACAATACTATTTGATTTACTGAGGTCAGGCCTGAATGATCATTTCCCATCTGTGTTGCACCGAGGGTCACACACACCATTGTTGCTTTCCCACCTCTGCGCCACTCTAATGGTATTCATAGACTGCGTTTGTGTGTGTGTGTGTGTGAGATCGGACTCATTCCGAGTGTTTAACCTTTTCCCAGTGTAGAGTTTTACCCAAAGGCGACGCCGTACATTTCCCCCAAGTGGATGATGGCAGGCCACAGCCTGGGACAAGACGACTTCCTTCACCTTTGTTTTGACTTCCTATTAGGTTGATAACACAATGGAATTGTTTTTGTTGTACGAAAAGAGGCAAGAGAACTTAGGGGAGATGGAGGCCCTAGACCCCCGCGGTCCGACTTCATTAAAGCACAATCTAAAAACAGCTGAGCTCGGCCCTTACGCCATTGCTGAGGCAGCTCTGACCAAGTGTGAACGAGCCTCGACGCAAATCAAAGCCTTGACCGAGGACCGCCGTAGACGTGCTTGTCCCATCAATATGTATATTCCGGTCTTGACCCCCCGTACATCTGCTTCCCCGGCTCTATATTCAAGGACGGCTTTTTTTTTTCCCCGACCACGGTCTTCAACGGCACAAAGTCTGCCAGGTGCTGAGTTGAGCCGATTCAGCATTTTCAAAAGCTGTTCGATTTAATCTTCAGGAACATTCTTAATGTTGGGACCATGGACTTCATAATCTGTGTTTAAAGTTTTCGTATGTTGACAACGTTTGTCTGTCTTCTGTTTTTCCCAAAGTTGGTCTTGGAAGCTCACAACGTGCCAGAGCTTTCGGCAGGAGTGAACTGCACCTTCGAGGACCTGGCGGAGATGAACGGTCTGGTGGAGGGAAATCGCATCAAGTGCTTCTCCCCGGCCGAGAAAGAGATGCCACGTGTCGTGGTCGACAAAGGTAAGGACTTCTATTTCCGTCTTTTTCTCCTGGAACTAATTATCCGGTTTTTGGTTGACATCGCAGCCTTCAAGGTAACTTTTAGGGGTCTAATTAGAACGGATTCACTGTCAGGGGTGCTTTACCTTGATTGATGAATGATTCCCTCATTGTTAGCTAGGCTAGGAGAACGAGTGGGCCGCCTTGACGGTGGCGAGGTGACCCGTGCGCCAACGTGTGTATGTGTGTGTGTGAGTGTGTATAATGAATTAAACATGAAGCCCTTCATTAGAGCCAGACAAAAGGACACAGACGAGGTACAGCGTTTCATCGCATTCCCAGTTTAACTCATCCGAGACTCCCTCAAAGACAGCTTTCCATCCCGAGGGAGACATGTTCCTACCTTATCGGCTCCTGCAAGGTTGCAGGGATGCTTTCGTAACTCCCCCTCCTGAAGATACCGTTGCAACAAGCAGAACACTTGCGGCTCCTCCATTGCCGTGTGAACGAGTGATAAAATTCAACGCTGTGTTTCCTCCAGGCGACCACCAGATCGTGCAACTGTATCTCAAGTCCAAGGAGACCGGCTTGGCTTTCGCCAACACCAGTTTTGTTTTCTACAACTGCAGCGTACACAAGTCGTAAGTATCGTGTTTTGGAATTGTTATGCTGAAATTGAGCATGCTGAAGGTTATTTCTTCTCCTGGTAGGTGTTTGTCATGCGTTAGCAGTCCGTACCAGTGCCACTGGTGCAAATACAGACACGACTGCACGCATGATCCACGTACGTGCTCCTTCCAGGAGGGTCGAGTCAAGAAACCAGAGGTGAGTTTTGCCAAACTTTGGAGACTGAAACACCTTTCAGCAATTTGGCTCGGCAGCTTTTTCCGGAAGTTGATGTCTGGTTAATCCTTGCCCGAGGTGAACTATGATGAAGATCAGTGGCGCTGGCATCCGTCTGGACGAGCGCAAGGATGCGGCGGGCCAGATTGGCTGGTTTGATGAGCCGTCTGCTCGCTATTGTGTTATCCCGCCAATATTTCCCCGGAGCGATTCAACGTGTGATATTATTGTCCCTCCTTCCCGACGTCTTCCATTATCCTTTTGAACCGTCTGCTTAGTTAGACCCCCGGTTTACTTTTCCAATTAACTCAAGCAATGCTGGTCAATATTGACTGAGGATAATAATGTGCCAATCCTCTTCCCATTGTGTTGCCGACTTCCAAGAAAAGCCACAAACAAAGCGGAGAGGGATTACGTATTTGCACATTAATGACATGGTCCGTTTTGATGAGCCGTGTTTGGGGAAAGCAGGTGTTTTGCAGCCTTAATGACTTTTAATGTGCTTTTATTAACCTCTCCAATCCGAGGTCGTGCACTCGCCTCGAGATTTCTGGACGCGCATTCACCGTTCCCCAAACGGCAACAAGTCGGCGTTGATCTTTCCGCCTCCGATACAATGAAGAGATTCCGAGCGGCTTTGGGAATAATCCCTCCACGCTATGCTAATGATAGCCGTCGCGCCTCTCTCCCCACTGGTTGAGCTTGTTGTTAGTATGCGCGGCAGTGTGGCGTTAAAACCCGCGCCGGGCATGGAGCTGGCGCTGTTTTATTCATGTCGCCGGTGGCACGGGGTATGCAGCTCAGACACTTGCCAAACTTTGTCCTTCACGCGTTTCAAGGATTTAGCCGTTGGGATTAGCCTGACAACTAAAATATTCCTGGTCACGCTGTTACAGTGGGAATAAGCTGTGTCTGTTTACCCAATTAGCAATGTTTACCTGCTCTCTTTGGATTCAACTTTCTTATTAACCACATCACTTTATTCGAGTTTATCGTATTCCGCGAAACAACAGCCACAGCGCAAAATGAGCATTAAGTGCTTCGGAGTCACACCGATCAATTCCGAGGAGTTTATTTTCTACTACTAGATTGATCGGGATCGTTTTATTAAACTAGCTAAATGGCAATTTTAATAGCTGCTAGTTGGGAGTGAGTCCATTGGAAAGAAATTTGAACAAGACCCTTTATGGGAGAATTGAGCAAATTTTCTCAGCAGTAGAATTCCAGTAGAAAATGTGTGTAACGAGGAGATATTAGAAATATCGAGGTGATGAGTGCACCTCAGGAGAAACCATCTTCAGTCGAGATCTGTACGAGGAAATGTGCGAAAACTGGAGATGTCTCTCATCTTCACACCTCACGCCGGTTATAATTACAAGACTTGAAACTACGCAGAGAAAGAGGCCATCACAGCTCCCACGCCGTTTCCTGATCCGGTGCTGTCGCCGCCCTTCACACCTCCCACCAGTTTCCAATTAGCGGATCTAAGCAGGTTTCAGACAAGAAAGGAACGGAGCGAGAGAGTCTTCGCTTAGGGTCAGCGCTAAGGGTCGACTCGCTATGGTAGCGAGGACTTGAGACTTTACATCTTCTGGACTCATTATGTGTTTGTCAATAGCTTTAAAAAGTATATGAAAATTTTACACCTGTTGCTTAGCATCTTGTAAAATTATGAAAGCCATAATAAATCAGTGTTTATGTGGAATTAACTGTACCGATGAGTTTATGTTAAACCAGCTAGCTTGTAGCCTAATAGGCTTCCGTAGAAGTAAAAAAAAAAGAAAAAGGAATCTTCAAAACTTAACTCAATTAATTCCTCATTTTGGAAATTTCTATTTGACTTGTTTTTAAATTATTATATTTCAAAAAAAAATGTCGTCAATAAATCTTCAAGTTCAATTGCAATGTTTTGCTTTAGGTGATAAAAAAAATTACCAAATAACTTTTTTTCGTAACTTTTGCCTCTCCAAGAGCAGAGTTTGTCTTTTCCTTTTTTATCATCATTCTCCGCCCTATCTCTCAGCAGCGCGGAGCCTGATGGTGTTTTTATTTATGGGAATGTGCGTTTGTGTGTGTGTGTGGCGGGCGTATCTGTGCCGCCCCTATTATTTATCACATCCCGAGAGTCCAAGAGGGGGTGTGAGTCTGGCGATAAACACAACTGACATTACATCAACATAACGTCGACATTAATCTCAGAAGGTGACGGCTGGCATCACCACTAGGGGCACACACACTATTTGTGTATTGGTTGTATATCGTATTTAGTGTGTAATATACTTCATAATTTAAATACATTTACATTAGATAGTTTAGGGCTTTAATTGAGAACTTTAATGAATTTTAGTAGTATAACTGAATATATATGTATATATGTATATATATGTGTGTGTATGTATGTATATATATATATATACATATATATATGTGTGTGTATATATATATATATATATATATATATATATATATAATTGAATAAAAAAATGCATTTTGTATTTTTAACAATAAATTTCTAATAAAAATCTAAAATTAATAGAATTAAAAATTTTAATTAAATTTAATTAAAATTGTTTAAATTATATAAAGTTATTATTAATTTCATAGTTAAAGGATTTAGTGGATTCAGCTTTAAAACACTACAAATAATACTAGTTTTTATTTATTATTTATTTATTTTATTTTTTATTTTTAAAGCATATGAATCAAATTCAATTATGCTATACACACACACATATATATATATATATATATATACATAGTATTCCAGATTTTTTGCTGCATTACTTTTTTGTATACAATCCTATTAATCCTTCCCTTTTATTTTTCTAATCAATAATGATAAATAATAAACACGAATAAATGACTATTTTTCAAAAATCAAAATTTATTAGAATATTTCTGCTGTATTAATCTTCATACCAAATCCTATTCAAGTCTTGAAAGATCAATAGGGGTTATATTTGTATTTTTAGGGGTCGCTTACTCAGTAAAAGCAGGATGAATATTCACGGTGACCCAAAGGTGCATTTTGAAGCACGCCTCCTCATTGCCATGGCAGCGGATGATGCGAGCGCCTCTTCCTTGTGTTATTTATCTCAAGGAGGTGCTCTGTCTGTCTGCCTGCAATTTGTCTTCTTTGTGACAAAGTCTCGCCTTCGGACACCTCGTCATCAGCGTACGGCGCTATCGTCTGCGTCTTCTAGATTTAAGTCACACTTTGCTTCCGTCAGGCGGATCGCATGAACGGCTTCCATTGTTCAAGTGTGTTAAGTGTATATGTGCTCGCCCTACCACTTAAAATCATTCTCCAAATGTAGGGAAATGAAACGCAAACACATCACCTCTCGCTCTGCGCGTGTGTGTCATTTATCTATAATGACTTTGTGAAGAGTGTCACCCCCCCTCCCCTCGCTGAGGAGCCATCCAGTCAGTCACTCAGCCAAACCCAATCAAGTGGCTTTTAATAAACTCCACCCGAGCGTTATCGCCCGGTTAAACGTGCGCTGCCACGCTAGCTCGGCTTATCTGCTCTCTTCTACTTCTTCTTCTTGACATGAGTGACTTCCTGTCGCTTATTTTATTCATTCATTTTGCTGTGTATTATATTCCCATTGACCAGAATTTTGAATTTTTACCTTAATGGTCTTCCTCAAAGTCCTCTTGTTGTTGGGTAAGGCACAGTTTTTGGTTTCTACCAAGTTGAGAAAGGGTAGGAACCAAGAACTGTTGCACAATAAGAGGAGCTAGTTTCTAATTCTATGTTTGGTAGTCCTATATTGAATCACAGCCAGCTAGCATCCTTAGCTAATTTTATCCGTCTCTCCCAGGAGTGCCCCCAGCTGCTGCCTGCTGAGCGTATCCTGGTACCGGTGAACGTGGTGAAGCCCATCACTTTGCGAGCCAAGAACCTACCCCAACCTCAGTCGGGCCAACGGGGCTACGAGTGCCTGCTGACCATCCAGGGCAACGAACACCGCGTCCCCGCCTTGCGTTTCAACAGCTCCTCCGTGCAGTGTCAGAACACTTCGGTGAGCATCCGACTATGAGTGTTGGCAGCAGATTAGCATGGAAAAAAAGGCTTTATGCCGCTCTTGTGTTTATACAAACGCATCTCCTCCTTATGCCTGTCCTCATCACTCTGACTACTTGTGTGTCTATGGGATTAGTGTGCATAATCATCACACAATCCAAATATTGTACTTTGATTGAGCGCTGAAAGAGGGAAACTGTAATCTTGCCAAAAAAAAAAAAAAACGATGATTCTGACATCAAAATCGTCTTTGAAAGGTGTATGTGTGTGTTTATTGCTTCAGCCACCTGTTGCATACAGAACATGTTCAGTTTCTATACTCAGGAGATAATAACGGCCACTTTCTCCCTCACGACTCCCTGTTTTTCCTGCCTCCCCCACTTCGGTTGCCGTGGCGACAGTACTTCTATGACGGGATGGAGATGAGCAGCCTTCCCGTGGAGCTGACCGTCATCTGGAACGGCGACTTTAGCATCGATAACCCCGCCCATAACAAAGGTGAGCGGCTTGTAATTTGTTCGTTTTGCTAACGCGCACGTATGTAATGTTAGCCTAATCACAACACACATGCCACAGGGCCATTCCTGCCCTTGAAGTTAGTCACCATGGCAACAGGCGGGCGGTGTGCTGAGGTGTAGCAAGTCACGCCTGATGTTTCCTTGTGGAGTGTTTAACTTCGTCTTTTGGAGAATTACTGCGGCCAATCAAAATGAAGAACCAATTCTACACAGCAATTCCTACCAACAAGTGTTGACAATTACTTGGAGCAGCTTTTGAAAATAATATAATAAGCCATAAGATGCCTCATCTAGTCCAAAGGCAAAGTTTTTATTCAGTGACAAGTAGCGTGATATGATTAAATGACACTAATGTATTTTAAACATGTGCTCTGAAAAAGCAAAATGAGTGATGGCTACCAGGCAGCAGCAACAGAAAAGAGGAATCATCATCTCCCAGGGCGTCACGAGATGGACAGATCACACCTCCGTCTAATCGTAATTAGGAAGAAAACGTCTGGCCTGTTGCCATGGTGATAGTATGTTAAATGTGCGGAGGCGTGAGGCACCACAGTATGAGTGAAGAAACTCTCCTGTTTGTTGTTCTCTGCCTATTTGCTTGAATTTGTCACAGTTTCAGAGTGTGAAGCTGAAGATTTGTTTGGAGTTCTTTTCTCTTCAATTATCGCCATGTTCTTATTGCGTGCAGTTCATCTCTACAAATGCGACGCCCAGCGTGGAAGCTGTGGCCTGTGCTTGAAGGCGGACCCTCTGTTTGGTTGCGTGTGGTGCAAAGGGGAGAACCGATGCACGCTCAAACAACATTGCCCGCATCCGGAGAACCAGTGGCTGGAGCACAACGGCATCAACAGCAAGTGTACCCACCCACGTATTACGCAGGTGGGACTCCCGCCGGAATCAAAGTTAAACCCGGTTCAGGAACCGGAATCAACCCCTGGCGGGTATACCGGAATGTAATCCCAGATTGATGGGTTGACCCACGACCTCCGTGAAGAAAGCGATGAAGTGCAGCATGACTCAGATTATGTCGGCACATTAATGATGGAATGAGGGGGTGGAAATGGAGGCTACTGAGGAGATGTTCAAGAGTGGAGCTGTAATGACAGAGAGGAAAGAGGCAGCGAGAAAAAAAGTAATTCAGCTTTTGTAGCAACGTAGCCCTCAATTATCTCGTCCCAACTTTAATTGACGCATCGTTGACTCGCTTTTTTGAAGCTACGCCTTGTTTGATAATATACAGTGGGTCCACTGGGCGCAAAGATAGACATCCACATGGGGGGCTTGTTAGTCCGGAACTTGTAATGTGGCGAGGACGATACCTCTCCCACAAAGCTGGAGCTCATTAGGATGCATGTGTGGGAGTTACATAAGCCTGAAGCCTGAAGAAGTCACTAAGGTCCATCCATCTGTGCAGATCTAGACGTTCAGTCAAATTATATGGCCATTACCATTTTGATAGTTTTGGACCTCCCTGACTGGATCTGTCAATCTTTGGTTTCTATCTTCAGATTACTCCTCTACGAGGTCCCAGGGAAGGCGGCACCCTCGTGACCATTCGCGGCGACAACCTCGGCTTGGAGTTTCGCGAGATCCAGGGCAACGTGAAGGTGGCAGAGGTGGAATGCACGCCCATCCGGGACGGTTACATCCCTGCAGAGCAGTAAGTAGAGAGACTTTAGTTCTGACTTTAGAAGCGGCAGGTTTCCGTAACGTCTCATCCACAGGATCGTGTGCGAGATGGGTCGTGCCGAGAAGAGTCAGTACACGGGGAATGTCAAGGTGTGCGTCGGCGTAGGGGAGTGTCGGCCGGAATTCACAGCCAAGTCGTCCAAATACTACTACTTTGTGGTAAGAGGTCGATTTATGCAGGAATATAATTTTTAGGACCTAGGACCTAGACTGTCGGCCAGGTCATAGTTCTTGTGTTGATGTTATTTTTAACCACCCGCATATTGTCTGTCCAGATCCCAAGGATCCACAGCATCAAGCCTAACAGAGGCCCCGTCTCCGGGGGAACGGTGGTCAGCATCACAGGGAGCCATCTGGACGCCGGCAGCAACGTGTCCATTATGTTTAAAGACCAGCCGTGCACCTTTCTCAAGTTAGTCGTCCGCCGTCATGCCTGACCCCCCCCTGCACTTAGCCAGTCAATTAAAAGCACACACTGCGTCATATAAAAGAATCGCACAGACATTCCAGAGCCTCAAGAAATCAGATTATATTCAAGTCAGTGGCAAAGCGAGCCGCCCCGGATTTATGATGTCCATAAATATCCTCCTAATGAGTTTCCGTTTTCCATCACGGCTTTCATGTCTTCTTCAATACAGCACCAAGCTCCTTCGGTAAGTTATGCTCTCATTTAGCTGATAAGGCTAGCGCGTGCTTGAGGGCGTGTCTCCGTGGTGATTGGCAGCATCAAGATGTTTGCCCTTAAGAGCCGCCCTCACCACTAAATATGGTCGGAAAAGAACATCACTAGATCATCATTCATGCATTCAAGAAAACCTTGGAAAAATCATGGCTAACTAATATTGTAAGTTAGCCTCATTCATCAGTTTTCTGGAATCTAGCATACATTCAGTTCAAGGACAGTTCAATAATTTAAGTAACCATTGCTTGATGTAGCCTCATTACATGGTTTTACAGACGCGATGGATTATGGCTAACGTGCCGTACGCACGCGTCGTTGAACGGCTACGGCAACGTGCCGGTGTCGGTGAGTATCGACAAAGCCCAGCTCCAGAAGGACCTGCGCTTCGAGTATGTGGAGGACCCCACCATCACCAAGATAGAGCCCGAATGGAGCATCTACAGGTAACAAGGAACTCAAATATTACAGACGTTCCTGCCAGACCTTAGACGTCTATATGCGTCAATGGCAGTAAATGATGCCAATTGTAAGTAACAACCCAACTGTGACATTTAGATTCTCATTATTTTCTCTCTTTTTCAGTGGCCACACTCCGGTGACAGTGACAGGAACCAACCTGGACATCATCCAAACACCGCTAATCAGAGCCAAATACAACAATCACGAGACACTCAACGTAAGTCGACTCGGACCGCTCGTCTCTGGCGCCACGATGACGTAAACGGGTCAAAAGTAGGGCAGAGTGAGCGGATTGAAATTAATAGAGGCTGATGAAATTTGTCTCCACGCATCTGCAATGATATCCGTAGAGATTGTCCCTTATCGGAATCTTTGTAGCTTTTATTCAACCCGTACAAAGTTCTTTTTCGATTTGACTGAAGATGAGAGACTGAAAAGGGGATGATAGTATCTACACGACATAATGATTTGGCCTTACAGATTTTCCAAGGTTTCATTTTCAATTTCATCTCCATCAAACTCACACAGCCATGTCTTTGTGGCGTTAGTCTCCAACACACACACAACACAATCCAGTCAACTTTGAGCAAGGACACATGACAGGAATGTTTGGCAGACCTTTTCCAGATATGTCCAATGTGACGTTCAAGGACCCAATTAAAGCGACAGGCGCTGGTCGGCGTGGCTTCACGCTGAAGGTTATTGTTGGCGTCTCAACAATGTTTGCGCAAGGTCTTTTCTGGCACGGACAGTTCCATAGAGACATATCAGACAAAGCAGTCTTGTTTTTAAATAAGTTTTATAAATAGCAAAGGAAAAAGTCAAGGGCCAAAAAGAGAGACATGTCAAGTCATTTTGTCGTCTCCAGTTGTGCCAGGTTCTGAGCCCGACATCAATGCAGTGCCAGGCCCCGGAGCTTCCCATCAGTCTGGCCCAACAACAGGAGGCACCGGAGAGGCCCGATGAGTTCGGATTCAAACTGGACGACGTGCAGGCCGTCATGGCGCTCAACAACACCAACTTTATCTACTACCCCAATCCCGAGTTTGAGCCTCTCAGCCCGTCCGGTGTTCTGGAGCTTAAACCCGGATCGCCCATCATCCTCAAGGTACTGTTCATTCACACTCCACATTCTCTTTAAGGACCTTGAGAGGTTTTTTTTGCTTTCCTCCAGGGACGGAACTTCCTGCCTCCCACCAGCAGTGGAAACGGAAAGATGAACTACACGGTTCTCATCGGAGAAAAACCGTGCATGTTAACCGTATCCGACAGCCAGCTGCTTTGCGAGTCGCCCAACCTGACGGGACGCCATAAAGTTCTGGTGAGTGACAGCAGGGCAAATCCGTGTTGGGACAGACGAATGTTGCCTTCTGTTTATCCGCACGCAGTCCCAGACAGACTGATTGTCCGTGTGGTTCTCATTGCCGCCCACAAGACAAACAAATAGGCCGTCTGTGCCGATTTGGACCGCAGGAAACTCAATAAGGACTCCATTTATGGCTACTTTGCTCCAAATGTTTCCTGCTGTTTCCACCTGGGCATGATTGCTTTGAAACAATAAGAGAAGCTCAAGTTTGCACACATTCGATTTGAATCAATATGTCTGTCTTGGAACAAAATCATATGAAGTAGGAGACTTTTTTTGTCTAGACACAGAAAAGCCAAAGCTGCCCGTGATCTGTCCTCAGGCTCGGGTAGGTGGAATCGAGTTCTCGCCGGGCGTGGTCCACATCACGTCGGACAGCCCGCTAAGCAGCACGGCCATCATCGGCATCGCAGCGGCCGGGGCTTTGCTGCTCCTTGCCATCGTCATGGTGCTCATCGCCTACAAGCGCAAGTCTCGCGAAAGTGACCTGACCCTCAAGCGGCTGCAGATGCAGATGGACAACCTGGAGTCGCGGGTGGCGCTGGAATGCAAGGAGGGTACGAAACTCATACACGGGAGTCTTTTTCGAGGCTGTGTTTTGACCCACTTTATTTCTCTGTTAGCTTTCGCAGAGCTACAGACTGACATCCACGAATTGACGAGCGACTTAGATGGCGCGGGAATCCCTTTCCTGGACTACAGGACGTACACCATGAGAGTCCTGTTCCCAGGGATTGAGGAGCATCCTGTACTCCGAGACCTTGAGGTATGCCTTCCTGGTCCTTCGTGATTCTGCATCCTAACCATGTGGGATGCCTTGTTAAAAATCAAATTAAAAGTCAGTCAGTCAGGTAAGAAGTAAAAATAAAACATCTCCTAATTTATCCCCGACGGTGACATTGATTGACAGCCATAATTGAGCGAGTCATCTTGTTCCATTAAGGTGATGATTGACCCCCATTCCATTGGCCTCAAGGTTGGCCACTTTGTCCCTTGATGAGAATTTGCCAGTAATAAGCAATATTAATTAGGCTTTAATTGGTATAAATGTCAGACTGCGCGGAGAGACGATATGCGACGGCAGCCTAATGAAGGAAGCAGAAGGCTGCTCTTAGGTGTTTGACGCGTGCCAAATTGTTATTGATGTGTCGTCAGGGGTGACAGAAATAGTCCAAGTGATGGAAAGGATACAGTAATATTCCGGCTTGCGCGCTGATGAAAACACAAGGCAAGATGACAGCTGCAGGGACTGCAAAGAAATAGCACGTTAAAAGCCCAAACTCCGTAGATGCTCGTTAGGAAACAAACATGGAGGTCGGAAGCTCCAAACGCGGCGGTTGGTATAATCGGCTCGGAGTTGCGGCGGGCTCGGCTTTGAAACAGCGACGGCATCAAAGCTTCTAAGCGGGCTCTCGAGAGGCTCGCCGTTTTTGGTACGCTGACGAGACGAGTCACAATCTCGTTTGAGAATTTGGTCGTACTTCTTATACTTGGACTCTATTCTCATAAATACTGTAATTGCGATTTTTTTTTTTTAACGGTACAGGTTCCAGGCTACCGACAGGAGCAGGTGGAGAAGGGCCTGAAGCTGTTCGGCCAGCTGATCAACAACAAAGTCTACCTACTGTGCTTCATCCGCACATTGGAGGCGCAGCGTGGCTTCTCCATGCGAGACCGCGGCAACGTGGCCTCGCTCATCATGACGGTTTTACAAAGCAAGCTCGAATACGCCACCGACGTCCTGAAGCACCTTCTGTCCGACCTCATCGACCGTAACCTGGAGAGCAAGAACCATCCCAAGCTCTTGCTTCGCAGGTAGGACGAATTTGATCCATCAACGTCCGATAAAATAAGACTCAACAAATCCTTCTTCGGAATTTATTCCCTCACGCAGTTTGCATGACTTCTGTCACCATCTTTATTTCTGCCTCCCTCCTCTCGCTGCTTTCTTGATTGCTAAATCAATGCTAACAGCGTATCTCTGGCACAGCTTCTGAGCACGGCTACCCACTGATTCTTCGGCCAAGAAGTGCTGCATGTGTGCCTACCACACACACACTCACACACACACCACACACACATCATTCCATCTGTCCCATCTCAACCTGCGCTGAAGTACAAGCACCAGGCAAGCTAACTAACGAGAGCCTTCCACAACCATCTGTCGCAGTCTCTGCCGCAATCTCCTCTTCCTCCTCCTACTCTTCATCCCGCCGTGCAGACACACTGCTTGTACACACTCACACACACGGTAGATTACTTTTGGGTAGTATTTACTGTATGTTGTCAACCTAGCTGTATTTGTACTACCAGGCAGGTTTAAAAGCGACGTCGTGCCTTTCTCTCCTAAAATGGTTGCCATAATATGGATGACACGGTTTTGTCAAAATACCCAAAGGATCAACAATGATCTTGGTCAAAAGTTTTACAGCAACCCAAAGTATAAGATTAGCTTGAACTGGTACAAAGGTGAGGTTAAAACAAAACACTTCACTAGCATAACCAGGTAGTCTCAAGACTTAAACCCAATCAAATTAGTTCTGATTGAACTGTCTCGAAGAGTTTAAGCAAAGCTTCTGCATCAGAACTGATAACTGTTTGTTCAGTGCTTTCATTTGATCCTTGTCTGATTTCTGGGAAGAAAGAATCAAACGTTGCTCGGTGACCTTGACGCAGGATGAGATTTGATGGGGGGTGGGGCACAGCGGTGAGAAAGATAATCCACCCCAGGTGTTATGCCAGACCGGCCCACTGGCACGGCGGGCCTCGGCGTGAGGCCCCCTTCAAGTGGCTATCTGGGCGTCGAGAGGGCGGGCGGGCTGCAGATGGCCGCCCCCAACTTTCCGACAATAGCTAATCCTAAAATGTTGATGCCTTTAAATGTCTGTCCACCCCGCTGCTGGCCACGAAAAAAAAGGAGATCAGATCCTCGTTTGTGCCCTCACCAGCGCCGCTGATGTTTTTATGCATTCACAAGGATGCCACGTATTCATTTGCTTTCTATTGTGCACGGATAGAATGTCAGTCCAGTGAAGGAAAAAAAAAGAAAAAAAAAAGAGTTTGATAATGAGACCAGTGTTCCTACAGGGAGCACATCAATCTAGCGGGATCAAATCAAGCATTTTAATTGCTTTGCATCGCATTCAAATCCCAGACACAGGTTTTTTTTTTTTACATTTTGTGTCACCGCAATTATGTTTGTGTACCCAACAGGCATCATAACGATGTTGACACAGAATACTGATAAGGGGATAACGTCGTGTTTATTATGTGTCGGGTCTCTTCGCAGGACCGAGTCTGTGGCGGAGAAAATGCTGACCAACTGGTTCACCTTTCTCCTTTACAAGTTTCTCAAGGTAACCAACTTTTAAAGTTTGTCTCCGGTGGTGAAATGAGTCCGACTTTTCCGTTTCTAATCCTTCCTACAGGAGTGTGCGGGCGAGCCGCTCTTCTCGCTCTTCTGCGCCATCAAGCAACAAATGGAGAAAGGTCCCATTGACTCCATCACAGGAGAGGCGCGTTACTCTCTAAGCGAGGACAAGCTCATCAGACAACAGATCGACTACAAGACGCTGGTGAGAAAGAGGAAAGCATCACCAAGGCCTTAAAGTATTATCAAGCACATTCTGGTTGTCTTTGGGTCCTAAGGTGGTGAATTGCATCCACCCGGAGAATGAGAAGAGCCCGGAGATTCAGGTGAAGGCACTCAACTGTGACACCATCAGCCAGGTGAAGGAGAAGATCCTGGATGCCATTTACAAGAACGTGCCGCACTCGCATCGCCTCAAAGCCTCCGACATGGACCTCGGTATGACCATCTCCTTTGACTCTTGGACCTAATAGATTCCTTTTCGGTTTCTAATTCTTAACTCTCCTTCGATTCACACTGTCTTTCGTGATTTTCGTAATGTTCACTGCCAACAGGTAGCATTTTCCTACGAGTATATTTATAACCGACCCGAATCTCGTAAGAGCCCAGTTCATCCCGTTGGGAATAAGGACTACGCTTAAGTGCGACGATTGCTTTAGTGTCTTCTTTTTCCGGGACACTCCAGGATCAAATTGTTTTTCCCTTTGGGTCGCCTGTTATTGATGGAGCTCTGGGAGAAGCTTGTCTGAGGAAGAAGTACTCTACGGCTTTACATTTTTAGATCCATAAATGTCCATCGGCTGGTGTATGAGACCCAACCATGGTTGACTCGCATAATCGACATATTGCAGTATGCACAATCTAATTGCAAGGCCTGATAAGGATAATAGGCTCGAGGAGGAGTCTCTCCTGAGACACATTTGTCCTGAGTGTAGTTATCCGAAGGCCTTGTGGTTTATTTTATTCTCACTCTGTTGCAGTATCCAACAGGGCCAAGAACAAAGAATCTGCTTTGTTGTGTGTGTGTCCTCACATGTCTCGTTGACTTTAGGGAATGTGTGTAAACTACAGAATAAGACACTTTCCCAGAAGTCTTTCTGATTGTGCACGAGTCCGTAATAGAACATTTACACTACTGAGTCCATACGTGAATTGGCATAATCCCATTTACGAGTTTATAGTTTGATCTATTCCTCGTCCTTCCCGCGTTTGGTACACTGGGACTTGTTGACAGGTGCTCATTTCCATCTTGATAGGAAGATTTTCTGTGTAGCTTCACAATGGAATAATAATATCAACAGGACATTCCAGTGATTCCGCTCAATCCTCATGTGGTCGCTGTTTTGTTTCTTTCCCTTGCCATGATTGGACTGGGGGATGATGAGTTTATCTTACGCACCTGTTGATTGCGCGAATCCTTTCACAGAATGGCGTCAAGGCCGAGGCCAGCGTGTGATTCTGCAGGACGAGGACGTCACCACCAAGATCGAAGGAGACTGGAAGAGACTCAACATGCTGGCCCACTATCAGGTAACCCTCATTGTGGTTCCATTCAGCATACCCATAATAGGAGCATGTCTAAGGGTTGCAAAGACGCGGGAATACAAAAGACGTCCCCCCTCGCCCACCCCCCCTGCCTTCACTTGATATCAACATTGTAGATTGAGTGAAATAATGATAGCATCTTAATAATCGTGCATGCACAAAAAAGGCCCCGGGTACTTATTCCCTGTCCCATCCAAGCAAACAATGATAGAGATCACTTCAATTAACCCTGCAGCGTGGCTACTCCCATTATTCACAATACTCTCACACTGTGTGTACGTGTGGCCCAGTTGTGTTAATTGAAACCAGTTTGGATGAGCTGGGAAGTGACAAATCCATTCACACACACACACGTTCTTCGCACCTACACACAACTCATTCCTGAGAGGAGCCCATTATTATTCAATTGAGACGTCACACAGGCCCACACCAAACCGTCAATCATCGGTGTGGGTGTCAGGTATAATCACATCTTCCGATAATCATTCACTGTTTATAAATTGGTTCTAGTTCTGTAAAGTTCAGATTCTAATGTTGTCGGTTGAATGTGCGACAGGTGCCTGACAACGCCGTGATGGCCTTGGTTCCCAAACAAGTAACGGCGTACAATTCGGTGAACAACTCCACTGTGTCTCGAACGTCTGCCAGCAAATATGGTGAGTACATTCTTTTGACAGTCTTGTCCCGATTGGTGGATGCGGAATCGGCATCTAGCACTCTCCCCAGGTGGGGGTCATATTAATCTATATTCAGTAGGCTTTGGATAACCTTCTGTAATCAGATGTTTCTACCTGGAGTGACTGCTGAGGATCGTTGCAAGCATTATGCAGTGTTTATTTGTTCTCCGGTCAGCTGCTGATCAAAGCGAGCAAGCACATCAGACATGGTGCAATATTAGCCTGTGAAGTCTCACCTTTTGCCATCGCTCAATCCAATTAGCAGAAGCTAGCAAGGATACGGCGACTCTCTTTCTTCAAACGCCAGTGCCATCCAATTACCATGGAGAGTGTAGCTGAAAAGATAAAACGCCTTAAGAATAACACTGGAATCGGAATTAGTTTTAAAAACCTGACCCGTTGAATACTCAGACTTTCTGCAGGCAGCTCCTCACTCTTTGCCTCTAAGGAGCGATTGATTGCTGCCAAAAAGCTGCTGATCAATTTCCACTCACACTGTGTCAACATTCAGTGAGCCATGCGTTTTGGAAATGTCATGGCCCCGCTCCATCCGCCGGGTGGGCACGTCGTATTTTAGCTCTTCGATTTTATGTCAGCCAGTGTCTCGTCACCCCCCCAAAGACAAAGGTTTAACCACTTCTCAGGATCTTGAAAATACACTATTTGGTCCTATTTTTGATTTCATTCTCCACCCCGTGCAGAGAACATGATCAAGTACACTGGAAGTCCCGACAGCCTGCGTTCCCGGACGCCCATGATCACGCCAGACCTGGAGAGCGGCGTCAAGGTGTGGCACCTGGTCAAGAACCACGAGCACGGTGACCAGAAGGAAGGTGACCGTGGCAGCAAGATGGTCTCCGAGATCTACCTGACCAGACTTCTGGCTACCAAGGTGAGGCTAACACTCAGCCTGACCTCCATCCAGCATTCCCATGACTCAGGAAAAGTCTCTCCCTCGTTTGCATATTCATTTGCAGGCATCATCTCTTTGGAAAGGATTATTCAAATGTATTCCACCCACCCCCTTGAGGCGACGAGATGAGAGAGAAAGTAGATAGTTTGGTAGTTTTGTTTGTTTTTCTCCTCTCTGGAATTGGGCGTTGACATCTTATCAGAAGGGCTCGAGATATTAGGTTGTTTGAGGTTTTTCCGCACAAAAAAAAGACATTGTGAGTTATTTAGAGTGGGGCAAAGCACCAGAAACAATACAGCAAGGTCTTGGAAGGGGAAGGTGGAGAAATTATTGACCTGGATTTGAGCTAGTGTTGTAGTCAAGACCACACCAACAGAGACCAAGACTATCGAGACTTCGAGTTCATATCGAAGAAGCGTTTCTCACTGATCAGAAAAGTACTGGTCTGGTCTCGACTGGTCTTGATCTAAAATCCATCCGAGACACAGTAAAAAAGCGAGCTGAAACTAAGACCCTGGTGTCGAGATCAGTCTCGAGACCAAGACCAATCTCCAGAACTCCAACACCAATTTTGAGTTGCTTTGAACTCGTGTGGGACAGCTCAATTTTTTTAAGTTAAAAACACAAAGAAAACACAAAAGACACACGAGAGACATCGAGCAAGACGTCTTTTATATCATCTCTACTCATTTTCGACATGATCGGCACTTGGTGTTTGCGCTGTTATGGCGAGCTGGTGTTTTGCCGCCGCCGGGGGAAGAAGAGCAGCCGGCGGTGATGTCTGCCGACGTACACTCTTGAGATGGAAGACGTGAAATGTCATTGCCTCGGTACTACACGCTCGCTATACGTCACATCTCCTTGTCAGATAATAGTCTGGCAAAAAGGGCCCATGGGCTTGAACCAGTGAGATATGATTCTATCTACATGGCGGGGGGAAAAAAGAATGCTGTCAGGAATGAGGGCCGCATTAGAATTGCAGTTATGATTGTCTGGCTAACGGAATTGTCTTCTTCCTCTGATTCGCTCAGACACTCTAGCCCAAATTGGATTTTTATTTGCCTGCACCTCATTCCAAATAGGAAACCTCTGTCCTTTTCATTGCATCCCATCAGCTCATTCCTCCTCATTCTACAAGAGGATTAGATTCCGGCGTCGTCTTTGCGCCGCTTTTTCTTCTTCCTGTCAACTCGCCAACATTAAATCAAACGAGAGTCAACGATGCAGTGTGTGCGGGAGCTAATCCGGCAACACAGAGCCGTTTAGGTGATGCCGCTTCTGTTAGCGAGACGCTATGGAAAGTCCATTGACACGTCATTCACAACATTACAACTTGTATGCCTTTCATGTTTTTGCCAAGTCCAAACTCTCATTCTTTCCTTTCCAGGGCACGTTACAGAAGTTTGTGGATGATCTTTTCGAGACCATCTTCAGCACAGCGCACCGAGGAAGCGCCCTGCCGCTCGCCATCAAGTACATGTTTGACTTCCTGGACGAGCAGGCCGATAAACACAACATCCACGACCCGCATGTGCGACACACGTGGAAGAGCAACTGGTGAGCTGACAACGGTTGTCGTTTGATCCCGAAGTGATATTTTTGGCCGGTGTGCTACAAGCTTCACCGCAGGCCTAATAACCATCCGCCATCTTAGAGGCGCGCTGCCAACAATCTCTACTGGCAGACATTTTTTGGGGCCAGAACTCCCACTGGAAATCTCCACGGTCACAAATGCGCGATTAATAGTAATATGTGCTGATGAACTCGAGGGTGGCGAGGGGTTAAGTGAGCTGTGAAGGAGGGGCGATGAAATAATGAAAAAAGGCAAGTGGACTCTGTGGGAGTTCAACGCACGCTAATATCTTATTAGCCTTCTGACCCTTTGCCAAAGATCCCAGCATGCTTCATTCACATGAATGTGTATCAAGGGACAAATAAAGAGGTGGACACGGAGGGAAAACCATCATTGTAGAGGCACTATTTAGATTTCCACAGACATTAAATGTCTTACTCAACATCATGTCATCGGTCGACGGTAGCGATTTGGACGCTAGCAAGTTGTGGTAGCGCTTGTAGCGACAAACATGAAGTTGGAGGAGCTGCCACTTTGTTTCAACTAAATCCAAGATGGTTTAAAAAATAGAATGTTGAACATTCACCCTTCATCCTTGCTTTCCCAGCTGCTTGGGAACTATCTAGCTAAGCTAACCCTCCGCTGCATTAGCTACTAGCTTCAACTGGCTTACAAGTTAAACACTGTCTCTTTTAATATCTTCACCTGACATGTTGAATAAGTTTCATATCTGAAAAGTATTAATAAAAGAGGGCAAGGGTAGCTAGCTAAACACGTGAATGCTAACAACCAAGATACTAAAACCATCATCAGTGTTTGTTTAAATTAATGTGGAACAAAATAATAAAAACGACACACAAAGCCCACACTATATAACACATTCGAAAATAGTGCCATGATCATTTTGCACAGTAGTTTATATTGCAATTTAGATACTATAAACTCCTGGAAATATTTTGGAGACTAACGTGACCAACAAAACACAATGTCATACTGCATCATCAATTTTGTCACACAGATATTTTGTCAACCATAAATATTACATAATCTTTTAAGCCAAGGCTCCAAAATAAGCAACAACATAACAGCTCTAATGTCACATTGTATTTGTTTGACAAGACTGACGTTTATATGACGCGACAGATCCCGGCGGTTGGGATTTAAACAAAACGCACGGATGACTGCCATGTAACATCTCCAGAATTGACCCAGCAGGAAATAACTGCAGACAATTCTGTGATTCTCCACACTGTTGATGATGCGTGGGTGTTATTACGGCGTTTCTTTTGAACACGCAGAATCATTTGAAAGAACTCAAAGAACGGGGCAGCTGGGGCGGCTTAGCGGCAGCCTAAATATCCCTCTGATCCCCCTCCTCACCTAATCCCTCTAGATTCTTTGCTTCGATTAATGTTCAAGTCATAATGTAGACTTTTACTTCCTGTGGTCCAAATCCTCTTGTGCTAGATTGTCCATCTTAATAGCTTTGTGGGCGTCCATGGAGCGGTGCTTTTTGATCACCCCTCCCTGTCCCACTCCCCATGATTGCATTTCCTCAAACAGCCTCCATGTCTCAGTTTTTGCCGCTTTGGCCAAAAGTGCAGACGATCGTGAAAATACAGTGATCCAAGTAGCTCGCAGTTTTTAATACAGCTCGAGCCCAGCAGCATTCGCATCCAGATGAGCCAACGGTGATTCATTTTGTGAGAAACAAGCCTCGCGAGTAAACGGCCGTTTTACAGTATGTCTTTATTATTCCGGACAGGCACAAAATAGGAGACAAACAAGCCAATATGGGCTCTGTGATTATGCAGTCTCCAGTGAGGACCCCCATGGTCAACGCCTGTTACTGAATATAGAATGAAGCATGGCAACTGTATTATGTCACACTTACTTACTATTACCGTAATTCGTTTGTTATGGTGTAATGCTGCCTCATGTGGCCGCACTTATCGCAAATGCCAAAAACTACCACTGCATCCTATATATCGTTTTCTAACTAACATTTAATTAAAAACTACAAATCATACTTATTGTTATGCTATGTTGTCTTACTGTAAACAAAACCCGTTAAAATCTTTATCGTAAGACATTTTGTATTGAAACAATGAATCATAAGACATTGTTGACAAAGTCGATTAATCGATGATGTCATCGACCGGTTTCACGTAACGATATTTCACCGGACAGTTATCAGGCACTTTGAATCAAACTTTACTCAAATTCAATTCGACACCTGCTACAAAGTCGATTTTTGAGAAAATTATATATATATTTTTAAATGCGCCTTATAGTCCAAAATATACGGTACTCGCTGTAGACTGAACGATACCTCTTTCATTCAGTGCGTTATTTTATTTCTATTCTTTGCCCCGGCAGCCTACCTCTGCGTTTCTGGGTGAACGTGATCAAGAATCCTCAGTTCGTGTTCGACATCCACAAGAGCAGCATCACCGACGCTTGCCTGTCTGTGGTGGCGCAGACCTTCATGGACTCCTGCTCCACCTCGGAGCACCGCCTTGGGAAGGACTCGCCGTCCAACAAGCTGCTCTATGCCAAGGACATCCCCAGCTACAAAAGCTGGGTGGAGAGGTGAGGTCAGGCCCGACGCTGCCGGGCTTTGATTCCGTCAGTCCAACATGATGAGAAATCGTCATCTACGAACCGTGAAACGCATTTGGAATGATTAGTTGGAATGGATGCGAGCACCTTGCAGTATTTTTGAGTGTGTGTGTGAGAATATACATGCAGTCATTTGTCCAAATGAGCCTTATATTACATTTACTCGTCTGAGGGTGCTGGGAAAAGGCTCGTGAATAAAAGATGGTGCCACGCTGCACGTTATTCATGCGCCGGCAGCTTTTGGAAGCAGGCGGCAGCGTATGTGCGCCGGCTTAAGGCTCAGCGGTGCCCTCATTAGTCATGTGTGTTGTGTTCCTGCAACCTGCCAGGAAACTGATTTACTGATACGTGCGTGCAGGTGTGAGGATGCTGATTCATCAGAGTTTACGCCCGAGAGCTGCTAGTTGAGTAGGTTAGAAGTTTTAGAAGTAGGAGTAAGGAAGTCAGACAGTAACTCACTGTATAGGTTGAAAGTAGCTTTAGGATGTTTGTGTCATTCATTTAGGGACGCCAAGTGGAGCGAGTTGCAGAGATGATGACACTTTCCATGAATTTGATAGCCTGGTTTGATGGCCTCCACCAGACATTCGCGGCGTCGGCCATTAAAGTCATTTGTTTACAAGTGCGGCGTCGTACGGGTCAGCACTTTTCCGAATCGGACATTTTACAGCCCTTTGTTTGAATTAAAAGTTGTCGTAAAATGGTTTCGTATAAAAAAAGGGACACGCGGGTCGGTTGTCCAATGGAGCATTTATTGTGGCAATATATTAGTTGTTGAGGATGTTAAACAGGATGTGTGTCATTGGCTTGTATTGTTCTGTCAACACAAAGAAAGGAACATTTGAATCTTTGTCATACTACACATGATGTCATGATATAATCCATCCATTTTCTGTACCGCTTAGTCCCCACGGGGGTCGCGGACGTGCTGGAGCCTATCCCAGCCGTCATCGGGGGACACCCTGAACCGGTTGCCAGCCAATCGCAGGGCACACAGAGACAAACAACCATACGCACTCGCACTCACACCTAGGGACAATTTGGAGTGCTCAATCAGCCTACCAAGCATGTTTTTGGGATGTGGGAGGAAACCGGAGTGCCCGGAGAAAACCCACGCGGGCCCGGGGAGAACATGCAAACTCCACACAGGGAGGGCCGGAGGTGGAATCGAACCCGCACCCTCCTAACTGTGAGGCAGACGTGCTACCCAGTGCGCCACCGAGCCGCCTCATGATATAATGTATTTGCAAAAACATATATATGTATATTAGTACGCATATATATATATATATATATATATACACACACATATATATACCACTCCCTCTGCTGCACACATGTGCGCTACACCACCCAGCCAAAAAACAAAAAAACAGCGCACTTGTCCTCCAGTTGGATAGAGCTGCGGGATTTAAATATGCAAATAAGCAGCTTTAATTAACATTGCTGATGGATGCAACACAGCTGCTGCTGTTGCTGCTGACTCCAACCAAGTGTGAACGCGTGCTGTAGTGTTCAAGGTTGAAACCTCTCGATGTTGTGTGTGTGTGTGTGCGCGTGCGTGTTTACAGGTATTACTCAGACATCAGCAAGATGCCGGCCATCAGCGACCAGGACATGAACGCCTACTTGGCGGAACAATCACGCATGCACATGAGCGAGTTCAACAGCATGAGCTCTCTGAGTGAGATCTACTCCTATGTGGGCAAATACACTGAGGAGGTATGTGTGCGCCACAAATATTGTTAATATTATTAGTGCAGTGAAAACTTTAATCATGGGGATAAGTTACAGACCCATGTGATATACATATACATGAAAAAAAACATTACTAACTGAATAAAACATTGTACTTTATATTGAAAAACACAAATGTACAAACAAACCATATAACTTCGTGTAATGTCCGTTAGCTTAATGCTAACATGTAAAGTGAAGCAAAACTGTATGGTGGCTATGAACTCAACTCATGACATCTGAAGTTTGCTGTCAAACTCAACATCAAATAATGAGAATGACATAATTTTCCTTCATGTATGCTATCTTGATGCTAACAGACAACGCTTAACAGGCTAACAACCAGCATTTAGTCACTGTAGTTGTGAAACTCTTCTTACGTCTCGCACACTAGAAGAAGCCGCTATGAAGTTATCGTGATTCACAAACAGTTTTATTCTTTGTCCCCTTTATGTATTTATTCTAAACAGAGCATACAATAGAGCAGGGGTGTCAAACTCATTTTTTTCACGGGCCGCATTGTAGTCATAGCTTCATTCGGAGGGCCATTATGACTGTCAACCCAAATAAATGTATGAGCACCTCATATTATATACGGTAAAAGCTACAAAACAAACTGACAAATGACTCGTTTTCAAATCAGACAAGTTTGTTATTATTAAAAGTGAAGACAATTTGCAATTCTAGTAATGACACGAATTTGATGCACAATTTGTCTTCGCGGGCCACATAAAATGATGTGGCGGACCGTATGTGGCCCCCGGCCCTTGAGTTTGACACCTGCGCAATAGAGGAAGAGATTGTTCCTGATTCTTGGGCACAATAACTTCCCTCGCTTTGTGTGTGTTTGTGTGTCAGATTGTCTGTGCACTGGAGCAGGACGACGCGGCCAGGAAGCAGCGGTTGGCCTTCAAACTGGAACAGGTGGTGGCCTTCATGACGTTGGAGAGCTGAGGACCGCACTTCCCAGGGTGCCACTGGGAAGAAGAGAAGAGACATCCCCCCTCCGCCCTCCCAACCCTTCCGCCCACCGTCCGCACTCTTGTCCGACACCGAGCCGTGCCTGAGCGAAAACCTGTTCCTCTTATGTTTTCATTCCTGCTTCCTCGATTGAATTATTTTGGGTCCCTCATCCGCTGCTGCATACAGACACCGAAAAAATGTTTTACATTTTTACGTTGCCTTTAAGAATGTACGAACAGTAATGCTTTCAAATCGGGAGGAGTGCGACAAATTGACGGCGGTTCTACGGATCTTGGACAGGCGACTGGGATCAATGCAAATATTTTGTTCCTTTTTCTCTCCCTTGTAGCTGGATTTGCATTCTAGACTGAGGTTAAGGGCTCAGGAGGGTACTGACAATGCTGCAGAGCCCCCTCCCCGCGTCCCCATGACCCCGACATTAGCACACGTTTACTAGCATTAGCTTCCACGTTTCCATCTGGCTAAAAAAACTTTCTCCTCTACCAAGCCCGACGCGGCCCGATGGGCTCCTCTGTAAGAAGCACACAAAGATAACGTGTGTGTGTGTGTGTGTGTGGTTTGAGAGCACACATACACGCATTTACACACACACACACTAATCAACAATGTCCCGGGATGTGCGGACATACAAAGTTGGTCAGCCTAAAAACCAAAGGAGCTTGACATTTTCAACACAAAAAGATGTATTTGTCAAGTGCCACAGAGGAACACAGACAACAACAACAAAAAAATACAACGAAAAAGAAAAAGGACAACCACAAAAAAAAACAAAAAAAAACTTGTGACTGGAACCTGTGTGCTACTTTTCTGACCTCAGTTTGTGGAGATGCTCCGTGGCTCCTGGCTTTTCCACACCTTTCTTTCCTGTTTTGCACAAGCCTTCAATGTGGACGCCGGCCGTAGTGTAGCCGCGGAGGCGCTGGTGTCGTCTTCGCGCCTCGGAAAAAAAAGAAAAACTGAACAATGGTGCGATGGTGAACTGAAGACTTGTCGGATGAGCGAGAGAGCGAGGCCACCTCTTGTATCCTGTGAAGCTCTGCCCTTTCTTTTGCCTTGACAACGTGCCCCATGTGGTGATGTGAATGTGCGGAGGCCGCCCTCGGTCCACCTTTATTGGCTTTTTAAGCGCATGTAAAACCATTTAAGAAAAAACGTATTTAAGGAGAAAAAAAAAAATGAAAAATAAGAACTCTAAGCCTTGCGATGATGATGTGGATGTGTTTGTTTAACTTTGTTTTGCTTGGAAGACTGGAGAGAAGGAAAAGCAGATAGCCGTATTGAAGTTTAAGGTGGAACCTTTATTCAGTTGACGCTGCAGAATCTGATAATTAGTATACAGCGGTGCCTTGAGATACAAGGAATTTATTCCGAGACAATGTTCCAATCTCAAATCGTCTTTCCTCATTGAAATGAATGAAAATGCCATTAATTCGTTAATATCACCCAAACTAAGGCTTGTATATTAAAAAAAAAAATACTCGCATCTCAAGGCTCCATTGTGCACTAAACACTTGCATGTTGACCGATTTGGATAAAAATTTAGTTGTCGACGGACTGGTCTCGTCGGCTGTCGTTCACATTCTGCAGCCCGAATCCGCTCGCGGGGTGTACGCTGGTCACGCTGGCTGTCAAACATATCAAGACATGGAGATAGAGAAGGTTGCAGTAAATGGGTAGACTTCTAAATTAGCCGTGTCCTTCATGTAGCTAAGCTAAATAAACACTGTGTGTAGAAGCCCTACCAGCCATGTGTACATATGCACCACCGAGTGACAGTACAGATAAAGTTTCCACCTTGAAATGTTTTGTAGGAATTACAGTACAGACGTCCTCCTAGCTCAGTATTATAGCAGGTGTTTTACACACATACAAAAGCAGAATTTTACTAGACCATATTTGAAAGATAAAGAGTATCTTATCAAGAGATCAAAACAGCCTGGGGGGATAGAAGGTGAGCTTCTCTAACTTTGTTATAATTAATTGTATACCTGTGTATGTAAATATAATGCATTCCTATTTTGCAGTCCAGAACAAAATACTATTTGTAATATAGAATAAACTTTATTAAGAAACCAAGGATCTTATTGTTGTTGTTTATTTAATGCAGTATAATTCCCAGTAGGTACAGCCAAGAGGTTTAAAAACATGTGTTTAAGGGTTAAAAATTGCCAGAATATTAGGTACAGCTTGGGACCACGCCTCCAAACGACGTCGAAACTAATGTGGGGGAGATGTTTAAAAGGTGTACATAATAAAAAGTCAAGTATGGCCAAAATATTAGGTCCACAGAAAATAAGGGCCACCATAAATAAATAAATAAATAAATATGAACGAAATTGAGATCACACCCCATGACGTCACTCCAAAATAATCGAAAAAGAACCAATAGGAAATTACCATGGGATGACGTCACTTAATGCGACCATACGTTGTGGCCGACGTCATCAGCGAAGCACGAGCCAGAACATCGTTAGCAAAACAAAACAAAACGAACAAAACAAAAAAGCCTTGTTTAATTGACGTTTTTCCAACTATACGTTGCACAGGAGGTGGACGTCCCAGGTAAGCTAACATTGTTAGCTATAGCTTCAATGTAAATTCGTGGATTTATTTATTTAAAATAAACTAAATGAAATTAAAACTACCAAGTTGAATTGAGAGAGGCGTCCCCTAAAAAAGCTCGGAAATGTTACTGGACCAAATAAATACCTGCTGTGAATTTTTACCTCCAGCTTCTTATTGTGTGAAAAAAGGCAACAACAATAAGCAGCTGGACACAAGTTAACCTAAAAAAGGTTACAATACTTTTCAGCTTCATCCTGAATTTTCATTCCATGTAAGTGCAACTATATACATATATTTTCCACCATCACTATTATCTGATTATTTTTTAGATATATATGTATTTAAACTTTTTTTTAAAAAGTTCAATTAACAATACCAAATTTAATATACATATAGCTTATGCTACAAAAAAAAAAAAAAAAAGGCAAATGAACCATAAAAGACTCCTTTAGTGGACTTCGTTTGACTTCAACCCAACAGATGCCCGGAGTGACGTGATTGTCAGACCAGCAAGTGATTCCAAGGACAAGCGTGAGAAATTCCCGGCGAGTAGGAGTCGGTAAAGCGCATCGACAGAACATCCGTCGACCGCTTTGATGCGGCAGTCAAGGGTTCTCCCAGGTACACGCCTTCCCAACACTCTCCCACTCATCCGCTTGGCTCTCAGGTAGCTGCTGCAGCATTCCTCCCTCTAAATCCTTCTCCCCCTGGAGATGTCAGGGAGGAATGCTTGTTGCAGTTAAACAAGACTAAAAGTGCTGAATGTTGAACGTCAAAAGAAGATTTTCAAAAGCAATTGTAAATGTAACCAAAGGGATACCAAAAACCGGATGTTTTCATTCCAGACAATCGGGCTGAGCTGAGACGGTTGTCAATAGAAACTGCACTGCAGCAGTGGGATGTTAATGAAGTTAAGGGAAAAACGTGTGCGGGAAACAGAAAAGCTACAAAACCATGAACACAGTATGTAGTGCAATGTAGTGGTTGTGAAATTCAAAAATTATTTTGATTTTACAAAGTAAACACGTAGACAGACAACAATGCTCATGAGCATATATTCTTTATCTTCTGCAAAAAACTATTAATAATATTGAAACTTTGTAACCAAGACTTCCCCAGACATCAGAAGAAGCAGCATAATGGCCATATTGAAGCAAATTAATTATTTTGTTCAATCATTTCATGATTCCTGTATGTTTTTATAAAGCACAATATTGTCGAGTGATGCTTTTTGAGTTCCCCCGCTTATAGCCCATACATATCACCAACTTTAGTGCCGACTTTCTTTTCAAATTAATCAACAATTGATTGTTATTTTCCCCATTTGTTCCTGCCCATTGAGCAAGTAAATTGCCACTCTCTTCTTCCCGCGTTTTTGACTCGTTCTTAATTGAAACTATGTTGTGGAAGAACTTCTGTTTGTATTGTGCGGGGTGATTTTTTGTACGAACCCAAAGGAGCAAGCGAGTGAGCTGGATGACAGCAATAGATGAGGACGAGCAAGTGAGATACTTGTCGGCAAAAGCCGTGTCGCAGGTGTACCGTCACGTCTCTTCACACATGCTGATTGTTTTGACCGAGATAATTGGGACCCTGTCTGCGTGTGTTGTGCCACGGATAGTTGTTTCAACACCTGCCAAACACGGCCCTTCGCACGCCATGGCAACACTGCGCCGTATGAGCACAAGCGAATTGAATTGGCTGCCGTCCAAATACTAAATGCACCTACGGATCACGTTAGAGTAAGCGCAGTTTACACTTAGCAATCAAATAAATAAATAATAATCATATCAAGTATTTCAATTTCTCATTAATTATCTAAGCTGAGCAATTATCTAATCAAATTAATGTTTCCTATGCTGTATTTGTAAAAATAAAAAAATAAATAATGATATGCTTCTATTTTATTTCATTTTCAATAAATCAACTAACAGATGATTTAATAAAATATTATTATATATACATACTGTAAAATATAATTTCATCAAATAATATATAAATGTTCAATATACTACCTGTAGATTTGTTTTTTCAATAATTTTGTATTATTATTTTATTATTTTCAATAAATCGATTCAATTTATTTAGTAAATAAAAATATTACCTATTGTCCAGATTTTATTCAAAAAATTATATTGTAATTCATTTGATGTCATACAAATAATTGTTAACTGTATGTTTATAGGTCAAATTATTTTACTAATATTTTTATTTCATTCACTTTGAATAACTCAATAAGAAAATATTTAGTCAAACACATAAATATTCAGTTTTGTTTTCAAATTGTATATTTATAAAAGATTTATTTTTAACTTCTGTTGTGATTTGGTGCCATTTAAATAAGATTTAATTGAATTAAATGAATGCACAATTATTTTTTATTTATTAGATAGTAATCCTGTTTTCTGACAATCAAGCAGTTAAACGGTAATTTAATGAGCCAAATGGAAACAAATACCTACAAAAAGGGTGAAACTGAACAAATGATGACAACACACTTAAAAGCAGACACCTCTATTACTTTTATTCTATTCACATTCCTGGTTCCAGGTTAAAGCTAAAAAAAAATTATTTAAGTGTCTCCATCTTTTCTCCCCAACACCCATATGGCGCAATTATCGATCTTGGAATCCAGATCCCCTGATTGGCCGAGCAGGTTTTGACGTCAGAACACCTTTTCCTCCAATAAACAGTCAAGTCGTTTGTCCTTCCCACCGGGGTCTGCAGTTGCATTATCCCGGACAAGAGTCCCTGGTGCTAAACAAAAAGAGCTGACAAAGGATGAAAAGTAACTCTCCCCGGTGTTTTTTTCTTCTTCTAAGGCCAGCCACTTTTATAGTGCGCCTATTTGTGTTTCTGTGTTGCACTTGCGCTGTCCATTGAGCAGTTCGAGAAACACACTTCTCATATATTTCATGTAAGAGAACTGAACTAAAGTCAAATCCGCAGCTTTGCCATCTCATACTTGCACTTTTCACGCTAATAATATACAAACCTTGACCTGAAAACCCAGAGGATTCTTCTCCAGGTTGTGGCCAAGGGTCAAGGCTATTAAATCTGGATTATAATAGGTTTCTGCCCCCTCGCTTTACCTTTTTTGATAGAAGCAGAAAAGTTCCCAGTCAGCAAAATTAGACCGGCTTCATAAATGATATTTGCTGATGCGTGCGTTACTGCCGCGTAAACTTTTTTTTTTTTTTTTCTGACTTTTACCTCCGTTTGTATCTGTATTCTAAAAACTTTCATCCGGCCCGTACGCCCACTTAATCAACATTAGAGATGCACACTTAAAAAGAAAAGGGGCCCAGAATCGATCCCCCCCTCCCCTCCCCTCCCTTCACTACCACTACCCCTCCGTACATGTTAAGCGCTGCAGTTTTGCTCTACGGTGAGCTACTCCGGCGGGTCATTGCATTTTTAATGTGGACTTATTTTCAAATGAATAATTTAGTGCCTGGTCAGCAAGCAAGGGTGATCCGGAATCTATCTGATGGGCGTGCGGGAGCCCAAAGGGAGGGGAGGGGGGCGTCGGGGGTACATGCAGCTTCAGGAAGTTTGAAGGTGCAGGAAAGTGCATGTGGTAGCACTCTGTTTACTATTGATTGCGTGTGTCACTTAATAACATGCACATCCATAGGAAGATGTCTCGGGAGATACAACCTTATCCCAGTTTTAAGGGTGTGCACATTTATGCAACTATATGATCTATGTTGTTTGTTTGACTCTTTTTTTTAAATGGAGTTATGGGTTCTATTTTTGGAGGATGTATCGAGGTCTCATTGTTTTACATCACGAACCTGGCAGCTGGACGGGGGTGTGTAGACTTTTTATACTGCGGTAATTTGGAGGAAAAAGTCATTGCCCATTCAAATGCAATCATCATATCGTAAAATATAATTTTCAGCTATTTAAGTCAGACTTTATCGCTTATAAAAAGAAGTTAACAGCCATGTAGTAAAACTCAATATAGAAAAAAAATGTGCTTCGAAGTGATCATATTATGAAGGTCTAAAATGTAAAATACGTTTTGCAAAAGTTTTGCTGTGTGTCATCCAAATTGTAGACGACACTCCAGCTCAGTTAGAAAATGATGTGTAACTTTTTTGGGGGGGATTTCCTTTGTTCCCAGCCGCTAGATTCTTTTACCACATTATGCAAATATGTACATTGAAAATCTCCGGGGGGGAGGGGGGAGTCAGTAATAGGGCGGAGTGGAGCGAGGGAACAGGGCAATTAAGCGGCGAATGCAACATAGATCATCTTGTCACACACAAGTGGACATCATAATGCCGAGTAATGGCCCCACCCATCTGCGGCGCAGGTAGAGGCGGGCTTCCTGGGGACTCTTGTGCTATTAATGAGGCCTCTTTGGGCAAAAGCACACACTCAGGGGTCGAAGGCTTGGTAGGCAAGGGGGGGGGGGGTGCCTCTGCCGACATGAATAACAAAAGGCAGAGCGGGATCATTTGGTACTCGGACGCCTCTGGGCTCCGCCGCTTTAATCAGGTTTGCGTAATGAATGCACCTGCTGTGAATCGCCGTTTATTCATAACAGTCACCCAAATGCGCTCGGACGCCGCTAGTGTGTATGTAGGCCAAGTAATCGAGCCAGTGTCGGCTTTTATTAACGGCCCCGGAGTTGATATGACGCAGTGACAATGTTATGACAAGGCCTCGGGTCACGTTAGATGGATCATCACCTTGGGATTTCTTCGTAGCAATGTCATGAATATTGAGAGATGAATTCACTCGCAGTAAATAGTCGGCTGTGGATTATCCCAAAACACTATAATGTGATGAAAGTCGAGTTAAAGTTGATTAAACGGCGACAGCATTGATATTTTTTTCGGCGCACTCCGGCAGCCCAATCAAAAACTGCCAAGAGTGATTGGTGGACAGAGTCGTAAAGTCAACTAATCGATTACCTAATAGAGGAGTTCGATCTTATTCTGCGTTTCCCACAATGCATTGCCGGCGGATATATTGAAAGGTTTGCCTCGCTAACATTGCGTCATTTGATATTTGTCATGCCTTCAACATGTTGCATTGATGGCTGTAATAGTCGGCGGATTTTTTTTTTTTTAGACTCCTGGAAATCATTACAAACCAAGGATTTGACACCCACCCAAAAGAAAAGTGATGAATCACCAAGAGGTAAGCTAATCACAAACATCGGTTAGAAATCCATCCAAAGAGAGCCTCACATAAACTTGGTGTTGTTTCCCCTGTCTTTTTTAATAATTATCATACAAGATAAGTATAAAACAAACATCGGTGCTAATTTTGATTAGCATGTCTGATACCATTTAGCTAGCGGACGTTCGTTGCTTAATCACTTCTGGGTCAAATCAAAGCAGATCCCATCATAGATCAATGAATAGAGTCGTAAGACTTCAAAACCAGGTCCTAATGGATTCTGCCACTCTGAATTATGTCGGAATTGGATTCCCCATTTTGTACCTTTTGTCACCGCCACTCCACACCTTGCATACGCCAACATGTGTCGCCGCCGAATTGATAAGCGTGTTTGTCTGCTTTCATGTCGTCTCAGCGAGGCGTGTGTGATCACGTGCCAAATGCGTGACCTTTTCCCATTTGTCTTTGTCGGCAAAGGGGGGGTTGGCTGTCCCGGCGCCGAGCCCTCTTCCCCCAGCTGTTGGGTTTAATAAAGAGCCGGTGGTGAACAGCATGTCACTCTCTCATCTTTGCAATGTCCCAGCGATGCCTTTGTAGCGGGCCCAGCGACACGCCAACAACAACTCTTGAATAAAGAAAACTGGCTAATTTAGCCGGGAGGTTAGCGAGCCCCGTTGCGGACACATCTGTCTCGTTGCATCTTATCTTCTTACTCTAAACGCGTTATTAGTAGTGCCAAATGGTGCCGCGGGGATTTGGAGCAATCGTGCGCTTTCCTTCCACAGTCCGCATTTGAAGAGCACGACGTTGAGCGTTGTCGTTGCGAATTTGCTTTCTGCCCGTGCCAAGGCATCTGCGAGTTTTAAATTAATCTCCAGAAGGAGGCTCAGGATTAAATGCACTGGAGCTGTTTAGTATCTGGACATCTGGGCTGTCAAAAGGATGGAGAGCAAGGTCTTGTGTCCTAAATCCCACTTCTTTTGTGATTGCGAGATTTGTCACCCGCAGCTAGACAAAGCAAAACACTTTTTTTTAACAAAAAAAAAAATCTGGCGAATTTCATCTCTAGTTTTGTCTATTTGCATACGTATTGGGTGAATTATTGTAGTCATTTAAATGAGAAGGGGAACATCCCTCTCGGGCAAATTCCAGCGAAAAAAAAAGCAAGCATTTTGATGGCAGACTTGCTTTTGTGATCAACTTTAATAGGCTATTTTCCTGGGGAGCTGCATTGAAGTGGAGCACATTAAGACCGCATAAAGTGCCTCATAAACTGCTCGGATTCTCCAACGCCATCATCATCATCATCACCGTCATCATCCAAGATAGACGCCCTAAAAGATTCATTTTCAAGTCCACTCAAGTCACAGTGGCAGATCAAGTGATACTGATGTGAAAAGTGTCTTAGTTTGCATTGTCGTCCACCTTATCGTCATGACGTACCTGTCCAGTAACATCACAAACAGACTTTTTTCTATCTTCAATGGAGACTGAAACAGTGGCTAGTTGTAAATTAAATAGTTACCAATTAATACCATAAGTCGTTACGTTAGGTGATTTTACAATATGCAAATAGCTGCCAACATACCACTAACGGCTTTTGCCAATACTAGCTAACGGACCTAGCGCCATATTCTAACTGAACGATATGAGCGCAGATTAAGTCCTTATTTTTTCTCATGAGTTCAGTCCTTCAAAAGAAGATCAATGAGTTACATAATAAGCAGTTATAAAGCAATGAAGCTCATCTTTAGCTGCTCCATGTGCTCATGAAATGCTAATAATAGCCAAAATTGTCCACCCTGTCGACAAACTTATATATTTTGCTGTTTGCAAAACATCCATATCATATAATGGATGTACCCTCTGATTTTTTTTAGGTGAAATATTGACTCGAAAATATTTGTTTGTATACTAATAATCAGTGTAATGAGTAGTTTGGTCGTTATGACAACAGCGTATCGTTCATAACACATCCTTATGTGATTTCCACTTTTGTGAATTCAGAGGGAGTTGCTTTATTCATTTCCTAATCCATGACTTGCTAATTGGTGGCCAAATCAGAGGCCTTTGTTTATAACCAGCGTGTGTACTTACGTGTGTGTATGTTGGTGTGAGAGCACGACGGGGGAATGAGACACGGGGAAATAAATGATGCCAAGCTACAACGGAGGAGGAGATGATGAGAAATGGAGGGAGAGGGCAACTTCTCACTTGGCCCCCATCCAGCTGGCATATGGGCCTGTCTGTTGGGCTTTTTCAAACGCAATTTATTTTTAGATATTTTAAAAACTCATTTGAAAGCCATTTTCACTGTATTGCCGCAGACCTCCCACCCCCCTTCCTAGCCCCGCCTCCAGCCGCGCGGTGGCAAGCCCCATTCCTTGGCAGTCAGCATAGTTTTGATTTAGTTCTGAGGGCCATCTGTAATCCTCGGCAGGGCGCCGCGGTCCGCAGCCTTGCAGAACTGTCTTTGTATACCTTTTCTTTTTCTCGGGGCCTCCCAGGATTAGAACTTTCTTGTTTGCTATCAGTAAGTCACTCTGGTTTGTTAGGTGGAGAACCACTTATGTTCCTGTCCGTTTGCAGCTAATAAACCGGTAATTCCGCACAAATCCGCCGAGTCTTAGCCATGAGTCATCAAGGTCTAGAAACACAATCCCGATTTGGTCATAGAAGTTTTGAGAGCCGTCATGTGGAAATATCTTTTCTGAACATTACACTTCCAAACCTGATTGGAAGTTCAGTGCACGGGGTGTCAGTCAAGGTAAAGCCATGTGGTGGCAGGGACGGGGAGTGACTCTGTAAGCTCTGGACGGAGATAAGCACCTGGCGGGACAGCTTTCCATTTCCTCCCAAGTCACCCAATCAAGTAGCGGCTGGAACTTGGTGCTACAGATACACGAAGGCTTCTCGCCATTCTGTCAAGGATCGTCTCGTTCTATCGTTTTCAAAACTGAGCTTATACTGTAATGTGCTCGGAAGAATTTTGTGTTTTGGAGTTGGCGCTGTCAAGTTTTAGGACGACAAGTAATCAATTATCAGATTAATTAGATGAATTTGATTAATTGTATTTTAATAATGGGGTAATCGTTTAGAGCTATTGTTTAACTTTGACTCGTTCAATGGTTAGTTGGTTTTATCACTAAACAATACCAAATAAACAAACTCCAAGGATGAAATAGTTTTCATGCAAAATAAGAATTTATTCGATTAATTGATGGAATAATCGATAAGATATTCAATACTAGAAATATTCAATAGTGACATCTCCATTACGCTTTTAATTTTGGACGTTCCAGAAGGTTTGGAAGATTTCCGTAAGAGGTAGGCTGCCATTTTAAAGAACATGACTGCCACCTACTTGGCTCTATTGGAACCGTATCTTGGAAAATGGAAATTAGCCCCCGATTTATGGTTGTTCTAAATTCCCATCTTTTTTCTGTACAGTTTTATTTTAACCCATTCACTGCCAATGACGGCCATAGACGTCAAAGATCCATTTTAACTGGGCTGACAGTGAATGCGTTAATGACATTTTCTGGTAATGTGCTGAATCGGCAGTAGCTATCTTTGGCATGATGCAGACTTTGTCTTCCGGTGCCCTTTGACGCTCTTCTCTCATATCCATAATAAACAGCTCGTGTATGTCACGGACAAGCATCACCCGGCTGCTGCTGCTTTTCTGACTCCAAGAGTTTAAATTTGGGATTCAAAGAGTGCAATTGGCTTCTCGGTCAAACCTCAAATATCTGTATCACTTACGAATTGCTGTAGGGCTCGTAATTCCCTCGCTGCCCGATACGCCGTCATAGCAAGCTCTGCCCTTGATGAACCACGGCGGGCCATTTTTGCAGCGAAGCAAGGTTTTATATAGCCTGCAAATTCGGCAGTTACGCGCACGCCAGAGTGATTGCAAACATCATCAATGCGTTTTACATCATTGATCGGCCATTTAGAGTTGCTTACACAAACTATAATGAGGCAATCGAGTGCTGATGACTCTTCCATTCAGGCGTCATAGTCACGGTCGCACACTTGGACTCGAGGGTCCTGCGCACATTTAGCTTGATAGATGACGCTTGTTACTTTTTCCAGCCTCTCTTTCAAACTCACACATGCTTGGCCGTCACTGAATTCTATTGGTTACAGCCTCACCTAAAAGTTCTAAGGGCATCCATTCAAAGGCGCTTCATTAATATGTATTGGAAATTATGCCGCGCTAAGTCTTCTGAAGGTTACGTACATCCAAAGGGTGGCGGCATAACAGTCTGAGCAGGATCTCTTGCAGTCAATGTAATGGAAGTTGTTTGGGGGAGGTCTGACTCAGCAGAAACAAATTGAATGGCTTTTTGTGGACTTACGGCAAAATGTAAGCATTTAGTGTACTTTTCCGAGTTTGGAGGGACTTAATTGACAACTTTGCTGCCCCCAAGGGATGAAACGCACTTACTTGACACAATCACTTTTGATGCTTGTCCATAAAAGCAGCACTTGTTTTTTTTTTTTTTTTGATTGGGCTCCCTTAATGAATGTTTTTTTTTTTTTTGGGTAATAATAGTCCTGCGGTGCTCCCCTAGCACTTCTCTCTCTTGATTGGCACTAATCAGTGTGTGTGTGCGGTGGGCATTGTTTTTTAATGGGGCGTAATATTGGCACGGCTGGCACCAAACGGGTCTCGTCGGGGAGCTTGCAACACGCGGGGCTCATTTGATTAAAGCCAGCCGGCCCCTTCTCTATTGTTTCTCATTACGCGGGGCCCTAAGGACCAACATTGACATTTGAGAAAACACTACATATTAAATTACCTGAGAAAGAAAAGGTGGGACCACGCTAAATGTTTTAACCGATGGAAAATTAAAATCCCTCCGAGCGTTTTAATGGACGCCGCACTCTTCATTTGTTACTCAAGGCTTAGATTGTGAACGAGGTTCGGGTTGGTCACAGTCGAACCCTCGCCGAGGCTATAATTAGATTTAATACATCCAAAAAAAAAAAAAGGTGCCGGGTTTGGAGTCCCTCTGCGTCTGATTGTTTCCCAAATGTTGTTGTAAAGTCATGATTCCTGAAACGTTTTTTTGTTTTGCTATTGTTGCCTCATTTCCCGCCTTTGGGCCAGCTCGTGGGAGATAAATTTGAAGAAGAGATCCAAACTTTCTTACAAAAAAAAAGCTCCCAGGAGTAGATTTCAGTACTCTAAAATAAATCCCCTGAAATTGTTGCTTAATTTGTCATCAGAGGAAAGGCGACACCACCCACCTCCCCTTTTTAAATGGAAAATATCCAAATGATTTTTTTTTCCCTACCGCGAATGTCATCTCGCACACACAGCCGCCACAGGTCCATTGCCTCGCTTCATCCTTTAAAAAAAAAAAAAAAAAAAAAATCAATTCAAATAGAGGCGTCAGCGTGGAGAAGATGGATAGGTCTCAGCTAATGTGTTTTTTTTCTCACTCGCTAGGAATTAACTCCTCTTCCCAACTCGGGTGCAGCCAGCATCTTCAGAGTAATGAAGCCTTAACGCCGAACGCTGAGCGCATTTCTATTTTTTTTCAAATTCCATGACTTGACCCATAACTTACTTGACAGGCCCTCAAAAGCGAAAACCCAATTTCACAAACACGTCTTCCATCTTGTGTTTGCTCAGAGGTGTGTGCATTGAAGGGCGAATCCAAATGTGCTCTTTATGATTTGTGTGCATCCCAACTGTTGTTTATCTTTTTTCTGCCATTTTTTAAATAACCATACAAGATGTTTCCCTTAATTTGTTCTGTACGTTTTTGGTGACCCGATAGAACTTAGTTGCTCCTTGGTTAAGCAGTGGAGATAATAGATATGTCTCAGGAAGCACTTGCTCATTAGATTCCAAATACTTTGTCATGGATGGAGACCAAGTGAATGCTGAATCGGCACACTGCTGACACACCAGAGACAAACTCAAACGCCGGTTCAGACAGAATTTTGAAAGCTTAGAACTTTCCGCCCCCCCCTTTTTCCTGGAAGTGATCAAAAGTTGGCCAGACTGTGACCGTGGGATTTCCTGATCTTCAAAGAGCTCAATTCTCCAGGAGCAAAAAAAAGAAAAAAAATCCCGCAGCATCCGCTTCCTCAGGAGGACCACACTTTCCATAGCGCCCTTTGCCGTTCAAATATCGAAATGGCGAAAAGTCTCGTATCTTCTCTCGGAAGGCGCTAGCTGTTAAATGAAGATACATGTTTTGGAGGAAAGTTGAGCACTGTAATCCATTTTGGACTCTTTTTCTAGATCTGCCTGAACTTTGAGGTCGACACTGTTCCACTCCGGTCCTGCAGATGGCGTTGATTAGCTAACCACACATTTCTACGAGCTTGTCGAGGAGTTTTATAGGTAAGCTCAAACATTCTTGACAAATATTTCATACTAGACCTGCCTGAACTTTGAGGTTGACACTGTTCCACTCCGGTCCTGCAGATGGCGCTAATTAGGTAACCACACATCACTACTGCCTTATGTCGAGGAGTTTTATAGGTAGGCTCAAACATTCTTAATTAGTTAACCACACATCTCTACTAGCTTATGTCGAGGTAGGCTCAAACATTCTTAACAAAGATTTAATAGAGGACCTGCCTAAACTTTGAGGTGGACACTGTTCCACCCCAGTCCTGCAGATGGCGCTAATTAGCTAACCACACATCTCTACGAGCTTTTTTTAATCGGTAAACTCATACATTCTTGACAAAGATTTAATATTACACACCGTGTCTTCTATTAAAATTATTCACCTTCTTTATTGAATCCATTTTTCCTCAAACAAGATAAGAATCTAACAATGTGCATTGCCTATTGAAAGGTGAGTAACGAATGGCCTCTACAGGCGACCATAAATAATGCAACACACCTTCCAGAAGAGTGAAACTCAATCAAAACGACTGCTTTGTAACCAAACCTATTGATTCAGCAAAGAGGTACTCTGCATACACCCTGAGTTTGCCTCCAGTCTTGCGCTCGCCTCCATCAAGGCTGGCACAAATAAACTCCCCCTCCCCCACTTGTGTTTGTCTAACCGCGCCGGAGAAGAAAACATTTTCACACCCGCATCCACCTTGACAGCGTGCCGTGTTGTTGCACACCTGAGTTTAAAGAGCTCCAATCGCCCTCATTTGCATCCTGCCAAATAACATTTTCACATCTTTTTTTCGAGTGCCTCTTCGCAGTCTCTCCGGCGTTCTTCAAATCAAAGAGGAAAGAAACACGATGGAGAGGGAAAGGAAAATATGTAAGCGTAGTCATCGGCGTACACTATTACGTTTCTTTCATTTTGTGGTCTTTGCTCGTGCCATACATGATTCCACGGGATGATAGCCAGATGCAGAGTCTCTATTGGATTATAATCCATCTCCCGCATCGAAGATCAGCCCTCGTGATTGTTGTGCTGTGTCTGTGACAAGATTAAACCTTCGTTCCTTTTTCTTTTTTTCCCAGAAGATAGTGTCAGATACAATGCTTCTTCCTCGAGTTTTTTTCTTTTATAGGGGCCTAATGTATTTCTCTGTACCGTATCGCGACGGTAATTGAAACCAGTTGCTTTTCTCGACCGTCGTACTAAAAAACAAATTGTCGACTGCGAGAGTATAAAATCCAAATTCCCGTAAGGCAGTGAGGCAGTGTCAATCGTTTAAGATACAATTAAATGACAGAATCTGTCATTCATGCGCCGGGACAAAACATCAATTCTGCTCGGTGACATAAACTTGAATTTGAAAATGATGACGATGGATCTGCTCGTTACGTAAACCCCGCCCACTTCTACCCGCTCATCTCTGACCTTGCAGCTCCAGCAATCTTGCTGATATTACCGAGCGCCACTGTATCAAAATCCACCTGCCACGGGGCAAATTTGATTGCTTAATACACAGCGTCCATGTTTTTTTTTTTTTATATCTCGATAAATATAAGCCCAAAGCAAGTTTCTGGAATAGCGATACCTTTACACTTCGATTTTTATTTTTTTTATCTTGCTTGTTATCAGCAAAATACCGACTGTATTTTTCATTTATAAGTCGTTTTTCTTTGTTGAGCCCACCGCAGCAGAAGATAGGTTGAACATGTTTCAGCTATTGAGTCAGCTTAATGTACTCAATTTCAGTCCTTGTTGTATTTATGAAGTACCCAAGCATATGGAAAGTTCATTCGTATAGGTCAACTGGAATCACAGCGCCCTTATATTGTGCCCTTTTGGACTCATTTAAAATTCAATGAAGGAAAGGTGTAGCGAGCAGCCACCACATTTTATGTCCTCCCCGACACCTTTAATCACCTTTTGTTGTTATCTGGAATATACCACCCCATATATTTATAAAAAAAAAAGATAAGATCACAACCATATCCTGTCAGTTCACAACCTTGAAAACGAGACATTTTAATTTGAAGCGTAATTGCTGGTCAGATTGGACAAATAGTACATCTCAGGGAGTGATTTACAGTTTTTTTTTTTGACTGACATCAGATCTCACAAAAGCGAACAATGCCGTAATGGCCGTCGAAATCTTTGCGGGCACAATTGCTTGTTGCCATTATGCACCGAAGCCTATTTTGCTTTTGTGGAGAAGGCACCCAAATTGCCGCGCTATTATCTCACCGGTTTTCTCAGTCAGTGCTTTGTGAATCAAGTTGCCCTGAGATAGATCACGAGGAAATGGAAGGTTATTTTTCTTTTTTTCCTCCCCTGTGGTTAAGACAACATACGATGCAGGTCAGGTGAAGATATATATTTTTGTCCTTCTGAGAAGAAGAGAGAGGAGGAAACTGTTTGGGCTGTTTTTTGAGCCGTTGAGCCGGTGGAGTTTGAAAGGCTTTGCTGTTACTTCCCCTTCGTCTTGACTGTCGGTTGCCTTGATATTTGACCCACTAAATTCTCTCATTTTTGCTTCTGTTTTTATCTTGCCATTTTCTCCAACTGCCCCTCCACCCACCATCATCATCATCATCGTCTTGTCTCTCGGCATCCTAAATTCTTATCACCTGCTGTTTTTCTCTCTTTAACGCCTTTGATTTCACTTGTCTGTTTCCTAGCTTGCAATCACCATCCTCTTCTTCCCCTTTTCAGTGCTCCCCCGCCTGGGGAGAGGCTCCCGGGTCTGATGAACCACGAAGAGGCCCGGAACAAATCAGTTTATCGATCAGTCTGTGTATCCCTTGCTCTGGCCCTCTGATCGTCAGCAGAAAACAAAGTGTTTATTAAGCGAAACCTTCCCAATCTGCTTGCACACCTCGCTGCGCCCCTCGCCCATTGCTTGGCAAACGAGAAGCCGTCTCTGGACCCGTCCACACAGCATATACTCTCAGAGTAAGCCTGACTGGTCAAGTTTATAAACTTCTTCAGCACCGATACAATTCACCAATTAAGACCACGTCGGCAGAAAAAAAATGCATCTGTATTAGAGATGTGAAAATGAATTGATTAATCGTCAAGTAATCGATTTTCAAATTAATCGACAACATCATTTAGAATTCTCCAAATCCTGTCACGTCAGTCTCTCAACGGTGATTATTTAATCAGTTTTATAATTATTCCCAAAAACAACCAAATTATCTTTTGCGGTCAATCAAAAATAAAGCTTTTGCAAATGTCTGCTTTTACGTCGGAAATCAATAATCGCACCACTAAGTAAATATGTTTGGAGAGAACATGAATCATTCTTGCGTGATATTGTTTAATGGTTATTTAGTTGTAATCAACTTTCATGCAAACTAAAATTTTATCCGATTTATTTATAATTGATGGAATAATCGATAGAATGATCGATTCTAAAAATATTCGATAATTTGGCATATCAATCAACTTTAGTTTACTGACTTATTTTGGGGCATGTGAAGACATGTTTATTTCTGTCAGACATTTTTTTTTATATTTGTGGCCAAAGCCTTTGACTTTGCCGACGGGATTTCCGAGGAGATAGCTCGCAGCTAGCTCTTGTGTACGACACACAAAACGTACGGCCTCGGGACGGAGAGAGAGAGCGAGGTGCATCAGAGTGGAGTGTTTATCAGCCATCCGCTGTCTATAGGACTTAAATTGGGCCTGAATCTTGTACAGAACGATTGCATTACGGGCTTCTCTGAAAGGGCTGAATTTGATTGAAATGGAAAGCAGTGCCTCCTTGTGCTGAAAATACATCACAGCTGATTAGATTATGAAGTGCCGCGGTGGAAGGGAGGGTGTCGCGTGATATGAGGGCCAAAATGCAAGCAAAACACTAGAAGTGCTCCGAAAGGGGAGGGGGCGAGGGAGACCGCAAATGAAAGAAATCCCTGGATTTCCTGATAGTCGTTCTGTCTGCCTCAGATATTGTGGCGTAAAATGGAGTCAGAGGTTCTGCGGCGATGCACCCGGGACTCAATTTGACTGACGGGGCCGAATGGATCCACGCCATTCCCAGCTGTGCGGCTCCCAGGCTTTCCCATAATCAATCAGCCATTAATGGAGTAAGTGGCTGTGGAAGGATATTAAATGTTAATTGCTGCAAGGTATTGATAACACTCATTGATCTGGTGGATAATTGCAGTGGGTGAAAACAAAGATACATTATATGAGACCGAGCCTGTTCTGTCAGAAAGCCCTAAACGATGAATGGTTTTGCAAAAGAGATGTGCTTTTCTTCGGAACATCTCTCGGCGGCGTGTCCTCCAGGGAATATTGTCGAGCGATCCCCGACTCTTTCTTTTGCTGTCCGGTATTATCTCGCTAGTTCATATTGACATGCTCTTTATTGACTTTTGCCATAATTTCATCCTGAGATGATGATTTTCAAATGCTGCATATGTTTTTTCAGTATGTTAGCTCCTTCAGCCTACATTTGAAAGCACTGCTGTGTCCTCAGTCTACTGAAAAGATTGCAATCTTCTTCCCCAATGTTGAATTTTCTCCTGTGATGGCCGACAAGTCCTTGACAATATAATGCGGTACTCAATAGCGAGGGAAAACAGTCTATTCTTGCTTTGTTGGCACTCACAACCCAAGCATGGCCCCTTCTGAAAAGTTGTTTCCAAGCAAGAACATTATCAGACTTAAAATTGGATCTAGACCAAATTCCATGCCCGCAGGTGTTGCTCGTGGCAGTAGGGAAAAGAGAATGGATTATTAATTACGCCAAGAAGATTTAACGTTCAGACTTACTGATAGCTCTCTCTGACTGTAATGGTCGTAGCAGCAACGCTACAAGAACACACGGTTGGTTAAAACATAAACATGTCCATTTCTCTGTTCTGAGATTGTTGTTGTTGTTTTTTTTGGAAGGAAAGGTTGACGTTTATAATTGACCGGTTGGGAATTGGAGCAGGCAGGAGTAGTCGTCAGTTGGTTATGGATTAATCCTTTTGTGGAGTGGAGAGAATGACAACCTGAAACCCATCTCCGAGAAGTCGAGACTACGTGATGTGTTCGTTTGCGGAGCTTGAGGTCGGTTCACGCCGGCGAGGGAGTTGCAGCTATTCCCGAGCCAACCGAGAGGGATTGGCAGGCCCTGGTGAGGCATGTTTGTCAGAAAGCCTGAATAATGCATGGGCTCAGAGCAGTCGGGCTCTCTCGTACCGCACAACTCCGAGAGTGAGATCAATAACACTTAGAAGCTACTTTATAATGAAGGAGATGCTAAAATTCCATCATCAGGCAATTAGTTGAACTCCTCCACCTTCTGTTCCTCACCCATCTCCTTCCATCTGTCACCGCACGGCAGCGGGCAGATTAGGATCTGAGTGATTTGATTTCTGGAGGTATCTCCAAAGTTGGTAGAAAAGAATAGGGGAGGAGCTTGTTTTCTGCCATGGTTCTCTCATCTTTGACATTTGCTTTCCTGCTCTAATGCCGCGGGCTCTTGTCGTTCTACTTTCCTTTAAACTAGCTAGGCTACAACGTGACAGACGTAGTAATGTCGGTCCTCGAAACTGCACAGAAGCTACTAAGCCCTCTCTGAATCGCTAAGACCGTGGTCCGACCATTGACGAATCAGAATCACTCCTTCCCAGTGCATCTATAATGACTCCCTATCTCTGCGGACATAAGTGCTCTCCACTCGTCTCGACTGGGAGGTTAAGGGTGAAGAAGCAATAATGTAGCGTAAATGTGCTTGCATGGCATTGGGAGTTCATTAGAGCTCCATTATAGTCCTTGAGTGACATCATTCACCGGGAGTGCCGACGTGCGGTTCCTTCGGCTAGTGGATTCCTGATGGAATATCTTTGGCGTGGGGTTTGCCGTGATGAAAGCATCTTAGCAGTCGAAGCACCCGCCACGTCCTATTTACGCTTCGATCACGACCCTCGGCCAATGCGCAGTAGTCTACTCATTTCTTGTCCTAAATGAGCCTCGAAACCACATTTCTTATGTGCTTCCTGTCATACCTCCTTGACTTCATTCATATGCACAGTCACTATCAGTAAAACCTTCTGTTCTCATCTGCCGGCAGCCAAATTATTTGGGTGAGAGCAAGATTACCAGAGTGGACCAAAATCTCATTATTCACACTCTTCAACTGTTTACTGGCAGGAGGCAGGTGAGAAGGTCGAGAAGAGGGAGTGATGGGTCTTATTTGCGATGCCTTCTCCTCGCACTTTGGGTCCTGGAGGTCAAGATGAGTTTAGGCCCCCTCGGTCAGTCTGGACTTAGAGAATAATGGCATAATTACCTTGGCTGGAAGAGTTCTGCCCCTTGAGGTAGGCTCTGCTGCATCATTAGAAATACAGTAGTAGCACCAAGCTTGACTTTGTCTGTAATTAGCTCTCCGTGGGTTGTAATTGTCTCACGGTGAGGACATTTAACGGCGATGGTTTGGCCGTTGGAACATTCAATAAGAATGGCAACTAATTGGTGGATGTGCGCATTTTAGTAAAGTTGGCATTTACTGTTTGGGCATTTTGAGCAGATCCCGATAGATACCCCAAGAGGCTTTTAAACACGTACGGGACATTTTGGACTAAGTTTCTGTCTTGCGTCGAGAGCTCCCTTGCAGCCTATTAACTCTCCATCACCCTCCACTTGCATTGTCACGCTGTTAACCCAGCAAAGGACCGTGTGTCTATAATAGACTATCGACTGGTTGATGCTTTAAAGCTACGCCGGCTAGCTTTAGCTGCTCCGCCACCCACGCGGCTCTATTTAATCTCCCATCGAAAGGGGGGACAGCGTCGTATATTGTTTTTGCAACGTGGCCTCCGGTACAGTGCGCCCACCGGAAGCGCCGGCAGAAGTGCTCGGCTTCATTTCTGCGTGTGATTTATTTGAATTCATCAACTGGATTGATCGAGAGTCTTTACTCGGGGGGACACAGATACACGCTAAATGACTATCGACTGCCAAGTGTTTGAAAAATGCATTTGCCAGACCGGCCGCTCTGTTGATGAGTGTGTATTTAAAAAATGTATCTGCAGAATCAATGGAGAGGAACAACAGTGACTGTATGCCGGCTCCCTTTTTTACCTCTTACTATTTGTTGTCTTTTGTCTGCGAACGCTAACCACTGCTGGCGCATTGCAGTAAACGAGGGGAGGTAGAATGCTAGGGTGTGTGTGTTTTGCGTGTGTGTGCGATTGTGCCAGCAGAGGCGTCGACAAGCATGCATAGCTTTACCCTCTCCATAAATCCCCACCCATAGCGTTGTAGCTGCGCACGCAGCCGTCTAGAGATACTGACCTTTTCTTGGGACTTCTTCTGCTTTATCTCAGCATGATACGATGGAGATGAATCACGGGGGTGTGTAAATACCAAATGCCATTGTCATTCCTGACTCTCCTCCCGGTTCTGAAGGAAGTTTGGGATCTGGTATAGCATTCCGAGAGCTAGCTTTGATGACACCATTAGCGAGTCAGTTTGACCTTGTCTGCAATTAATTAGTTAGCATTCAGATCTGCATATTATTTGTACTCGTAGGAAAAGATGTCAACCAATCACAACGCAGCCATTGCCTTGTTAATGTGAAGTATCTGGAAGCTAGCCATGCACTTGGATGCTTGTGTTTGCAGTAGAAGTTGTAACATCCTTATTTCATGACTGACTGGACTTTATAGAGGAGATGATAGAAGGCGCAAGAGTCGCTATCATCTCGTAGATCACGTCCTCTTTACACAGCCTCGCCGGGTCCCCTGTGTGTCACTTTGTCCCACAGTAAAGTGGATGTCATGCTAACTAGTGCTCTGGTAAGATTGTTAGCGAGTCGGCTGGCACCGCGTGTGCATTGTCTGTTTGCAGACCAAAGGCGAAGTTCTAACCTTTGACGCCTGAAAGCAACACCGGAATGATGATGGATTTAGATTAGAGGGCGTAATTTGTTCGGAATGGCTTCGATTCAGACTGACTCCGGGGAAATATGGAAATGGTGCTGGGAATGTTGTTTGTTTTGCTTTGAAGTCAAATTGACAGTGAGAATATGTGTGACGAGGCCATTTGTGATGCTACTGAAGAGAAAAATGTCCATTTGTCTTTAATGTTAGTATCTGAAAAACAACCGCTAATAAATACAATGTGAGATTCTATCCAAAAAACGAGCCTTGATAGTGTTCCATTCTTGGCGGGAGTATACCCAAAAAATGAAGCTCACGCATAAACATTTGATTCTTTCCTGGAAGAGCTAAATTAGACCATATGAGTTGCTATTTTTATTCAGAGCAGACAGAGCAAACGTAAAATGTGATTCAAGGGGACTTCCGAGACTTCATTAGAAGCCAAATAAAGGACTCGCCTCACTATCTGGTGGGTTAGGTGCACGATTGGGGGGTTCACAGGTCAACACGCATGGCTCCCTCTCAAAGGGTACCCTTAAAGGAGCGCACGTGCGTGGACCAACCATCGTGCCGGGGTGACATCCAAACCGCAAACAAAAGGTGTCAAAGTGACGAATGGCATTGTAAACAACGGAGCACGGTCTAAACAGCACCCCGGAGGCCGTCCGTGTTTGTGTGAGATCAGCAGAAAAATCCCTTATCTGGCCTATTATGGGCCCGCGCTTCAACGTTGGGGTATGCTATGTGCTTTGCATGCTAATCTAGTCCTCATTAAAGCTTAACACAGCAGTTAGCGTGCCCTGTGATAGCATCATACTGTGCCGAGGCCTGCGCGCAACTGATAACGCCCCCAAACGCGATTGGCAAAAACATCACCTTGGGACGTAAGGCATTCACTGCACAGAGTCAATAGAAATCCAATCTGAGCGTGAAGTGTTGCTTTTTTTTTCAATGGGGGCGGTTCGCCGTACTTCACATGCCTCTGTAAATCAAAGACGATACCGGGAAGGCCCGGACACGATGTGTGGATGAGGCCATCTGGCCCGCTCAGGCCAGAGCGGGGACCAGTTTTTGACTTGGCCATCGTGTGTGGGCAGGAGCACTCCCACAACTACAGCCTGTTCGCCCGTTCGCAGATGCGGCAGGCTTTTTCTGAAAAAAGTACACAACTTCTAGTGATATGACGCCTGGCGCCCAAAAAATAAATAGAGGCACTTAATTGAAAACGCTCGTCAATCTGTCACCACCAAAAGCGAGTGCGAGGGAATGAATAATGGATTGCAGGGTGGAAGAAGAAGATAATGGAGGGAAAATGAAGGCGGCGACCAAAACAATGATTGACGCTGACGAGTTAGACATTAGACAAAAAAGGGTGATCAACATTCACCGGGCTCTCCAAACGTTGTCTCTGAAGAGTGACAAAGCTTAGAAAGGGCTTCTGTCTTTTGTTTAACGTATCAACTACAGTCGGTTGAGCAACCAAGTGAGAGACGACAGACCAATGGACACCAAAAACCTAATCAGGATCTGATCCAGATTAGCAGCAATTTCAAATTAGCAACTTTGATGCGTTAAGATTTTCTTCCTAGATGAAATTCCGATTCTGTACAAACCTTTTCTAGATTAGTGGCCAGTCAGCAACTTTTCTTTCCCCTCAGCTTGACAAGACTTACTTGGAGTTAACTTCATCATCGGAGGCAGACAAACCATCATGGTGTTGTGTTCCTATTTCGACTGAGTGTCAGTGATTAATGTAATCAGCGGTGCGGCGTCCCACCTCCAAATGAGTTTGAGATTGACAGTCCGGTTTATTAGACTCTGTGTGGACTGATGGCGTGTAATTAAAACTGTCGCCACGGTAGCCGTCATAACGCAAGAGGAGATGACACCCTGTTGTTGTGCTACACGCCGGTTCGTGTTTCACTTACGTTCGCACAGAGCACAGTGAGAAATGCGATGATTAATACAGCTACTGAGAATTTAAATCGGGATTACGCTTGAAAAGTCGCCAGGTCTCCTCTTCGTTTCCTTTTCTTCGAAAATCGTGACGGATTTCACGCCCGTGATCCCAACGTATGAAATCCTGTGATGTCTATTAATGCTAATGTGAGACAGATTCTTGGTAATGCGCTCTGCGTAGGTGTGATGCCCGTTAGAGGGGGTTTAATAATGGCTCAGGTTGATTTCACAGTGTGTGTCATATCACACTGATCTGAGAATATCTGCTGGCGGTGGAACCAACGCGCATATCGGTCCGGGAGGAAAATATACATTTCTGACAAGGGGGAACCTGTCCAACAATAGAATAATATTTGAACTATTTATTGATTATTTTAATTATTTGTTTATTATTATATTTATGTATTATTTTATTTATAAATTATTATTATAGTTACATATGATTATTATATTTATACATGCATTTATATTTATTATAATCCATTATTTATTATTTCATAATTTTAATTAAATGACAATAAATACCCCACCCTTGTGAAAAACTATTTGATTATTTCAATTATTTAGTTATTATTATTATTATTATTATATTTATATATTATTATATTTAATTATTATTATTATTATATCTGTATTTATATTTATTATTATTCATTATTTATTTAATAATTTTAATTAAATGACATAAAATACCCCACTCTTGTGAAAATAGCCTTTTCAAGCGGCCAGGTTACCTACCGCTTCTTGGTGGTTTTTCCGTTTGAGGGGTAATTTGGACGGCCGTGGTCCGGGTTTGACTGGTAATCTGGTTCAACCATTAGCGGCTGTTAAGTGGCTCGGTCCCGGTGTCACCTCTGGTCCATCAGTCCCAATTTGGTGCAACACGGGCTCCCCAATTCCAGAGTGCCTCCAGTCTCCCCCCAATCTAACAAACCGCCCTTTCTGCCTCACGTAAGCGGATGGCAGATGCACTGACACGCCCGATCGATAACAACTAATGTGGAGTAAATGGATAAACTTACCTGCTGCATCACCTGTCACCAACCCCGCCCCCTCTTGTTAAAAGTCCGAGTCATTCGCTTCTTCACTATTATCTGCAATTCCCGCTGGAATTTACTTTTTCAAAGGGAGAGAAATCCCTCTAAATCTGTTCTCCGAATGGTTCTTCTCGGAATTGGAATTGGGACGGCACCCGAGGGCCCATTGACGTTGTTTCCAGTCAAGCCCCAGAAGAAGCCAACCTTCCCAGAAAGGCTTCTTCGTCATCCCCCCATGAACCGTAAAGACGCGTTCCCCTTTTATTTGTTGATGAAAGGGTGAAATCAGCCGAGAAGGCCGCAACCACAGCTCAAAAGGCGAGACACGTCAAAAGGTGTGCGTATGCTTTGTTGATGTGGATTAAGGGAGGTGATGGCAATCACACCCTTGACGAAACAATTATTCCTCGGCCCAGTCTTCCACCGAGACACTTTCTGTTGTTATCCTGTCGTGCTTTTCCGCCCGCTTTTTTTGTTCTCTTTCCCCGCCTAGCCATCAGTGTAATTAGAGCCTCTGTCAATTGCACCTTTGCTTGTAAGTCGGCGCCACGGCGGATGGTGCGGCGTACCAATAGGTAGGCTCCCCTCCGAGCGGTCGATTCTCAATCGAGGCCCAAACACTTTCCTCCTGTTGTTTTTGGTTTTTTTGCCAATTCAACACATGATTAAAGGCGGCGGAGTGATTACCATTCGTCTAGAAGCCGACGGAAAGAAAAGGCCCTCCTAGAAATGTGTGAATCAATCCATTATGAGCTGTTCTGTGGTATCTTCATCCTTTACATTATCATATGGTTGTGGCATGTTGACTCCGCCCCCCCCCCACCACCACCACCACTACCCCAACCGCCCTTTCATCAATGTACTTCCCCTTCTCTACACAACATCAATCCGTGCACACTATCATTACTACTCTTGGTGCCATTACCATCAACTCAGTAGGGGCATGTCTTGTTTTTCTCCTGTCAGCTTTTTGTTGTCCTCAAAGGAACAATTGATCCTGTGATTTGACTTGCTCCTGGAAATAGAATCAGGTTACAAAGGATGCGTTGGGGGGCTTCATTTGAAGACTGATGTGCATCGCTACCAGAGGTGGCAACTCCAGGTCCAGAAAGTAAAAACCTTGCCACAGGTACCTCTCGGCGGAGGAGAGGTACCTGTGACAAGTCCAGGAAGTAAAATCCCTGCCACAGGTACTTGTGGCTGGGTTTTTATTTCCTGGACCTGGATTTGCCACCTCTGACAAATTTGCCCAGTGACTGACAAGCAACCAGTGAAGGATGTACCCCGCCTTTTGCCTAACATCAAACCACACCTCTTATCCGTTATCTCATACCAAGAAGTGGTATTGAATATTGCGTCTTTTGTTTTTGAATGTCAGAAAAGCGATTAAGATGAATACTTGAGAGCTCTTTATTCTGATACTATGCAAAAGATGTTGCCTTCATGCTTTATGAAGCTCAAAGCCCGTCTGATGTTTCGCTGTGATATGGTTGCTATGCGTCCCCCCCACCCCACCCGAGTGAAGACAGATTATTTCCTTTACAACCCAATCAAAAAAAAAGATACGTTGTCGATGTAGAATTTCAATTCCAATTGCTCGCTTGGAGAAAAAGGTGGTCTATGATGCAGGAAATAAGGATATGCGCATTCTTTTATATTTGCTTTTTGAAGTGCAATTGTTCCAGGTCTGCTTCGTTTATAGATAGAGCCTCGGGGGTCTCAGGCCAATAAACCTGGCAAATAATGTGGGTGAATTCATTAAGGGCTGATGATTGTTGACAGTGTGTGCGGGTTGAGAATGGGTCCAGATAAGGAAGCGTCTCGGTAATTGGGGTTCTCGGAGCACTGAGGCCGCACCTTTAGTTGACGGTGATAGACTGCGAAATCTTAACACGGTGAAATAAGTGAACGCGCCAATACACACTACTGTCATTTGGAATTGAGCAAATTATACGCTACTTCCCTAAGGCAAAACTACACTCGACTTATCTGCCTTTGTTTTGTTTTTAGTTGGCAGTAAACTGCTTTGTTCGCTGAAGACACCAGGGTATATTCGTGATATTTGGAAGCAATCCAGTTGGCCGCCATTTTCTGTTAGAAGTGATAAGCAGCGTGATTAGGGGAAGGTGACATCTAAAACCTAAAGACAAAGCAAAAATCACTCAGCACAGTCCTCGCTGGCTAGATTCTTTCTCGGACAATCGGAATATAGGATGCCGTCTCGATTTCTCTATTGTGGAAAATGTCCATATATTAGGTACACCCACTTGATTATATGGCAGACAAACCAATTTTGAGAAAATTAAATTCTTTTAAGTACGACTATGAGTGTCCCACATCCATATAAACAAACCCTCCAGACATGGGGTAACAAAATGGAGACATAGACAAACCTAATCTCCTGTACACCAACTGCCCTTTCTCGATGCCTCTTAGATATTCATTAAATAAAGTCATTCCACATTGCATTCTACCAAGCGGAAATTGTTCCTTTTATCCATCAGGAGAATTGGGAATAAGCACACATCACCATAAAACGCCGCACTGCCTCCGAGCTGTGAAGGCAATGAAAGTGATGGATAATCAGTGAATTGAATCGTAGCAAATATGATCTCTGGACATTAACTCCGCTATAGTATGCACACATTTTCTTTTCATTAGACTCCACACTGCTATTTTAATGAATTGCCAAGAGTAATGAGTGCTTTTAGGTGGCAGGCCTCGGCCGGGTGTTAATCATGTAAATGGCACAATACCAATTAAAGCTCATAATGCCGGGTGTTACGGCCTTGAACTGGCCCTGGATTAGCCTAGCGCCACTCCCCAGGAACCTTTAATTATCATCCCGTCTTGGAAAAAGGCCCAAGTCAATGAATGCATCAATGGGGCCGATAGATTCTAAGGGTGGACCCTTTTGTCTAATTGACTTTTATAGTAGAGTTATTTCTAGATTTGAGATGGAAACTCTCGGAATGCCGACCAAGGTCAGCAGCAGTTGTCATGTGCTTGACAATTCGCACAGCAGCTAAAGGTACAAAGGTACGAAAAAAAACAAGAAACAAAATAATCGAGGTTAGAACCTGCGCAAACACACTATAGAATTGTCGGGCATCTGGCACACAAACACACTTAGACACACACACACATGATGTGATTGAACGGCCAGTGCTCTGTAATCACTGACAATACATCTGCTGCCCTGTGTCCCACACACTCCCTCACAGTGTCTTTCCATCCATCCCCAAAGCATCTGACCTGCTGCCTTTTCTCTAATGACAGCTGAAACGGACCATTCTGTCTCGAAGCCGCCGCCACCCGGACATTACAGCGTGTCGCTTTTGGGCATTTGGGCCCCCCCTACCCCCGACACTAATGGCCGCTGTTGTGGATCACAGTCCGGGCTAATGACCTCCGTTCACGGGATCAGCAGAGCGTCTTGCCTTGTTGTCCATCCGTCTGTCTGGGACACTCCAGAGGTCACGACTCATTCCCTGAGAGCCGGCGACAATAACAGCGAGCGGCGGTTAAGAATGCTTTCATTCATGGGGAAATACAGTGACCCTCCTTTACTCTCTCATGCGAGCCTCACATATTGAGAGGTTGGACGTTGACCCCCACCCACCCACCCACATCCCCCTCGACTCACCGGGTGACAGATGGAAGGGACACATGGAAGCGGTGGTCCGGCTTCCAATATCCAGACACTCATGCACATGACAGATTCGGTAATCGGGTGTTTTATTTTAAAAAATTACGTAGGCTATAAACAGTTGAATCATGTGTAAAAAAATATTTTAATGTTATAACTTACGCCATCTGGTCAGTTCCCCGCAAGTGCCAATGGCATTGAAATCATAATTAGCCTTGGGCAACTCAAAACAAACTGTAAAGTGCAGCAGGGTGTCCTTCCAAACTTTTTCTTTGTTAGATGAGCAGTTAACTCATTCACTACCATTGACGACTAAAGTCGTCAAATTTTAACTAGACAGTGAATGACACCGCTGCGTTGACTCCACCTAGCGATAGCTTGTAGTTTTAAAAACTAGCAAGATGGAGCACAAGGTATGACTTGACTGTATTGAAGTATGTGTGTGTGTGTTGATGAATATGAAACCCGGTGGCATTTCAGCAGACTTCATTTGGCTGAACCGAGCGGGCGGCGTGCCCGAGGGCTTCGAATGCGCAATGTCGCCGAGGCCCGAGCGTCAAGGTTAGCACTTAAAGGCAGCATTTGTGAAAATGCATGTTTATGTCTGCTGGGAGCAGAATTGTGATGAGGTTGGAGAAAGTCTAATCTTCCCAATTTCATTGTTTTTTTTTTTCAATTTGGACATTATTTTCAAGGAAGGCGTGCGTGTGCGCGAGACCCTGCTCGGAGATTGAACGCGGCCCGAGTAATTCTGTCTGCGTCCCCCCGGGCATTGCACAGGTGCTAGCGACTTTGCCCGACTTCAGCCTTCATTCCATCGGGCTCTGATGCTATCTCCGCCTCCCGTGTACCTCCTAATCGCACCTCATAGTCACAACCGCCTACCTGCTTGGCCACGGGAGAGCTCGTCTCATTGTGTAGATTTGCATGTCTGGCTGTCTACACATTTCTGTGTCATTCACTCTGCTTCTCGTCTATCTCTGTGCCTTTGCCCGCCGTCCTCTATTAGACGATTGGATCAGTCAGAGCTTAAATTTCCACTTTATCACTTGGCGGCAAAAGCGGCTTTTTTTGGTATTTTCGAACCCAATTACAGTATCTTCCCTTGGCAGTCATTGTGGACAATGCACTCGGATGTGTCCATAACCTTCTCATTTTAGATAAACATTTGTTCCCCCATGAGTGTGAGAGTCTGAAGTCATCATGTTAAGTCACGAGTTATTCAGAGTGGATCCACTAACATTTTTGTTACAAAGGCCCGTACTGCATTCTAGAACTTGATTAAAAAGACACTGACTAGTTTATTCATCCATCCATCCATTTGCTGATTAGTACTTGAGCATGGGTCAGGCAGGCTTGGTTCTATTTAGCCGCACCAGCTAGCTAGCGACCAACTTTGACTGACTAGTGCAGCTAAACATGTTGCAGAGTTGCTACTAACTCAGTGGCATCGAATAAAATACTCTTCTACCAAGTATCCTTCTCACAAAGCAATTACGAGGAAAGACGGAGAAGCCATGCTAATTGCTAAGCTAACCGTAAGATTGACAAGTGATCATTTAACAACAGAATTGAGCACACTTTTCACAGAAGTCTGGAGGTAATATATTTAAGGAACAGAATTGATTTTCCAGGACAGCTGAGGGGCTCACCAAGCAATTATGACAGGATTCAAAGATTTACGATGTGGTCTTACACCACTAAGCAAGCAGACTGTCTGCCTGAGTATATTTTGTGGCTTTATTTGCATCTCAAAAGCAGCATATATGCACTCATTTTGATCTTGTCTTTAGGGACACATGTAAAACACATTCCGAGTCACCGTGTGACCTTTTTCCTCCTGTCGTCAATTTGTCAGCGTCCGTCACCTATCCGGCCCGTTGCACCGGCAACATTTGCATTGAGAGATGGCTACATTAGCTTTATAGATGCAATGAGTCAATTAAAGGCTTAATGACACGTCGCCGGTGAAGGTCCAGTTGAGTTTGGCGCACTCCTACTCCCAGATGACCAACCTTTATCATTGGTTTTATTTTAAATATGCATGAGCCTTCCCAGTGGGGCTATAATGGGCACCCCCCACCCCTGCCTCAGTTTGACAAAAGGGAAAGTGCGCCTTGAGTTGCCACGACAACACCTTGCTGGCCGTCGCCAGCAATGCGTCTGCGGGAGCCCCCCCTGACCTCGCATTCATAATGATAGACGCTCTTGTGATGCTGCTTTGTAAATGTCACGCACACATCTGCCGTTGTTTCCATTTGACAGCCACCTTAAACGATGATGGTCACCAATTGGCTGTTTCCAGAATCATTCACTCGTTCCCAAGTCCCTAATCACTAATTTGCAAATTTTATATACTTGTGATTTTTAAAGAGTGCCTCAAAGTGGAACGTGGGTTCCCTCTAGTGGGATGTCAAAGTATCACTGAATTAAATGATCAAACCGTACAAAATCTTAGTGACTTAGTATTTTTTTTAATTATTTATTTCTAATATATAATCAAAATCAAAATAAATATGTATATAGTACCGATTAATCGACTTTCTGATTACATTTAATACTGATAAGATAAGATAAGATAAGATAATCCTTTATTATTCCCTCGATGGGGAAACTCCTTTGTTAGCAGCAGTACACTTAACATATACACACACACACGCATGCGGGGAAGGGGGTAAAAGATTTTAAAGAAGTAGAAGGTATATATAATGATGAAACTGTACTTAAGTAATACTTTAGTATACCACTAGAGGGAGCCCTCATCCTTCTTGAAAAGTGACTATAATGCATAGGGAGTGATTTTGAACGCAGCCATCCTCATCTTCATTCCCGTGTCCTTAACGACCAGTGAGCCAATGGTGCGCCAAAGAAAGCCCTGATTGTTTCCAAATCAATTCTGAACAGACGATTATATTGACAATGACAGATGTGCAGCCGCTAAGTTATTGTACACTCGCCAATAGTATCAATGATGGGAGGCTAAGCAGCAGAGGTCATTTAAATCCACTCTAAACATGTCCATGTTTATTTAAGAGAGCGCAAACATATAAAGTAGAGGTGTCAAACTCATTTTTTTCGCGGGCTGCATTGTAGTCATGGCTTCTTTCGGAGGGCCATTATGACTGTCAACCCAAATAAATGTATGAGCACCTCATATTATATCCAGTAAAAGCTACAAAACAAACTGACAAATAACTCGTTTTCAAATCAGACGAGTAAAAACTGGTCAAATATTAAAAAAAAAAAGATTGTTAAAAGTGAAGACAATTTGCAATTCTAGTAATGACACGAATTTGATGCACAATTTGTCTTCGCGGGCCACATCAAATGATGTGGCGGGCCGTATCTGGCCCCCGGCCGGGCCTTGAGTTTGACACCCATGATATGGACGAAATCAATGCGTGTCAGTAAAATTCTTGAAGTCATGCACCTCTCCAGATGACAAACAAATACTAAAAGGCTACTATTGCCATTACCGCTCGCCCTATGGTGGGGTCAGTTTAATTCCCGCTGGGAATGCAAAGGTATAAACACACAGCCCTGGCAGGAGACGTCTTTGTTTTTGGCTGCTGTGTCTAATTAGCTTGTTTGCTTACAAAGCTAGATTTGTTTATCAAAAGGGTGCTTGGACAATGATTGGCTGAGGTTGTCTAAACAAAGAGAGAGAGACCATACATTTAATAGTTTTTAGTTTCTGTTGTTTTTTAAAATAATATTGTGGTTTGCTCTTAATTAGGTGGCGTAGCTTCTAGTAAAACTCAGTGCTGCCCTGGTATATTGTGGCACAATGTGGTACTACACTGAGATTTCTATTTGTCTATATATTTAAAAACTGGTGGTTCTGTTATGCTCCATTTTAGTCAAATGAGTATCTCGGTGTTCTGCGAGGCGCCACGTTGAAATCGTCTGTGACATTTTGGACTGGCTGTGATTGATGTGTTTTTGAAGTGCGCCTGGAGAAGGTGTCAAAGCGCCTTTTGTGGCCATGCGGCCGAAGGATCACACGTCAAGGTGGGACGCCCAGCTGGGATCTGCGATATCATGGCTTTTTTTTTTCTATTTGGAAATAGTGTGGTGATACTCTCCACAAGTCAGGCACTATTGTTTTTCTTTTATTTGGGCCAGTCAAAGGTTTCAGCAACATTAAGATGCCAGGTAGCATTAGCATTAGCTCCAAGCTTGAGAGCTTATAGTTTGATGACTGTCAAATGTCAAACAGTTCCGCCTCCCCTCAAGTATTTTCTATTTCCCGCCATTCTTCCTGCCAAGGTGACATTTGAAAAGTGCACTTGCCGCTACGCTCCGTCAATCTGACCGCCCCCCCCCTCCTTCCACCCCTCTATCTGCACTCCGCACCTTCATCCTGCCCACTGACTGCTTGCCGAGGGGAGCTTTACGCATTGGCCAGACGTGACGCTGACCTCTCCGAACCCGAAATCAAGGCTTGTCCAAACCGTTTTTTTTCCAAGGGCCAAATAAAGAAAAAACTGGCACTGTTTATTTCAAGGAAAATTTTTCACTGTCAACTTGAGTGATTACCAGGAATCTTGAGTTGCTTCACCGTTACCGGTGGAGCCAGGTCTTTATTTTACGTCAGCAACCTCTTAGTCAAATCTAAACTCTTTTGATGTCACACAATTCCTACTGATTGGCCGCTCATAATTTAGCCTTTTATCATCTTGTCTGCCAACAAGTGTAGCAATCAGCGCTTGGTCGACGCCCCTTGTTAGCAACCAATTCATTAATCAGCTTCCCCTCGACGGTTTTTCATCACCGGCGGCCAAAATTACGTTCTTCGTTTGAAGGTCGCCAATTTCTCGACGGCCGGGGAAATCGATGATGGCGGCGACGGTGGTTTCTTTTTTTCCTTTCGTAGGAATCCGTCAGGGAGCCAAGCTGCTCAATGAGCGTATTGGATGTTTAACTTTACATCACCAAGGGCACGCTGACAAACGCATCATAAACTCGATTGTCAGACGGCGGCTGGCACAACGGCACACATCGTCTTCTCTTACAAGAGAGATGTGCTCTTGCAGTAATCGTAAAAGTCCGTCTTTGACTTACTGAAGCTCAGTCTTGATAGACATTGATAGTCTACCAGGGCCTTTTCAAACTTTTGAATCTCCAGACCGAGAAATCTGAACAGCAATTAAACCAGTTTTTGTTTTCCCAAGATGTTCAAATATGGCTTCAGCATTTTGGATATAGCGAGATAGAGCGTGTTTTATATAACCTAACATATTCTATTCTGACTGCTCTTTCTCTACTCGAGTGTCCATCATGATAGAAAAAAACTCATGTTCCCTTTTTCCCCCCCTAACAGGGCCGCGTGGCATCCAAAGGTGGTCCGAGGGGGTCGTTTGATGTCAAAGGTCTGCAATGATCACAGGAACGTGGAGAAACCCCCACTCCCCGTCATGGCACAGTGGCGTGAACCAATCTCAGCCGCCTCTCTATCATCCTGCGCCTGTGGACGCCTTCGTCTCCATCCGTCCATTATCCCCGGCTCACTAGTCCGAAAATGAGGGGGACACTTGGCGCCTCACCACCCCCCCTCTTCTTCTACCTCCTTCCATTCCTCCCCGTTGACTGGCTGCTATATGGAGGGTGACACTGGGCCAATTCAATCTGGCGTCTCCCCCCCAGTGAGCCAAATTGGCCCTTCCCTGCTGCACTTCTGATGACATCAAAAAATGTCACATTTGTTTGTTTGTTTGTTTTCAGCGGGTTGCAATAAAAGCTGATGTGATGTATTTGATCAAATTCCCCAAGATAGCGCTCTACAAAATGGGGCAAATGCAGACAAACAATATAACTATCCTCAAAGGCATATATTCTTTATCCTCTTTGGAAAATGATTTTTGTTCGTTAAGGAGTTGTTAGTCTTCTCTTTTTTTGTATGATTGTATTAGATGACCACTCCACCACTGAGCCATGTACTCCACAATGTTTTGTTTTTAATGTGAATGGCAGTCTATGTAAAAGAAGTCGCTGCTAAAACTGTGTTGAAAGATGCAAACAACATTAAAAAAAATTCAGTAAAGCTTTGACCATGATTATTCCCTAATAAAGTGGCCTGTTATTCTGTATACCTGAAAGTGGTGATGTACCTAATGGAGTGTCCGAGTGACGTCACAGATCAACCAGCCAATCAGGAGGTGGGGGTGAGGGCGGGTGGGGCACTTTTCAGTTTCAGTTCAACTTTGACCCTGATTTTTCCCTAATGAAGTGGCCTGTTATTAGGTATACCTGTAAGTGGTGGTGTACCTAATGGAGTGTCCGTGAGTGACGTCACAGATCAACCAGCCAATCAGGAGGTGGGGGTGAGGGCGGGTGGGGCACTTTTCACTTTCAATTAAACCAGGGGTTTCGAACTCCAGACATCGGGCGGCCGCGTTCCAATATTTTTTCCAAGTTATCCTCGTTAAACACACCTGCGTGAAAAGATTTGGTTCATTTTCACGTTCTGCAGGAGCCAAACTTTTCACACAGGTGCACTTAACGAGGGAATGTTTTTTTTATGGTGACTGTTTTATTCTTGTACAAGCTGAACATACAATATAAGTGCAGCTGGAAACCACAAATAAATACATGCTGTCCTGATTGATGATAAGACTTGGAGGAAAGTGTTTTCATGAACATATTTGAGCAAATTTGCCAGGAGTGTCAAACTCCAGTCCTTGGGGGCCGCGTTCCAATATGTTTTCCAAGTTACCCTCGTTAAACACACCTGCGTGAAAAGATTTGGTTCATTTTCACGTTCTGCAGGAGCCAAACTTTTCACACAGGTGCACTTAACGAGGGAATCTTGGAAAACATGTTGGAATGCGGCCCCGAGGACTAGAGCTTGACACCTGTGACCTTTGACCATGATATTTCCCTATTAAAGTGGCCTGTTATTAGGTACACTTGAAAATAGCGGTGTACCTAATGGAGTGTCCGTGTGATTCCCTCGTTAAGTGCACCTGCGTGAAAACTTTTAGCTCCTGCAGAACGTGAAATGAGCTAAATCTTTTCACGCAGGTGTGTTTAACGAGGGTGGAAAACATATTGGAACGCGGCCCCGAGGACTAGAGCTTGACACCTGTGACCTTTGACCATGATATTTCCCTAATAAAGTGGCCTGTTATTAGGTACACCTGAAAGTGGTGGTGTACCTAATGGGGCGTCCGTGAGTGACGTCACAGATCAACCAGCCAATCAGGAGGTGGGGGTGAGGGCGGGAGGGGCACTTTTCAGTTTCAGTTAAACTTTGACCCTGATTTTTCCCTAATGAAGTGGCCTGTAATTAGGTATACCTGTAAGTGGTGGTGTACCTAATGGAGTATCCGTGAGTGACGTCACAGATCAACCAGCCAATCAGGAGGTGGGGGTGAGGGCGGGTGGGGCACTTTGCACTTTCAGTTAAACCAGGGGTTTCGAACTCCAGACCTCGGGCGGCCGCGTTCCAATATTTTTTCCAAGTTACCCTCGTTAAACACACCTGCGTGAAAAGATTTGGTTCATTTTCACGTTCTGCAGGAGCCAAACTTTTCACACAGGTGCACTTAACGAGGGAATGTTTTTTTATGGTGACTGTGTTTTATTCTTGTACAAGATGAACATACAGTATAAGTGCAGCTGGAAACCACAAATAAATACATGCTGTCCTGATTGATGATAAGACTTGGAGGAAAGTGTTTTCATGAACATATTTGAGCAAATTTGCCAGGAGTGTCAAACTCCAGTCCTTGGGGGCCGCGTTCCAATATGTTTTCCAAGTTACCCTCGTTAAACACACCTGCGTGAAAAGATTTGGTTCATTTTCACATCCTGCAGGGGCCAAACTTTTCACACAGGTGCACTTAACGAGGGAATCTTGGAAAACATGTTGGAATGCGGCCCCGAGGACTAGAGCTTGACACCTGTGACATTTGACCATGATATTTCCCTAATAAAGTGGCCTGTTATTAGGTAAACCTGAAAATGGTGGTGTACCTAATGGAGTGTCCGATTGACGTCACAGATCAACCAGCCAATCAGGAGGTGGGGGTGTACCTAATAACAGGCCACTTCATTAGGGAAAAATCAGGGTCAAAGCTTAACTGAAACTGAAAAGTGCCCCACCCGCCCTCACCCCCACCTCCTGATTGGCTGTTTGATCTGTGACGTCACACGGACACGCCATTAGGTACACCATCACTTTCAGGTGCACCTAACAACAGGCCAGTTCCCTATTATTAGGTACACCTCATAAAGATGGTGTCTGTGAGTGACGTCACAAATAACTATACTCATTGCATTTGCTTTATATTCAATCTCGATCTAGTCGCGCGGGCAAATCAACTCATGATACAAGTTGAAGGAAAGGAGAGAAGCTCCAATTGCAATGCAATACTGCTCTCTTGTGGACCCTTGGAGCAACTACACCCATGTTGTGAAACAGGAGGGGGAAAAAAGACCAGGCTTTTTTTTCTATTTTACTTAAATGACCATGTATTTTTGTAAAAATGATGACTATGTATGTTGTAAGGCTTTTTGTAAAACAAAAAAAAAAGGATGAGGTTTTTTTTATTTAAAAAAAATGACAGTCTGGTAGAGTAAGCCTTTTTGTTTTCTAAAACGAAAAGTTGACTGTGTATAGTATGCCTTTTTTCCTCGAAAAAAATGACCATATATAGTGATGTTTTTTAGATGAATGACTAGGTATCATAAGGTGTTTTTTTTTTTAAGTAAAAAAATTACCATGGATTCAACGAGGTTTTTATGCCTCTGCTGTGTATGTGCTTCCTGCTCTTGTCCACCAGGTTGTGCTGAAGAACTAAGTTCCCGCAGCACTTTCACTCCCATCAAATGCTCGAGTACTACAAATACTGTGGTGTTTTGAGCATCCACTTATCAATGAGGCAACTTCAGAGCCATAGAATTCACCAAAGCATCTTTATTAGAACAGTACAGCAGATATGAAGGTCTCTGTAGCAAACATTCCCATCACAACACATTTGCAATAAATTAATAGAAGGTAAACATAATAAAAATATATCATGACAAAAGCAAATAGATATTTGAAGACACTCATCAATCATTACCAGAGCACGTTGATGTCAAAAACAGATTCACCAAAAATAAAGAAATCATTCAAACAATAGAAGCCTTAGGTCATATTTGAGTTGTTTACTGATGTCTTTTAATGTTGACGTTTTAAATGTGATTTATTTGGTTTTGCTTTCAGTCTGACTAAAATACATAAAAAAATGACGGTATTGAGAGAAAATAAATGAATAAAAATGGCTACATATTGAGAATATTCTTTCATATTATTTTAGATTTGGTTTCGAGCGCAAACATTCGCAAGAGCTCTGAGTTGGAAGGTGCGGCAAACATGAGAGATGGAAAAGTAAAAATAAAATCTGAGACCTTTTCACTGCTTTTCCTTGCATATTCAATAAAGTAGGAACAATAGTTCCACTGTAGCACCGCATCCTCACCAACACAGCCATATTTTTTGTTCCATTTTAATATATATATTTCATACAAATCTATAACCCAAATTTAGAAATCTTATTCACATGAAAAACTTTAATTTTATTTAAAAGCGATACCCCTAAGAAGCCCCTTGTAACCCTCACAATCACGGAAGATATTCAAGTACTTTTTAAATATGAATGCTCTTTAGGTTTGAATTAGAAAAAAAACTGCATTCAAACGAACAAAAACTCACCCTCCCCAAAAAATATTTTATAGAAAAATGATGCTTCCTTTGCGATAAAAATCTTGAAAATCTCCAAGAAGAAATGGATTGTTAATGTCCGGAGGTTCTAGCTAGCAATTAGCAAACCTCTCAAAAAGTGGCCAACGCGTCAGTTTTGAAAAGGTGCCCCCGTGCGAGGCCGTCCCACGACATGACAAGCCACGTTTGTCCTCCTCTGAGGAGGGAGGCCAGCGAGTGTGTGCGTCATTATTAAGAAGCAAGCGCCGGCTCCCTGTAGTAAGGTGTAGTGAACACGCGGCGTGTGTTAGAGCATTCTGTCATCAGTGCAACCTGCTCCAGCTGTGTAGCGGAACTCCTGCAGGTTGGAGACGCCGTGGAAGTGGACAAACGCGCCTGCCACCACCAGAATGTGGAACAACTGGTGAGAGTGGAACTGCAAAACAGTGGAAGATGTTACTTAACTCATTCAAGTCCATTGACGGCTATAGACGTCAAAGAACCATTTTAACTAATAAGACAGGAATTGTGAGACGTACCCAGATGTCACACTTGCCGGGGAAGAACCTCTCCGGGATACGAGCGGCGTACAGGCAGGCTCCGGTGATGTAAAGCGTGGCCATGAGGAAAAGCCAGCCTATCTGTCCCATGGTGGTGGCTCTGATGAGGCCCTCGCTGATGACGAAGTGGAGAGTGGGGACCACGCCGCTCAGCCCCAAGCCCACAAACACACCTGGGAAGAACACAGTTAGTTACACATCACGACAGCTCAGGAAAGACGGCGCCGTCCGTTACCTGCGCGGACCCCTCGGTATTGCGGCGTGGCGAAAAAGTCACACTGGGATACAATGATGGCGGACAGGCCCAGCACGCACACCACCAGCAGGTAGATGAAGCACGGCTGAGGAGAGCAGTAGAAGGAATAGTAGAGCCACGGTACGAACGAGCCCATGATCAGGAAGGCGATGCCGCTGTAGTCCAACCTGTTAAATGCGAGTTGTTCAACTTTGTTATTCATATATTTAAAAAAAAAAAAAAAACGTAATATTTGCTGTTCCACTTTAGCCAAAGTTTGAAATAAAAAAACACTGCAATTAAAAAAAAAATCAGTTAAATATTTGTGCTCCAACAACTATTCTAACAATCTGTCAATTATTTATCAAAGGAAAAGCAAATGTTTGTTAAATATCTTATTCTGATTCAACTCGACAGTCTGCTTTCATTGAGGACAAAAGAAAATTGTTGAGAGGCTGAAATGTGGAGGATTTTAGATCTCTAAAAAAAAAAAGTTTAGCAAAAGTAAGTATCAATTAATGTTATAATCGATTAGTTGCCGATTAATCATGTCGTGTCAAATACCGTAATTTTCGGACTATAAGTCGCGTTTTTTTTCATAGTTTGGGTGGGGGGGCGATTTATAATAACTTATTCACTTATATGTGAATTTTTTCAAAAATGTTCACAAAAAAAAAGTGAAACCGCGATAAACAAACCGCGATGTAGCAAGGGATTACTGCAATTTGAATTTCAAGTGACGTCAGCAGCGCGGCGGTTGTTTACAAAAAGGACAAAGATTGATCACGGGATGACGAAGATGACGAAGGGCCCCACGTACTACCGGCATCAGTAACGGTGGATGGGGCTCGGACATGGCTTTTACGCATGCCCGGTCCTACTCTACGGAGCTCTCTTTCACCTCCGTGGATAGAAGTCGGGGGCCGGCGCTTGGCCGGGTGGCTGTCCAGGGACGGTGGATGGGGCTCGGACATGGCTTTTACGCACGCCCGGTCCTACTCTACGGAGCTCTCTTTCACCTCCGTGGATAGAAGTCGGGGGCCGGCGCTCGGCCGGGTGGCTGTCCGGGGACGGTGGATGGGGCTCGGTCATGGCTTTTACGCACGCCCGGTCCTATTCTATGGATCTCTCTTCCACCTCTGTGGCTGGAAGTCCATGCCGCCACACGCCTGGAAGTTTGTTTTGTTAAATAAAGAGCCGTTTACCAAACCCACGTCTTTCCTTGTACTTTGTTAACGCTACAATATAGTTATATACTAGATCTGTGGATTAACGACGAGGCTGACGTCAGGGCGCACGCGCGGCATTGTTGACAAAGGACGAGGAATTTGATCGATGGATTTAATGATTTAGAGTGCACAGATGGTTTGATAATATTATTGCTTATATAATAGTTATCCATCCATCCATCCATTTTCTGAACCGCTTAGTCCCCACGGGGGTCGCGGGTATAATAGTTATTTGATATCTAATTTATATATTGTTATATGGGCCTGTGGAATATTTTGAAGTGCAAGCGCCGTCAGCGGCGCGCACCCATTGTTGACAAAGGACGATCGATGGATTTAATGAATTGGAGTGACACAGATGGTTTTATAAACGTTTTATTTATGTAATAGTTTTTTTAATAACTCTGAATGTTACGTCAGGCCCGTTCTCAGCTCTTCGTTTGTGTTTATGTCACGTTAGCATACCTATTGTTTAGCCTGTTGTTGCTCGTTCATGTCTGTTCTTGGTGTTGGATTTTGTCGAATAAATTTCCCCCCAAAATTCGAATTATACTCCGGAGCGATTTATATGGTTTTTTTCACGTTATTGTGCATTTTATGGCTAATGCGACCTATATTCCGGAGCGACTTTTAGTCCGAAAATTACGGTACGCCTTTTATGACGTGTCTTACTTGGAGAAGACCCTGGACACGCCCTCCGAATGGCAGTAGACTGTGTGGAAGAGCCACGAGAAGGACAGGCAGAGGATGGCGCCCAGGAAAAACATGCCGATAGCCACCTTCTCCTGGACCGGTGCCACGAACGACATGTTGGGTCGGAACATGTACATCAGGCCCAGGCAGAGGAAAAACAGGCAGCCTGGGAACGGGATGGACAACAGTAGAACCTTTTAGCATGTTGCCAAAGAATCACACGAGTCACAAGAGAAACGCATGAGCTACCGAGCAGATGTGTCCAGATGTTGCCTGTCTCGGTGTGGATCCTGAAGATGCTCCGGAAGCAGGCGCGGAAGGAAGGCATGGGCGGCCTGTGGCCGTGCACAAGGAAGTCGTTGTCCTTCAGCCAATCGGGGAGCACGTCGTGAGGGATGACGCGCCATCGGCCCTCCCACACCTAGTGACGCCAGACTTCATTGTAACTCGGACCAATCAGAAACGCAAGAATCGAGAAGAGTGTTAAGTTGACCTTGTGTACAAACTCCTCCATCTTCTCCATGGCGTGGTGAGCCTGAAGAAGCGGCGTCATTCCCATGAAGCCTTCGTCGCTACTCCTCTCTTCTCGCTCGCCCTTGACATCTTCCTCCTCTTGTATTCTCTCCTCGTCGCACGTCGGGAGGGACTGGGAAAAACAACAACACCAAGGTTCTGAGTTGATTCATTAATTGAGGGGGGACACTTTCATCGCACGTTTAACCGCAGCATATGTACACGCTCAGCATGTTTCCGGGCACGTCTCGTAAAGGTGATGAGACATGTCGTTAATTTGCCGTTAGTGTCACGTGTGCTCTGCGGCATTTTTGTTTATGTCCCGCGTGCTCACGAGCGCATGTAATAGAGGCGCACGCATGCTGCACTCCAGATGCTGCCAGTTGTCATTGGCTTGCTGTGAATAAACGGCGCGCACACGCGTGTGCGGGCTGATAATAGGACTGGATGTCCTCTAAAGCCATGCGCTAATACAGTCCAGTGCCGCAACGAAAAGTACAGCTGAAAATATTACAACACAATTACACAACAAGAAATTGTCTATCTGATTGAGTCATGGACAATAAACCGCACTCAAATTGACAACAACAGTCTTTTAAGCATCTTACATAATTCTTGAATTCCAACACATCATGCTGTCATATTTCGTGCTAACCCCCGCTAGACATACAAGAGGATCAGCTTAGGAGTTATCAGCGCATTTGCAGGCTCAACCCGAGTATGGCTGGCACCATAAGATCAATTAATTACTTTCACCATCAAGTGCTTAACATGAGCCTATCAGGTGCCCCAAGAGATAAACACGTAACTGTAAAATGTCTGTTGCAAAAAGGCAGAGTTTCATGACCCTTTTTTTGTGGCTCTACTAATGATAGACAAGCCTGCCAAATTCTATGTTGCTAAGTAGAACAGGGTTCAACACCATCTCCGAAGAACATAACATCTGAGGCAAAGGGAGTCACGTGACCATGAGGAGCCCATTGGACCAATGGAGGACGAGAGAGCAGCAACACAACCCGGAGCTTCACCCTTGTACAGTGTAACCTCCCCCCTACCGCCGCAACATGTGACTCACAACACTCCTCTGATGCAAAATAATAAAAAGCAGCTGGTGGCTGCTCAATTCTAACAAAGGTCTGTCTCAGGCTTAGCAATAATAGAGAAAGACTTGTACAATAGCGGGAAGTCAGGGGAAGCTCAAATGCACAAAAACAAACATTTGAAAAAAGGTTTCATGTGGAAAAACAGGATGTGCAGACATAAAATGCCAAGAATCTGGTTATTATATTAGTGTTAAATTACTTTTAAGCGTATAAATAAAGTCAATTTCAAAGTATATTTATTTGGTGGGAGGCATAATTTGGTGCCAAATGGGAAAGGAAAAAAACTTAATTGTTTAAGAGGCAGTTGTATTTAACATTTAAAGTACACTATATTTGCACTTTATGTACTTTCTAATAAATGAAATAGAAATAAGTTGTGTTAAGCGTCTAATTAACCTTGAGTTGAAAAAAACAACAACGTATTTTTTAAACAGTAAGAGTAGAATTATTCTTCAGGCCTTTTTTGTTATTCCTGTTAGCCAACTAGCATAGTCGCCTATGTCATATTTGGATTTTTAAGTTAGTCACGCTGAAATTGTTGATAAGAAACAAACAGCCTGAGGATTAAGATATATCATTTTTTATATTAGACAGAAATTAGCTAGTGTAGTTGCTCCGTATATCGTTAGCTGATTTGCATCGTTGCCTAGGTCGTATTTAAATGTTTTTGGATAACAACAATATCGCTAGCCATTAGTACCCAATCGGTTATTTCCCTGAGTTTCAGAATCTCCGAAATATAAATCCCACCGCAACAGGTGTGAAACAACCCAAACATGACACGCGACACATTTTAAAGTGCATCCGCAAGCGGTAAAAAATTCAACAGGTTTCTTTCGCCCTTTGTTGGGCGGCGTCCTCTCAGGTGTCAGTGTTGAATTACAGCAAGTAGATTCTTTTGAATTTTTTTCGCTGAGCAGGGAGGCAACTTTTCTATGACTACATTAAGTCAACAGGCAAAAATGAATGTGTCAGACATTTTACTTCATCCAAGTAAATCTTTCCAATTTACCCCATTGTGTGAGTGGCACAGATCGGTGCTGAGGTGTTCATTTGAAGAACCTGAGGTGAGTGCGGCGGAAGATCTCGCAGGCTCCGCCGCAGTGTGCTCTGCATGGCTGCAAGTTCTGTGTCTCAGCACGAAAGCCGGGCCGCCGGGCCCGCTCTCCTCTCCTTCGTCCAGCTTGAACCCGACTTCCACCCTGCGGACGCTTGGACTGAGCAGATGTGTGAATCTGCTAGGAAGCGCTCGGTTGCGGTTGGGCGCACACTCTGGATTTTGTGGATTGGACCTTGAAAGACAAAAACACAAAGAATTGTTTGAAGTATTTTTTTTAGGCACTTGTGACAATCAATTCCAAGAACAAATAACCCCCCGGACAACTGGAAACTTTTAAAGATTTCAGTTGTTCTCATCTTCATTACGGCGACTGCAAACCCGCGCCGGGTTCATTGCAAAGCCATTAATAACTACGATCGTCCTTGGCGCTATCGAGCCGTTGCATTGATTCGACACACCGATCAATAGCGGCACCACTTCGGAGTGAAAGTGATGGACACAACATTAGGTACACCTTAATCCTTTTTCTTGTTCTGTTTACAGGAGAGCGTCTAGATACCAAATGAGTAGTGTGTGTGTGTGTTCAGGAAAGACAAACAACATGAGTCATTACACTCGAGTGGTGGTGACACATTCGGTGACATTGTACCAACGGGCCATTAGGGGAAGGAAGATTTCACTCTCGGTGAAAAGCGAAGACAAAAAATAGGGCACAGGTCTGACTGAAGATATTGTACGTGGACCGCCATGAAAACACGACCTAATTCGCGCGTCTTATCTATATGAACACATTCTGCACTTTCAACATTGGACTCGCTGTCATGTGTCTTGTGTACATGACAAAAAAACACTTTACAACAGGGGCTTATTCGTTTGATATAATTAAATAGAATATAAAGAAATAAACAGCCTGCAGCCACCAGTGAGCAGTATAGAACTTAATGCATAGAAAAGAGACTTCTAAAACTGCATTAATATCTCACAACGCATATATACTTGAGTTTTCCACATCTTTGCCTTTTTCGGAAGAATTATTTGATATCAAATTGCTTGTCATGGTGAACCTTAACAGGCACTTACTTAATGATTGATCAATCGTACGGTTGCTGAGGACCCCGCAAGGTGCTGACACCGTGATGGAAACACGGCACAAACATGCAATGGCTGATAATGGATGAGTACAGGTGACATTTAAGGTGTCCTTCCGTTGCAATGGAGCGGGGAGACTTTTTTTTCCCACTGTCAGCAGCATTTTAGTGTTTTAAAGTGTTATTCGGGTGCTATTTTTATTTAATTGTGCAGGTCAATTTTAATTGGAACATTTTTTTTTTCACACATTAAAGTGTTCCATTTGTGTGTGTGTTTTTTTAAAATTAATATTATTTCATATTTAATCATTTGAATAGTCAACAATTTTAACATAAGCAGATGATGAATTGAACAGTTTGTATATCATGAAGTTCGTTGCAGCTCCTTTTGGAGCGACTTGTTCATGAAGACACAAAGAAAGAAGAGTTTCACAACTACTTTAAATGACACAGCAAGCTGCTGTACTATCTGTGCGCAAAAGTATTTAATTGTTTTGTCTTTTTATATGTTTTAACGAAATGTTTGAGTTCAAATATCCATTGCTAATGGTTACCCTGCCAATATAATTTTGCATTTTTTGCTAGCATTAAGCTAAGAGGACAGCAAAGCTATGTGGCTGTTTCAAGTTTTATGTCACTTGTGCCTACGACGCTACTGTTTTAACATTGGTGGTTGTTTTCCCAGAGAATCTTTTAGAATTTATGCGAACACAGATAATTTATTATGATCAACTACTTTGCATAAACTCAAATGGCGTTCTATTTGCAAATCCCGAGAAGCCAATTTGGAATTTGACATTGAGTTACTGCAGTCATTTCAGACACAATTAATATAGAAAGTACTTTCGCCTAGATGTTGTGTCCTGGAATAGTCTGCCATATGCGTGGCAAATAAGGTCGGTGGGGTTTTTTTGTGTGCTTTTTTTCTTCTCCAAAGCCACCGGGTGGTAAGTCAAAGATGGTCAGTGGTCACATGGCGATAAAAATAGTGTGCTCTGATGACAAGAGAGCCTAAAGCAAAGTTCTATATTAAGATATCAGAGCTGTCTTTTTTACACATCTGAGCGTGCTTTCAGCTAAAGCCACCGATTCAGTCTCTTTCATTACAATTCCCGAAAAAAAAAAAAAAAAAAGTGCTTCTGCTGTTCCCTTGAGAGTTACAAAAAGACTTTTGTGCACATATTGGGGTTGTGTGAAGGGAAGATTTGGTTGTAAGACTTTTGTGGGCCATTTTTTTCCTGTAATGACAGTCCACAGAGCAAACATTTCAGCATGGCTGCGTCATTACATAATTCAAAAATGTATAGCAGGGTGAGACTTGCACAGGGAGTTTTTTGTGTGTAACTCTATTGAATAAAATAAACGCCTGATTCCCTCATACAATATTTCCACAAAAATGAGATTGCCGGTTTCTTGAAGAGGGATTAAAAATGCGAAATGTGTTTGAACACGCCATGAAATATCCATGTGCTAATCTCATGCGAGACCAGACAAGTTGGCCGTGTTTGTGAGCGCGCTGACTAAAGTTCGAGACGAACAGGCTATCGGCTAGCCAGGTTATTAAATATTGACAGCGTGACTTCATCCTTGGCGAGAATGAGAACAAGAAAAAAAAAAAAAAAAACAGGGCGAGAGTACAAACAGAATAGTTATTTACTGCTGCACTGAAAATGACCGACTCAGTCACCTGCATACATTTTTATTGCGCAAGACTTTTTCATTATGTACTTACGCATACAACACGCATATTGCAAAAGGGAGGCCCACCGTTCCTCTGAATTCCTCTGGAAATAGTCAAGATGGACATCAGCCATGACAACACAAGGGAGACAATAGAAAAGCCCAAACACCAGAGACAGTCCTGTTTTTTGACAGCCAAGCTGAACTTTTTGTCTTCACACTTTACCCGCACACAAAGGAGCGTTCGTCGTCGGCATTACGTCACGCCTTAGTGAAAACCTGTAATTCCATGTGTGACGCGAGACGCCCTGCTCTCGTCGCAAAACTTGTGTAATAATACTAATAACAGCAATATTAACAACCATAACAAGAGTAAGAAAAACAGGCGCATCGAGAGGCAGCCCTCGGGTTTGTTTACACCAACCTAGCCAGCAGAGCTAGTTCGCTAACAAGGAAAAACACAACAAACTCCACAACTACTCTCGTGTTTCTTCTGACAGCTTCCCGTGTTCAAAGACCTTTATTAAAACAGCACAAATAGACTCAATATCACCAAAATAGGAGTGAAAATAACATCTCTTTCCCTGTCGATGGCTAGCTTGTGTTTAGTTGTGACAGCCCTCAACGCTAGCACTCGTAAAGTACCAAAATGAGGTATGTGTCCCAAACAATACACAAGACGGTGTTTTAAAAAGACAAAATTGTTTTGTCTTACCTCGTCCCAGTGTGTTTAGGTGAATTTCCTTTGTGGGAAGCACAGTTTGTCAGAGTTGTAACCGTGGATCCGCTCTGCTCCAGTCTCTGTTCTCTTACGACAGACCACACTCGGGGACGTCTTGTGCACTTGGGGGGAGGGGTTAAAGAGTGACGTGTAACTCACGAGAGGCAGTTAGCCAATCACGTGTACCGTAGTATGAGGCAAGCGGGCCAATCATTGTCTACCCGGAAAAGAAAATGACAAAACTTATTTTTGTAGTTTTCATTCAATAAATCGCTGTGAATGGAGAAAAGCAAAGTGAATTATTTTTTAATCTAAAAATAAAGTTTGGAAATACAATACATCTTTATTTATAAAGCGCTTTCGCAACAACAGTCGCCGTAATGAAGCGCTTTACAGAACATATATATAAAATACACATAAAACATTGGCCATAGAAATTTAACTATTCCTCCCATATGTCATATGAAGCGTGCATGACGTCACACGTCATGAAAAGTAAACAATCAGATGTAGAGTCCGCTGTCCCATTTAAACAAATGATAAAGTTGCTTCTTCTGTTTTTCAAGTGTCCCTCAAATTCTTTAATTAGGTCATAACAATATCTATATATGCTCCTAACATTTCCCCAGATCTCATTTTCACTCCAAGTACTACTACCCCATCCTGGCCACTAATCCTCCCACCTGCAACTGGATTATTTGCCCTAAACCTCAGCCTGGGTGTGTCACATTCATCGGCGTTGCCACCCACGGCACATTGTAGGTTGTGTGACTGTGATTGCATGCTGGTACAAATAGATTTTTTTGTAGTGACTTGTCTGTTTGTTTAGTTTCGCTAATCTGGTTCCATAAAAATCTAACCGTGCTAGCAAAAGCTGTCTTCAGGATCAGACGTTTTGCTTTTATCTTCTGCAGATAAAACAGTTATCAGAGCATTGATCATATCTAATCTCAACAGTGTTCTATTTTTTATTATATAATGGCACTTTTCTTGACCTTCACTTTGTGTAACAATATTTTGTTATTGCATCACATCTAAAATGACACTAAAATATCACTTTATATGCAGATGAGTTTGGGGAATGTGACCATTTTGCTTATACCGTACCAACTAGATAATAAATAAATGAAGCCGGATTTGGCTGGTAGTTTCTGGGGAGATTGAGTGAATAATTAACAATGGTCTCAAAATTCTTGGCAAAACAATGTATTGGGGGGAAAAAAAAGGGTTAACTCAAAATTTCAAGGCAACTAATTTCGATAAAATTTTGAGTTGGGCAATACAAAATTTATTGTGAATAATTGGCCTACCCGTGTTTCACAATTAAGAGTTTCATTGTATCTTGTATTGTCCTCCAACGTGAAACTATTTTTGCCATAAATATAATGATTTATATTTGTACATTTTTCCAAATTAGATTTATGTTTTAGCCTCAAAAGTACAAGAGGTTTTATTTTTTTTGCAGTGTACCTTTAGCTTTACATGCTAGCAAGGACTTGGCACCATCTTCGACCTCCCGCTGCTTATAAAATGTGGCCTGTGTTCACTTTTAATTCGCTTTTCATGGCGGTTACCCCCATGACAGCTTCATCATTAGACGTGATTGCGAGTGATGGCGCTTAACATTCATTTAGCGGCTTCAGTGAGCTCAACCTTGAACAGTACCTAAACATGCTAATAGGATAACCCCAAAAAGGTCAGAAATAATACACATTTTTATTCTAAATATATGGACTTCAATACAACACGTATATTTAGCTGCTTGGTGTATCCGAATGATTAGCATGTGAGCGAGCGAGCGAAAAACATGGCAGCTTTAACGGACCCAATTAGGATAAGAAGTGATGCAGACGTGGGCATTAACCTTTCAATTTAAAGTTCATCTTGCACATCCTGTGCAAGACTGAAAGTGTTGAATGGAAAAATAGACCTTATGAAAAACATGCAAATGAACACGCTTAACACATGAGCGATTATGTATTAGTCTAAAATAATTACTATAAGGGAATCTGAAATGGGGATCACACAGGAAATGTCAAATTTGCATTGCTTACGTGATTTTTTCTCGTGTTGAAGATTTAAATAGAATTTTCTGTGTCACAGAACCAGATGATTGAACACAGAAGACCGAAAAAATGTCCTGGTAATAAAAATTGTGAATAAAGCTCGTGTTAAATCCAGTTAATAGCAAGCTCACTGAGGTCATCAGCGCTTTCTGGGTTGTACCCCAAAACTGGGTCAAATTGTTGGCCCTATTTATTTATTAATTTATTTATTTATTGGGGAGAATTCATTTTGTTGAATTGTTTACATTCGAGAAACAAGGCTTTGTTGTACAACAAAGCTTCCAAAAAGCAGAACAAGAAACAAGGTGTCATTTTCCAAAGACTAGTTTATCAAAAGAATAAGTATAAAACATACAAAACAGGAAAAAAACCAGTAATAAAATATATACTTTCTCTTATGATCTAATTTTAAGTAGCACATAATAAATTGCAGTCCCTTCTGTTATTTCTTTTTTTTTGCCACACACACAGACGTTCATTTTTCCAGCCACTGGATTGAATTATGATTATCTACCAATTCTTTTCCACCATAGGCAACAAGCATTAATTTTGGAAGCAAGATGGCGAAGGCCCCCAAAAAGAAGACGTTAAGCTCGGTTGACTGTTCATTAGCATTCGAGTTGGAACGTCTTCTCGCCGCGGCGTCATCAATCTCGCTAATGGAGCTTTTTAGCCCCGGTGCCTTTTCCCCGCCAATGAAGGTCACGCCCGGTTGAGGCAAGATGGCGGCGACCGGGCGAAGCCTCGTTAACCGCTGTCGCTCGTCGGGTCGCGGGAGCTGCGAGCGCGCCGGGGAATTCCGCCGGTTAACGCGCAGACAAATGGACTGTTTAATGGAGTGTCCCCTTTTTCGTTGCGAGTATTTCGACGCTTAAGTGTGCCTTGAAGAATGATTCCCTTTTCCAGTCTTCCACAAGCCCTTCCTTCGTCTCGTAATATCCCGCAGGCCAGAATCAAAGGGGATGATGATGATCCAAAGCGTCTCTTTTTAAATAGTCTATTTATTATTTAGTTATATATTTTATTCATCGGAGTCACGCGTGAGCCTTCTTTTTTTCGGTTTGGGTCAGGAAAGCAGGAAAGTAGGCCTTAACCGAACCCGAAGCCGCTCGGGCCTCGCCTCCCCACTCCCCCGAAGGTTATTTACAGACGAACTGGTCGACCAATGAGGTGCAGCGCTTGCACTTGACGTAGCAGCACCAGTGGAACTTGCAGTGGCAGCGCTCGTGTTTATACGTCTTGAACTGGTCGTAGCCGCGGCCGCAGCACATCAGCTCGCAGCCGTCCATGCCCTCCGACGTTTTGTTGCACAGGCGGCCACGGGTGCCCAGCGAGCCCGTGGTTTCGTTGTGGAGGCAGTAGTCCGGGCTGGGGTCGATGTAGACCAGGTCCTCTGGGGTGGGCGGGTTGAAGCGCTTGTCCATTTGCTCTAGTTTGCCCTGATTGGACGAAATCATGCTTAGTGGACAATATATATAGTTTTTTTAAACAGATGTGCTGATCCGGTTACCCTTCGTCCGATGCGCATGGCGGCGGCGCTGTCGTACTTCTCCTTGAGGAACTCGCCTACGCGCCGGAAGTCGGCCAGTTGGAGCCAACATGTCTTCAGACTGCAGGAACCCGACACGCCGTGACACTTGCAGGCCACGTTGGCGAGGTTGTACACCGCCTGGGAGATTCATAGAAAAAAAACATGTGGTCGTCATCTCAACTGTGTCAGAGGTTCGAATACGAAGAAGAAAAGTTTTGAAACTTGAGTGTGGCTCAGAGAGGGTGGCAATGCTGCCCTCTTGTGGAGCCTGTGTGGAACTACAGTGGAAACGCCAATGAGGCCCTCAGTATGACTTGGGGCCCCACTCACACCATTTAATTAAAACAAAAACAAAAAATTAAGTAAATGTTATACATAGATAGATCGATTTTTTTAGTTATTTTACATTTTGAATATTTAAAATTTTCAATTGACATCACTCATCACGCACACAAAAAACTCTTCTGTGTTCTTTCTATGAGACTCACATCACTGGTTGTCCTCTCCTCGGGTTGCCTGATCCCAATTACCTTTTGACCTCTGTTAACCTTGGAACCCTGACACCCCCCCACCCAGTTTTGCAATCCCGCTCCTTCTCTACCCAGCAGGCATAGCAGTCGCCACCCTGCAATCTTGCCATCCAACCTTACAATGACATTTTTGTATATATTCTTCACTAGAGTTAGACAATGTGTTCTTTAATCTTTCCATATAAATAAATAGTCCGTTTTTATTACATACATTGCCAAAACATGTCTGGTAGTCTTACATATGAAGTCATGCTGTGTGCGGGTGTGTGTGCGTGCGTGTGCCTGTGTGTGTGTGTGTGCCTGTGTGTGTGTGTGTGTGTGTGTGTGTGTGTGTGTGTGTGTGTGTGTGTGTGTGTGTGTGTGTGTGTGTGTGTGTGTGTGTGTTATAAGTATCACACTGTGCTCTTTGGTGGGACATGCCTGCTGGGCTCAGTGACACGGTCAGTCATCCGTGATGGAGACACGGTCTTGTCAGGAACAATAGGTTGGGAGCCGTGTGTGTGTGCGCGTGTGTGTGTGTGTGTGTGTGTGTGTGTGTGTGTGTGTGTGTGTGTGTGTGTGTGTGCGAATGGTGTGAATGGTGAAAAGAAATCGGCCAAAAACATGAAATGAGGCTTCAAAATTAGACTTGTTTCAAATTGTGGGGGGGCGTGTCTGCTGAAGCCACGCCCACTTCAACTATCAACTGTCAATCAAATACCTGCTACCTCATCTAAAATGGTTCTTATAAAAATATATCCACTCGCCTGCCCGCCAGAGGAATTGATCGGCCCGCCGGTCACCCCTCCTCAAGTCTAGCTTGAAATCCATTATGGATTTCTACATTGTCATGCTTCAAAGGCAAGGATTTATCCACTCTGCTTGCAAAATTGATTAACTTGCATGCATCAAACTTTTTCTAACCGCTATTTCTCTCTTCCGAAGCGACATTGTTAGAGTTTGCTACGAAAAAATCATAGCAATGAAAGATAAATGTGTTCTCAGGGGAGGTTCGACTGAGAATGTACATTCAGTGTGTGTGTGTGTGTGTGTGTGTGTGTGTGTGTGTGTGCCGCCTCATTTGATTTGTGTCAAACGGAGACAGTGAGCCCCCGGTGTGTGCGCGCCAGTCTTTGAGAGTCGGGGGAGTGTGACCGAGGTCCATCGCTCAAGCCCCGCGTCCCAGCAGACGCTTGTAACACACACACACCTCCATGAGCACACACGTTGTCTGCTTTTGTGCACAAGTCAAATGAAGCTAAACGCTAACATACACACACACATATATATCGCGGCACGCCCCTGTCACCTCCACACAAAAGCGCCGTGGTTTGCCATGTTCAACCGAGCGGGACAAATCCCCAAACCAGCGTGTCGGGCTGAAAAAAAACGAGTCTTCCTCAGTTTTTTTCCCCTTCTTGTGTTTCATCTCTCTTCCGTTCTGATGGACAAGAAACAATGAAGGAGGAAAATGTGCATGTTCACTTGTCTCCGAGGGTTGCAGTATAATATTTGATGATTTATGAATTCACTTCCGATTTTTTCACTCTATATTATAATAAATAATGTTTTTTTTTTTTAAAACATTGCTCCTCAATTATTTTTTTAATACCCTCAAGAAGGAAGAAAAAAATATTTGGCGCCCCCCCCACTCTCTGCCCTTATTATAAATAGTATCATTTTTCTATAACTACCTTCTGCAGAGGATGTGTACTTTCAGACAAGGAGATCGCCACTGCCACCTATTGCAGTGGAGGTGCAACTACACTTTATTCTAGTACGGCAATAAAAAAAAACTAATGTATTTCAACAGGTGTCAGATTTTCAGTATTGGCAATTCTGGTCCCTGTACTAAGAAAAAAAAAACACCCTGCCATGTCAATTTGAATCCAATTAATTCATCCCTACGTGTACAACACTCATCCACTCCCTTATAGCCCCAGAGGGACCCTCACGGCACACAAGCTCACCAGGCCCTGACCTTTGACATCCGCCCTACACTCAAAACCAGGCTCACCGTTCTCTCGCGCAAATCAAATGCAAAGGGGCCGTGCACGCGAAACACACTCGGGGATCCGGTCTTATAAACAGCTTAGACAAACACATTCTCCTCATGCGCCATCCAGCGCCAAGCAGCAAATGGACCTTTTACGAGGCGGCACGGCGCTGGATGTGGAGCCTAATCAAAGGTGAAAGGTTGCTTTTAGTGCCGTTCTTGTCGGGGCTTCCCAAACAACTCCCATTGTCCCTTGGAAATGTTAGAAAACGGCCGGGCGAATGAGTCCGATATTCTCATGAACGACTTAACAAAAGTGAACAAAATGTCGCACTTGTTTATGTGTGTTCCCCTGCTGGAATGCGCATTGACCGGGTGACCTAGCTAAACTCCAAGGGCATTAGCAGTTCTACCATTTGGACCTTCCCAATAAATAACCTTGACACACACACACACACACACAGAAATACCGTCAGGTCAGGCAGACTGGGGCCACCTTGACGCGCCCACGCATTCCTGACCTACAAGGAGACGACACTCCAGATGTCTAAACTTGAAGCGTGACCAAATTGCGGGAAAAATACCTGTCGTCCCGCCTCGTTATTCTGCAGGTTCATCAGAGTGCGAGAGTGCTCGGTCGAGCCGCGGGGGAAGTTCTTCTCGCGCTCGCGGGCGTCCACGAACTCGCGGGCGAAGCGGTAGCCGTAGTGGACGTTGTCGCCGCAGCCGCCCCATAGCCAGTCACGGGGCAGGTCCCGGGGTCGTGCCGCTCGACTGCAGCCGCACGTGGATAGCTCGCCCTCGCGGCACGCCCGGCTGATGGCGTTGACCACGCCGGCGGCGCTGATGGCGTAGGTGAACGCAGTTTCCCTGGAGCCTGGAGGAGGGGGAGGGAGAATGTTAAATCCTAAAATGCTTGGGGGTAGATGTTTTTTTTTTTTTAATGAGACAAATAGCTATTAAAAATATGATACATACAGTAATGATACAATTAAATAGAATGTAAAGAAATGAACTTAAATTTTTACTGCAATTCAATGGACATGGTGCTGCTTCTGTTATTCACACCCTGGCCACCAGGGGGAGTACAATACATATAGACAGCACATATATAGGTCACAACTCCTCAGTAAACTGCAGTAATGTTAGTTTTTATATTATCTGTCTACATGTATTGCTCCACCATTTGTGTTACCAAATAGGTGCATATTTGTTTTTAGCAAATAACAGTAGTTAAATTTTTTTTTACCAATATGTGATGTCCACTGCATATTCAAACGCTGTATATTTGAATACCAAACTTGTTCAACCAAATCAAAGATTAATGCTAACATATAATGTGAAACGCAATAGACGGACTACTAATAATTAGCATTAATGGACCACATGACAACTGTTAGAAGATTCCGGTTCTTCCACAGCAAACTTTATGACCCTTTCTTTGTTAGGGCTGTAACAGTAAAGAAACCCAACCCCCAAGCCCGCTTTGACATAGGTAAAGCAGAGCATATTAAAGATTCCCAGACCCCACTTTGGAATACACAACATGAGTCCCGCATGTCCCATTGTGTGGATTTTAATCCACACAGCGTAGAACAAAGATGACGACTGGAAAGTAAGAGGTTAACTACTGCGTAACCCGGCAATTTACATGAGAAGAGCAAACGACTTACTGCTATTTCTTGTTGAACTTCACACTGCTGTGTTGCCTTTTTATTGGCTGACTATTTACATCTATCTTAATATAAGGAGTTTGCTATGCACAGTATAAATATGCACCATGTGTAACATTTGCATACTTAGGGTCATTTTAGGTGTTGTTGTTTTTTTAATATTAGCAGATTGCAATATTAATTGTGATTCAATTTTATTCTAAGTCATTAGAGATTACATAATCGTTGCGTAATTGCTGACTGTTCCTATTAAAGTGAGATCATGCTACCTTGACTGTAATTAGATGTAATTTCACGATGAAGAACCAATTTTAACTTGTATTGTCCTCCAACTTTGATAAAAGAAAAAACACTAACATAAAAAAGAAAAAAAAAACGAAGGCTGAGCGGAATTTATGACACCATGCAGTATCGATGCAACGCGCAATCCACACGCCAACTCGCCGCAGACGCGCGGCGCACATATTACCACGCGCGCACACATATAGATCGCCTTCTTTTTTTTTTATTGCAGACTTCAAATAGGCCAACTCCGGATCTGCCAGCTCTGTGTCAGCCTCATCAGCGCATTTCAAAAGCGCGTCGCCTGGGACAATGGAGCGACTAGCACCTCCATTTAAAGGTGGACATAGACGGACTGTCAATAGAGACTGAAGAGAACCGAGACGGCGACCAGCTTGCACCTCGCCTGCATGCCCCCGAGCGGATTTGACACGTACTTGTTGATGAGAGCGTTCCCACATTCCCGCTGGGAATTAAGACGCGCCCGTCCAACCGACAGCTCCAAAAAGTCCAGCAACTTTTTATGACAGTGGAGTCCCGCGGACACGTGATAGCTAATCGATTGTCTGCTCGACTGGATGTTTGCTCGATTTACAATAGCACTGTAAACGATTGTTTTTGCACATGATTTTACATAAAAAAATACCACCCCGAAAAAGTAGGAATAATAAAACAGTGACGATTTTATTAAATTTAAAGAAATCTACATTTTGTTGGCTGGGAAAATCCAGAAATTAATTTTTCATCATATAATCTGATTGTTTGAGTCATTGGCTGTTATGTAGCAACATTTCAAAGTAAAAACTTGCTTTTTTTTTTTTTATAAAGCTGCAGATAAAGGTAGATTTTGATAATAAGCCAATTTCTGGCCCAAAATGGACCCAACTGTCTGTTTTTATTGTACAAAACCATTTTAATGATGCACTCTTCAAACTGCTCCCTCACAAAAAAAAGGTCCAAATTTGGATCAAACAATGGACACCAAAAAAATTGAACAAATGGTTTGTTTTGTCCAAAACACAGAAAATTGGGTCATAATTAGACCCACTCACCACACTTCGATTTCTTGACTTTTTTAATGCAGCAGTTTTTAGTAAATTGTGGAAATAGACCCCTCCCCCCATAAAAAAAATTACGCAATGTGTTGTGTGTTATTTTTCTCCTGTGTCATAAATCATTCATCATTGAACAAGTATTTGGACAAAATTATGCATAATAGTCTTCAGACTAGACCACCTGAATCTTAAATACTCATCATAAAAAGACTTCATATACTTGAATGCACACTGCTAGTCCAAAAACATTGTTAAAAAAAAGGGGGGGAGGGTCCTTACCGATTTGCATGACACGCCCAAAGACGGACGTATTGTCCACCGTGCTGCAGTTCCACCTCCTCTGTCTAAACTGATACTGGCACTCCTTGATGCCCGTCTTGGCTCCGTCTCCGATGTACATCATGTGATCCTGGTAGAGCTGGCACAGCTTCCTCTGACCCTGAGTGGAAAAGACAAAAAAAAAAATCAATAAAACCCTTTTTGAAGCAGAATTATGAGTGACACAAACAGGAAGTTACCTGGGAAAGGCCGGACAGCTGACTGCATAGCGGCTGAGCACCGATGATGTACATCTCGGGCCTCTGGATGGGGGTCAGCGCCATTGACCTGAGACGAGCTAGTGCTTAGAACTTCAAAATATTTAAAAAAAAATTCCTCCTCTTGGCTATACCGTGAAGAACGCTAATATTTGCCAGGTGAACTTAACCTGCACATTTGCTTTGTTAGTCAAGAAGTGTGGACTATTGAAGGGCCAATGGGGGCTCAGACCCCCCCCCCCCCACACACACACACACTTAGGGCCATTTGGGGCTCCCCCAGGGTAAATATTGTGACAGAGCCCTCACATTTGTTCTGACAAAAAGTACCCCCCCCCCCTTCTGAAAACACACACAAACAGGCGCCTATGAATCAAATCTTGTCATTTAGCAACAAAATAAAACTGTGCGTAAAACTCGTGCGTAACGCCCGTTTTCACTCACCAAAAATGATTTATCGGAGCGCAATAAAACATACCAAAGAGTAACTCACCACCACGAGTTGGCGTCAACCAGCAACAACTGCGAAGTTCCGGTGAGGAGGGCGACCAGCAGCAAGAACAAGTGCCGAACCCCGAAACCCTTGGAGTCCATGATTCGTCGCCCGGTGCCGGGGAAAGTGCTGCGCTGTTGAGAAATGTACACGACTGTAATTCGTGTTTGAAAGTAGTCCAGGGAGCCAAAAAAAAAAAAAAATCCCTTTAAGTCAAGGGCAAGATAAGAAGCGTTACATCCAATCGAGATATACGTAAACTCACGTTGGTTTTACGCATTGAAAAGTCGCCAAAATGTCATCCAAACAACATAAATAAAACGAAAGCAACAATGTTGAAAGTGCGATGTTGATTAAAAAACATTTACAATAATAAAATTACAGATTTCTCCGCGTCCTATCGTTTTGCGGCCACTTCAGGGTCTCCCTCTCTCTTCCCCCTGAATCCTCACCCCCTATTCACCTCTGAACTACCCCCCCTCCCACCATATCCAATTCCCACCCATCTCCCCTCCCAGTTTTACGACCTGGCGTTGCGCGAGATTGGATGCAAAGTGGAAGGCAGGTTTGAATATTCCAAGCTGTTGTGGGCTTGGAATTCGTCTCTTGTCGTAAGTGATTTCAAGCTCCCAGAAACTGCAAAGAACTTCCCCTAAAGCCTTTTTGTCACAAATCGCTCGGGTGCGTCAAATTGCATCTGAAGTGAATGATGGGTTTGAATAATTTTATGCTTTTGCCTTGCTTGCAAAATTAAGTGATGCATCCTAACCACGCCCACACAGCAACACACAAAGGCCCCTAAAAGTAAAATTTGTTTAAGTATGTCCACCTCCTCCTACATTTTCGTTTAATGCGTCACGGGGTGTTGCTTTCACTATACAATAAATAAATAAAACACACACACATAATACATAGTGGGGATGTGTGTGTGTGTGTGTGTGTGTGTGTGTGTGTGTGTGTGTGTGTGTGTGTGTGTGTGTGTGTGTGTGTGTGTGTGTGTGTGTGTTGCTATGACAACATCGCCACCCCCTGGAGGAACATAGGAAACACGATAAGAACTTTGGAGATGCAGGTCACAATATTAGGTACATCTATTGACACCTAATACATGAGGTGTTGCTAATATTTTGGTTGCCGCTTGCACAATACTGCTACGTCATCAATCATGAGCATTTTCTTAAATGTTTGTTTTGTCATTTGCCTATTTCGTTTGGGTATCTGCAAGTCATATTTTTTTAAAGAATAAAATATTTAAATCTTGACATTTGATTAAAATAGTAATTAGCAGCTGTAAAAATGTCGCTGAAATCATGACTCATTATTTTTTACTTTGACTTTATTATTCATACATCCCCAAAAACATTTCTTCATGAGCTGTAATGTAGTGCTCCAGTGCAAACACAAAGGGGCGCACTCAAGCCATACAGCCTAATCCCATTACAGCAGTAAGGGGGGGTATTCAGGACTCAAGGGAGCAACTTCAGCCATGTGAGATAAATAAAAAATAAAATAAAAACAGTAAGAGTAGGAGGGGGAAACAAGAGGGAGGATGAGAGATGAGAGTGAGAGAAAAGGCCGCTCCCTGGAGGTTATGAGCAATCGCCATGCAACAGGGAGCAATGCCGTGAAGAAAAAAAAAAGGCCAACAGCTCATCTGTGGATTCAACAGCAGCAACACAGTCAACATTGCGTTGACTCGGAATGACCCGACGATGAGGACAAGAACCTACAAAACGCTACCAATGTTTATTTCCACTTGGAAACACAGCCTTGGAGTCCAGTCTCACCTCTACCGACCCATCTGCCCACCTAGTAAACATCTTGCGAGAAGCAAAAGCCGTAAAATGGCTAATGAAGGAAGACTAGGTTGTAAAGGCAATGTTGTTCTTTACAGGCAATGTCTTCCTTGGACTTGGGAACCAGCCCCCGACCCGCGACCCCTCCCTCTGAGCCGCTCTGGGAGGTGAAAGGTCAGGCAGTGTTGTAAAAACGGTGACCCTGGAGATTTTGGTGGATTTGGGAGCTTTGTGGAAACTGTTTAGTTCTGCAGATGGAAATGTGTAATTGTTTGGTCCATAACGTCGGGCAAAAAGGGTAAAAAATATATTAAAAAATATTTATTTCTTTATTCTTCATTCATTTTCAGCTCATCAGCTATTCAGCCATTTGCAATTTTCTGTAATGTGGCCTAAAAAAAAAATCATCACAGTTTAATTTTCTATTATTGTAAAAAAAAAAATATATATATATATATATATATATTAGTGTCTTCAGTATATGATATTCTTTGTCTTGGTGTCTCTCTAATTGAATGGTTACTTCTTTGGCTATCTGGAATAGCTCAGCTAAAGCTAGCTGCTACATGTGATGTCACTGAGTGGATTTTGGTGCTCTTTGATTGGCTGGAAACCAGTTCAGGGTGTACCAGCAGCCTTTCGACCAAACTCAGCTGGCTCTAGCGTCCCCTTCTGTGACTATTTTCGCTCCACTAGGAAAAAAACACAACCATCAAAATTGGTGGAATAGCTAACCACAACATCGCTCAAGCTAGCTGCTACCGCTACACGTATTGTCCCTCTGTAGATTTTGTGATTGGTTGGAAACCAGTCCAAGGTGCACCCCAGGGTGCCCAAAGTCAGGTGGCTCCATCTTTCCCACGTGAGGACACATTATATAAAACTGATGGATGGATAATTCAAGCTCCTGCTTTAGTATTTGGCAGGTTTTAACACAGAAAGACGGCCTTGGGCTTTGTGTGTGTGTGTGGTTTTTTTTTTAGCGCGTGTGTTATTCCTTTGCTTCATCACGCACCCTCTTCCCTCCATCCATCTCCTCTCCTTCATCCATCCTTCCTTCTGTCAGCTGGCAGAGGATGAGTCATGCTTCTCGCTCGGAGGCTCAAACTCTCTCCCTCTAAATATATCTTTCTCTTCACTTCTCTCTGCACCTCCTTCCCTCAGCATCTTCATCGGCACGTCTCTCGCTCTCTCTCACCATCTGTTTCTTTTTCTCTCGCGACAAAGCGATTCCTCGCACACCTTTTCTTTTTTTACCTCTCTCCGCCATGGTCTGAAAGTGAGAGTGACGTTTCTATTTCTCCTATCCGTCCGTCTCTCAACCTCTCCTCGCATGGTCCACATGTGCAAGCTGCGTGTTCGCCCCTCCCTCGCCTTAACTGTGGGAAAATGTAAAACAAGACCACCCGCTTGTCCTACACGGGAGCTGAATCAGAAGAAAAAAATAAATAAAAATCGGAGAAATCTACACCTAAGAATTTGACCATTATATAAAACAAAGAGCATTGAATGCTAACACACAAAGCAAAATGCAAAGCAAAACATTTTTTATGATTTTCATTGGCACGGCTCGAACCGATTGATGGCATTTCCATTCATTTCAATGGTGACTGTAACTGTAATTCACGAACACCCCACTAGGTGGAGCTATAATTTCCCTCACTCGATGTTGGAGCCACCACAAAGCATTTCTTTTCATCAATCGTTGCAAGACTGTACAAGACAGTGTACCTAATGAACTGTCCAATGCTTGATGGAGACAACAATGAATATAATTGAAATCATGTGAACCCGGGTTCCTGCCAACCGTTCGCAATCAAGCCGGCCCACTTTGGCACGTCGGCGGCGTTAGCTATACGCCAGGCCTCGTTTGCCACCTGACAGGAGCCACGGGAGAAGCCGAATCCCCCAAGCAGGAAGCCCCGGCAGGGCCACCGAGGCTGGGCCAGATTGCCTGATTTCCCCCCGGTGCCCTGGAGCTCTGGCGGTCAAACTACAGCCGGCCTCGTGAGCCCCTCCCCGGAGAAATTAATAACACACACGAACACACACCATTTCCATCACTTCACAGGGAATCATATTGAGTTGCATTCATTTCCTGCGGGATTACCTCTGAACCACACTGAAGCGTAACTTAGCTAGCCTTGAATTTGAGCTTTTACGCCCGCTTTGACGCTGCCTTTTTTGTCCCAAATTGAATAAGCCGTTCCCAATTAGCAACTTCTTCAGTCAGATATTTGTCCCTAAATGGTGACAACAACACAAATACTACGAAGAACCTGCCAAGTTCTTATTTTCTTTGTTTGTCCCGCCGCTAACTGTTTTTTTTTTTATTGGGTTGCACGCCATGTATTTCCTAAAAGAGCAATTATTCTCATGTTAGCTAGGCAGAATAAGTCGTATTTTAGCCCAGCAGGCCTACAACAGATGAAATCCGTCTAATTATTCCCCAAATGATTTACAAAAATGTCACATTTGTTCTAAAATTGTGTACTTTTATGTGATTGTATAAAATGACTGTATGACCATTTTACACTTGCCGGCCACTTTATTAGGTACACCTGCAGGGAGAGATAGAAAAAAAATCCACTTTGCACAAATGGTAAAAGGTGGAAACTCGATATTTTTCCACCATCACAGCACACACACACCAACACGCAGTCCTTTCATGCCAACAGATGACAGAGTGCATTGAAAAAATGCCAAAATGCTGACTACTGAGGGTGAGAGCGAGCGTGCGGCTGAAAAATCTCCGATGTCAGACTGCAGAGCTGGCAGAAACCAAAGGCATTGTTGAGGACACACACAAACGCACACACACACACCTAGGAGGCCTGCATGTTGTCAAGGCATGTGTAGAAACACACACACACACACACACAAAGTCTGCGAGGCGACGTAGCGAGACGAGCTGTCAGGGCGGGCGAGGAAAGTGGAAGCGCGTGGAAAGACAGGAAGAAAAGCATTCTGACAAAAAGACGGGGGAACGACCTCATGATGGCCGCCGGTGTTCATCGGCGGTGGGAAGTCCAAATATGTTAATATACTTAAGTCACGTCAAAAACAAAAGGTTGCCGTATGATGAGATGCTACGAAGAAGTGGAAAAGCACTTGAAGGGGGGAGCTGTTGCCGTGCTGCACTGAGAGCAAATGAACTTTATGATTAAGTAAGTGTCAGCCAGCGTCTCATCTCGCCTCTTATTGATGCCGCGCTGCAGACTGCTGGGAAATATCGCATCAAAACACGGCGGAGGCGAGCCATAAGCGTGAATTTGACTTTGTTGTGATGGGTTGAAAGGAGATATCTAGTGTGAAAACAAGGTTTTGTAGGTTATAGTCAATTTTATGCACCACTTTTTATCATTGAAACCATATAACAAATGGTATTTAAGGATATGTTGAATTTACTTTGAAAAATAGTGTTTGCAAGGTGGCTAGCTTGTTAGCTGTCAAGCTAGCGAGTGGTCAAAAGATGACTAATTTAGTACAGTGGTATCTCGACGTACAAAAGGTACAATTTACGAATTTTTCAAGACATGAGTGGTTGCTTGGCTGGTGTTTTTTTATTTTCATTTAACTTGAAGACGAAATGTTGAGTACAAGCACTAAATATTGGCAGCGAGCTACAAATTTTGAATCAAAGTCGAAGTTTAAACATCAACAAATGAGAATTACAAAGCATATTTGTTTTTTCTGGAACAAATAGGCATTCTGACAAATATTACTGCAGCTTACTAGTGACTTAAATGTCAAACCCTTCTTTGAATATTACGTGTGCTTGCATTTTACCGCCCCCTGGTGGCCAAGGTGCACACGCAAACAAATCATGACGCACGCATTGTTTAATTTTCTACTATCTGTCGAATTATGTTATTAATGCATATGAGGCGAAATTTATCTCTATTTTGAATGACGACGCAGGATTGTAATTGATCGATTGCAAATTGCTAACACTACTGCCACCTGCTGGCATGGAGGATCAGAAAAGGAAGAAAGCACGTTTTATCTTTGAGGCCTCGACACAGGTGCTGCATGCGCCTCTTGAAACACCTTTAGTGCGTTTTCGCCACGAGATGTCGGACATGGGTGGGGGCTAGGGGGTTGAAAAATAAAAGCCCAAAACAGGAGGTGAGAATAATGAGTGTGCGGCTCTTTGAAAGCAGCCATACTGCTGACTTCCATACGTGCAAGTGCTGTGCAGGTGGCGGTAGGAAACACCTCAAAGCAACATAAAAGATTTATATCACACACACACACACACACACACACACACACACACACACACATATATACACAGACACACACACGAACACAAACTTTCGCCGCATCAATGTCACTGTCTGCTTTCACTTTCATATCAACCCCGCTGCTGTGTGCATGCATGTGTGTGTGTGTAGCTCCGACATGGGAGAAGCCACACTGGTAGGTGTCAGCTTTCAGGGTGGGGGGGGGGGGGGGGGAGGAGGAGGTAAGGGGGGGGGGGGTTATCAAGTTGACACACGCTTGTGTCGCCTTGGCAACCAGCAACAATTATCCGCTGACGATCCTCCCCCTGATTCATCAACACGTCGGATCGCACATGTAGCGGGCCGTGCATACATCAGCACTTTACACGCTCGCATGACACGACTTGTCAGACTTTGGGGAGGTGCCACACACACACACATATATATATAAACACACACACACACACCATCTCCAGAAACATCATGTGACTGCTTCTCCCTCCTCATCCCCACTAAAAATACTCCTCTTCCTCCCATCACTGCTTATTTCCCCGCTCTCTCTCGCACAGTGTGAGTGCGAGCATGGGCTCAGCAGGCAACACACAGACACACATGCAGGGAACACACACACACATATGCACACACACACACAAGGCCAGGCAGGCAGCAGGTCATGCAGAGGCTCAGCGCTTGCTGCTCAACACTGAGCCTGTGGCTTTTTGTCCCGCCTCCCTCTGTGTTTTCACCTCTTTGCTCTTCTCTCCTCCTTACCTCCACCAAGGAAAACTTATGAATCCAAATACGGTCGTTGTCATATTGTTTTTTTTTTTTACAAATCAATACTATTGGTCCAAAATTGTATGTGATGAAAATAGCTGGAGGAAAAAGCTTCTGTATCTCTGCGGGAGCCGTGCAGATTTATGTCGTCTCAAAGTTACATTTGTTTGGCTAAACCATGAAGGTGCATTAGCATGATTTTTTTTTTATCCTCTAAGACTCCGCTCAGAGTTTGGGAAGAGCGCCGGCAAGCTAAATTTGCCCGATTTATTAATTTCCTGAGGATTCTGCTGAAACACCGTAATACCAAACCAAATTCAATCCGAATCAAATCCAGATTATACATCAAACATTGCAAAAATCTGTTCATATTTTTAATTTACAGAAGACAAACATTTTCCCTGCCACTGAATCACACTCAACCCCACAGGCGACTGCTTTTCTATTCCCTTTTGAGCCTCACAAATATCACATTTGAGTCCACGGAGCCTGCACAGGAAATGATCAGTCTCGCTTTCTAATTGAGACGAGCCCCGAGGGTGAGGCTAATCCCATCATAGTTTATGACCACGCCGGCAAACCCGTATTGGTCTCTGCCACGGAAACTCTGAAAACTTAGCACGCTAACCTAGTGGCACGCACGCTGTCAATCAAAAGTGTTTGTACTGGCCACTACACTTAGTATTCACATCACGACCGTTCGCTTTGAAAATGCATGACACATACAGCGGATGGCGTGTCCAGGTGTAGCAAGGACGTGCTGTAGGAGTCGGCCGCCGCCGGGGACTGCTTTGTTTCGCCCTTGATGACGCACGCTGGATAAAAGGTTGAAGCACCTTCATATTAGTCACACTTGCTTGATTATACTGACGAATAATTATCTTCAGAGACACACAATTCCATTTAAACTCATTAGATTAGCCAGGGTTGCTAGCATAATAGCATTGCTAAAAAACCAATGCTATCATGCTAGGTTCATATTTTGGCTTATAAAACACATTTATAATCAAAACATTGCACAAATTGCGTCCACAAATATAAATTAATGCCATACCACCCCAAAAAAAAATCCTAAATTGCTGATTTTGTTTCACCCATTTAATCCTCACCTGATCCCTGTTCTCTATTTCACTCTACTTCTACGTTTCCCCATCAACTCTTCCTCCCCCTCGCCTGCTCTCTTCAAGCACTCGGCCACACTCCACTGGCTTCAGCAAACGGCTCCCCTGTCATATTATCTCTCTCACACACATACACACACATACACACACACACACACACACACACTCGGTGGGGCAGATGCAAGCATAGGCACAGACATATGTTCCATTGAATGAAGAGGCTATGCACACGCACACGCGTGGAGATAACACACACAGAGTCCAAGGTTAGACTGGTGGGAAAAAGAGGCCCATTGCAGGGGAAGAGAGTTGGACGCCCAAGCTCGAAAAACCTCTCCAGCAACACGCGCTTTTTTTTTTTTTTACTGAATTAATGATGAATGTCATAATTTAAGCAAAGCCAGATGCGAAATGACAAACAGCTTCAAAATGATTACATTGGGCCTTAATAAAACACACACGAGGATTTTTTTTTAACACTATGGGGGTTAATTTATCGCCTCAGTAAGTCATTTAAGGACACCGCTGCAATTCTTAGTCAAACTTAGATTTTTCAATGCAGTTTAAACAAGCTTGGTTTCACTTGTGCAGAAAAGGAACCAAAGTTTCTTCCCGTTACAATTCAAACAGAGGAAAGTGGTGCTGTCCCCTGACTAACTGAAACTTTGAAAAAAAGAGTTACAAAATTCCCACCCAGCGACAAACACAGTGAGCTACAATGAAATTCAGCAATAATGAGTTGAAAATTATAATAGAAAGTTGCTAAGGTAAGAAATATTCCACATGAGAAAGATAGACCTATACAGGCTATTTATTTGCATCTGTATGTCTACTTTGGGAATCTCAGCTACATTTGACATAATTTGGATGGGTAAATGATTCACAAAATTAGCTGGAAAATAAATGTAGTCTAAATTGACTTGAGGGTTGAACGCAGCACCTTCAAGATTGACACTTGGTGAAAACACCTCCAGGATGACACAGAAAAAGTCAGTTGATTGATCACAAATTTAGTTGGAAAACAAATCAAGTCTAAATAATAAATCAGTTTTATTTTTTGATTGACAATTGGTGATTTACACTATGACGTCTCTTTATACGTATCTCTGGAGCCCAGGTGGGTGGAACAAACCATTTTGAGACAGGGAGGGGGGAAAGGTTTAATTTTTCTGTTAAAATATCACATTCCAACAAAGTACGGTCAATTCTTGCTTGTTTAAAAGGGACATCAATTTAAGGGTGCTTGAGAAATGTGCTGAAAAATGGCTTAGAAACACCTATGATGACAGTAAACATGTGTCTAAAATATACTTATTGGCCACAAACCTGAAACAATCCGCCATTTAAGAATGACTGAAACGTATTGGTTGCTATTTCAATTTATTTCAGTGTGATGGTGTCCAATACATTTTTGTCAGCTATTCACTGTATGCCCCCATAGGACTTAGCTGTATTCTCTTCTCGTTTTGGAGGAGGATTTCCCCTCATTGCAGCAAAAAGAAAGACTTAAACCGAAACACAAAAGGTGTCAGCCAAGTAAGAAAAGTGAATAGACTTCTCTAGTTGACTTTCCTGTTTCCTGTGTGGTCCGCTTAAAGGGTTAAAGCCCAGAGTGAACTGAATTGTAAGAAGTTGGTTTCCAAGGGAAACTGTTCGCACCGTTCCAGCTGAGGCGGGATGAACCAACTGCTTGACACGGAGGGGGAGAAAACAATCTTGCAAGATTGCTAATTACGCTTCCTGTTTAGTTATAACACGTCAATTTGTTATGTGTTATCCATTAGTATGGCGGATGCATTTTATTACGTTTTTACAAGTTGTGAAAAGTGAAGTTTTAAACATGTTTGATTAATATTGTCATGTACATTCACCCCTCCCGAACGAGTAGAGTGCGGGGGTCCCTGCCAAGTCGGTTTGAAAAGAGCAGACAAAGGCTTAGAGTGCAGGACGCCCCTCGCCTCTCTCGCTCAATCATCCTCCGGAGTCTTTCTTCCTCGCTCCGCCCGCCATGGAACAAGTACTCGGAGTCGTTGGGGTCGCTCTTACTTTCCGCCTCTGAAATGCACGACCGTCTGGATCCGCGCTGGGCTGAGAGTGGACGCCTTTTTGCGGCGAGAATCCAAGAAGGAAGCTTCGTGTGAGGGAGGGAAGGAGAGAGGAGAGAGAGCGCGCGAGAGAGAGCGAGAGAGGAGGGGGAAGGTTTGACGCTGTTTCCTCCTTTCCTCCGCCTCCTTCTCCTTCCTTTCGCCCCCTCTCCTCTTTTTTTGGCGGAGGCAGGAATATACGCTTTTTGGGCTGTTTTGTCTCGCTTCTTTTCGATGTGACTGCGCTAGCACAACCGGCTCACGTTGCGCTCAAGAGTTGGCTCGATTGCGCACACTTTGGAAGAGCAGAAAAGAAAAGTCAGGTTTTTGTGAGAGGGAGGGGGGGGGGGGACTGTTGCTACTTTTTGTAACTGAAAGAGGGTTTTTTCCTTTTCTCAGCCGTGGCGGTGTGGAGTATTAATTCTTATATGCCTGGGTTTTGAAAAACAATGGAGACGCACATTTCGTGCCTCTTCCCGGAAATTTTGGCCATGATTTTCAGCTATCTGGACGTGAGGGACAAAGGCAGGGTGGCCCAAGTGTGCCTGGCTTGGAGGGACGCGTCGTACCACAAGTCGGTGTGGCGGGGGGTGGAGGCCAAGCTGCACCTCCGGCGGGCCAACCCCTCGCTGTTCCCCAGCCTCCAGGCCAGGGGCATCCGGAGGGTCCAGATCCTGTCGCTGCGCCGCAGCCTGAGCTACGTGATCCAGGGGATGCCCAACATTGAGTCGCTCAACCTCTCGGGCTGCTACAACCTCACAGACAACGGGCTGGGCCACGCGTTTGTGCAGGAAATCCCCTCGCTGAGGGTGTTGAACCTGAGCCTCTGCAAGCAGATCACCGACTCCAGTTTGGGTCGCATCGCCCAGTTCCTGAAGAACCTGGAGGTCCTGGAGCTGGGCGGTTGCAGCAACATCACCAACACAGGGCTGCTGCTCATCGCTTGGGGCCTCAAGCACCTCAAGAGCCTCAACCTGAGGTCCTGCCGCCACGTCTCGGACGTGGGCATCGGCCACCTGGCCGGCATGACCCGCAGCGCCGCCGAGGGCTGCCTGAGCCTGGAGTACCTGACTCTGCAGGACTGCCAGAAACTGACTGACCTGTCCCTCAAGCACATCTCCAAGGGGCTGGCCAAGCTGCGGGTGCTCAACCTGAGCTTCTGCGGCGGCATCTCGGACGCCGGCATGATCCACCTCTCGCACATGAGCTCCCTGTGGAGCCTCAATCTGCGCTCGTGCGACAACATCAGCGACACGGGCGCCATGCACCTGGCCATGGGCACGCTGCGCCTCTCGGGCTTGGACGTCTCCTTCTGCGACAAGATCGGCGACCAGACGCTGGCCTACATCGCCCAGGGGCTGTACCAGCTCAAGTCGCTATCGCTGTGCTCGTGCCACATCTCCGACGACGGCATCAACCGCATGGTGCGGCAGATGCACGAACTGCGGACGCTCAACATCGGCCAATGCGTGCGCATCACCGACAAAGGGCTGGAGCTCATCGCCGACCACCTGACCCAGCTGGCGGGCATCGACCTGTATGGATGTACCAAGATCACCAAGAGGGGGCTGGAGCGGATCACGCAGCTGCCCTGCCTTAAAGTGCTCAACTTGGGACTCTGGCAGATGACGGAAAGCGAGAAAGTCAGGTGATGGCCAGGATCACGCGCTGGTCGGGAAGTGTTAACGAATCTCATATTGAGTTTGATGCAATTATGACGATGCATTGCCCCCCCACCACCCCCCACCCCCAAAAGCCATTTGGAGCACGGCGTCAACTTTTTTTTATTTTGCGATCCCGCCACAGAAAAAACATTCGGCTACCTCGTAAGAGCTTGTTTTTCCACAAGAAGGAAGGAAAACCAGAAAATAGGAGAAAATGTGCCTAGAGGGACTGTCTGTGTCTCCCCCCCTTCCTCCCTCCCTCCCTCCCTCACTATTTCAAGAGACAATTCGCAATCATCTGACCGTTATGCAAACCCGTTTCATGTATGCGATTCTGTTCTATTCGAATCAAAAGCGCGTCCCGATCATGTTCGTTCATACACACAAAAAAAGTTGACACGCGTGAAGTTCAGGTAGTTCAGTGGAAGGGGGAGGGGGGGGCGGTTAAAGCTGCTGGGGACAAATGTTGCTTCAAATTGAAGTGATTTAGATTATCTCTTTACCCTTTTATCGATTGAAATGAATCAGGGTTCCATTTTTTTTGTTAAAGGAGAATGTTTTTTTCTCTCTTTTTTCTTTTTTTCCTCGCTCTCTCCATCCCTCCCCTTGGATAAAAATACCCCGAGCCCATTCAGAGTCATGCTTGGAATAAGAAGCAATCGATTTATTTTTCTTGCGTCCTTGGCTTCTCGGGTTACAAGCTCGGACCACATCTTTCTTTCTGTTGTTGTTGTTTTTTTGTTTGTTTTTTTATTTCCCCCACACACGCACTGGCAACGTGTGCGCGCGTTTATTTTGATGTAACGCAAACGACCTGCTTGATAAATACGGATGTGCGTCCTGCTGAAACAGCTGAAGATTAAAAAAAAAGATGTTCTGTATATTATGTTTGTAAAAATGTTCAAAAGATAAAAAAAAAAAAAGAATTCCGAACTTAAATTGTTTTATATTCTTACAAGCAAAAAAAAACAATTAAAGATATTTATATAATGAATCAAAAGCGCCTTTTGTGTTGATTTTAGTGACTCCACATTGGTGAGGATTAGCATATTTATTCTGGCGTCCACTCCCCCCCACCTTCGTCATCATCATCATCATGCCTGCCTTTCATTCCGAGGAGCTGAGGAGAGGAAAAATCTGTTGTGTTGTTTTATTATTTATGAGCACACTCAAAATGGATGCCTTGATTTAGCCGCATTGCCTTTGTAATTAATGAACACGAGGCGCCGCACTGTTATATATTATCGGATGCCCTTTTTTTTTTTTTTTTTTTTTTAAACGAAACGCTATTATTAGCATATTATTTATCGGGGTGACAGCTGTGTACAGTGTGTGAGTTCACTCGCTATTGTGTGTGTGTTTTGAAGTTAAAAAGGCAGGTTTTGGCAAAAATAAGGGGGGGGGGCTGAGTGGTGGGGATTTTTCCCTCTCTCCTCTTGTTCAGTCACGCATACCAGATCTTAGGCCAACCAGGAGACCCCCCACTCGCCTTTTACCCCCCCACTTCTTTTTAACATTCCACACCATCATTGAAAGCATTTAGGCATTCCCTTCTGTCCCTCTGATGCCATGTCCGTGGGGATTTTGACCAAAGGGACAAAATGTCCACCCCCACAAAAAAAAAAATCCATGCCTATATTTTCCATACCGTTATTTTAGCCATCGATTCCAGTGACATCCCGGAAGCCAGAACGTGTAACTCTGCGGGCTAATAACGGCAATGACAGCTTTAACACCGCCTCCTTTTACGGCTCCTCGTCAACTATTATGTTTGATTACAAGTGCAAATAAAACAGGCGACGGCCGGGTGGTCGCCCGTCGCTTACGCCGGCTCGATAAATCACATAAATAAAGTGAGCATTTTGCACTATTTTAATGAGGAAATAACTTCTTTTAATATGCATGGCTGTAAAAATCAACTGGAATGTAATAACTTGCCTCCAGATGCTTTTTATCATGACCGTCACTCAAAATTGAGCCACTAAGTACCAAAAATACAAAAATTCCATTTTGTTTTGCTCCATTTCAAGAAAACAAGTGATCATTTGGGGATTTTTTTTAAGCATCCGTCTCGCTTCTGGCTTCAGTAGCAAGATAAACTAATTATCCCCCCCTCCCCCCCCCAACCACCTGAGGGCGCTGGCTTCATATTTCGCGACTTTAAAAGGTCACGCTATCCGTAAAAGAGGAGATAAGCTAATGTATGAACGCTACCAGTTTCATACTCACTTCTGAAATAACAACTAAGTGAAGGACGTGTTAATGATTCCTTACAATAAATATTGAAACAAATCTCAATGTGCAACAGTGACGTCATTTATCGACAAATCGGCAAATTACGACATCACGACCGATTACCGAAATATCTTCAGAACTCATTGGCCAGTGCTTCACAGTGCTAATGGACAATAACCAGACGCATACAGCCAGTCATGCCACAGCCAAACCGATCATCTGACCTAAATCCGATTGAGCATTTAATTTTAATTGCTAAAACCAGCGAGTCAGCAAAAGAGTCAAATCCAACCTCGCTACATGTTAACAGTCTGCCTTTGAGGCCTTTAAGCACATAAATAACCTCCAATTTATGATTTCCTATCTATTTCTTTTATCACCCAGTTTGCAGTCGTTTCCGGGGAAAAAATTGTGCCGCTGCCTTTGCGATCAAAAGCGCACGGCAGAAGAGATTTACGCTAACGGAACGTCATCTCGCTCACAGCGTGCCTCTATTTATTTATATCTGAATGAGTGATGGATTTTCTAAGCGGTTCATTGCAAAGACCCCAAATTAGACAAAAAGGGCCTGCTTGAGTTTTTCGGCATTTAGGTCGCGGAGCAAAAGTCATCCAATAAAAACTTGTTCATAGTGTGCCGTTTGAACTTTGCGGGGTATGTGATCGCGTCGCTAGCTGCGTCAAAACTTCCTGACTTTTATTGCTCGTCATTAAAGTAGCAGTTCACCATTTTTAAAAAAAGAGAAGGGGGAATTGGCGCTCTTGATAACAAAGCTTTGAGGAGAAGGGGGGGGGGGCATTAGCAGCCTGATGCGACTGACCCTTCACTCCCCCCTCCCCCCACCCAAAACTCTCTTGTTTGTGGCTCCAGTCTTCTGTCTGCCTGTGGCTCTCTCTCCCTGCTCCACTTTTAGCCTCTTTTCGTTTTTGGTCATTTTTTTATTCTTTTGTGTCCTTTTGCTTTTTTGCTCCCCCTCTTCCTCCTTCAAGCCGGCACCTGGTGCTGAGGTGTCGCCGGGGTACAGTAGACGGAGCTTTGAAGTCCCCCCCCCTTTGCCCTTCCACCCCCTCGGGATAGTGGCGGGTGCAAAAGAGGGGGAGTGTCTAGTGTGCGTTGAGAGATTTCTAAATTTCACATCATTCATTTTATTTTCTTTCTTTATTTTATTTTGTTATAATTTTAAAATAATAATTGTATTAATTTATTATTTATTTTTATTTTATTTTTATTTTCAGTACTAGAAGTGCTATTCTTTGTTTGTCTGCACGATTCTATTATACTGCCTCCTAGTGGCCAAAGCAAACATCAGAAGGAGCAGCACAATGACTTGAATGACGGTATTAAATCACGATCCACAAACTGTTAGGTTTTTCTTGACATTCTATTCAAATAAAGCTTAAGCTCGTGTCAGAGGTCACGTGAAATCAAACCGAGTAGGATTTCCCAAAAGAAACCATTTTTATGCATATTAAGTAGGCGGTGAGCAAGAAAGAGGAACATGCGAGATGAAGCGAGAGAGAGGAATTTCTGAGTCACTTTGACTGTGAGCTGCTAGAAGTCGGCTAGCCATGTTAAAATACCATAAGGCCACTGACACACACCACACACCCACGACACACATGCGCACACACACATGGGCAGAAAACTGCTCCAAGATACGCCTCGAATCCAGTAAAGTTTGGCAAAGCACACACATTCATATTAAAACTTTATGCAAAAAAAATCCTGCTGCTTCTCTCACGTAGCAAGCTGCCCAGCAGACCAGCTAATTATTTTCAACACACACAGAGTCACACACACCTTTCCCGCACATTCCTGAGCAAGGTAATGAGCTGCATTTCTTCACTAGAGACCTATGAAGGAGGTTTAAAAAATGTATATTTTTTATTCCCATTTCAAGCATTAAACATTGATGCAGAGAAGCAACAATGACATCATCCTGATTCTAAAGTGACATCATCCGGAATGCATGATTGAACACCGAGATCATTTATTACAAGGCATGATGAATGCTGATTCTGATATGTGTGCCTTGGCCACCGGAGGGCAGTATAATAACGATAAGATGACGTAGTTTCAACTCATTCATTGCCATTGACGCCTATAGTCGTCAAAGATCGACTTTGACTCAACTGGGAGTGAACGAGTGATGTTGATGCTAGTTTTTTTTAGCCTGTCTGGTTTTCTCCATTGCATGCTAGCATGAAGCTAGTGGAGCTTTGTAAGTTTTCAAGTCAAGTGTTTAACAAAAATAATGATATTTGTACTTCTCTTGTATTGGATCTCATTAGACGTACCTAACGCTCTAATTTGAACGCCGAAGGCTTCTTCGGCGGAATTGGACACGAGCGCGGCGGAATAAATCTTTCATTTCAAAACTATAAGGCCTTCATTTTCCAATCACACAACGGGCCTCGCTGCTGAATATTTGATTGGTGGGGGGGTGGAGGAAAAAAAATGCCGCCGTTCCAGTCAGCTGAGAAGCTATGGTGTGATGTTTTCGTTGTCGAGTGGCGGCCCCGGCGTGTCATTCACGCATTGACAAAGAGAAACTTTCCTGCTTTTTGCTGCTTAAAATGTGTCACACTGTTTCCCAGAACGCAGGGGAGACAGGCTGAAAGAGAAACGGACTTTTTTTTTTTGTGGCACATTTTGACAGGAAGTGCTGCATGCGTGAACAAAGAGCGCCTTTAGCATTGCGCATCGGTAACTGTACGAAAGAAAAAAAAATACGACTTGAAACGCAACTGTGCAATTAACTCTAACGACGTGTTCCTTGTATTTTAAATCACTTTTTTAAAGATTAAAAACTCACTGATCACACAAATGGAAATTGGGGAGGCCAACCGGAAAACGTGAAGAAATAACGTGTTTGGCAAGAAAGAGATATGAAAGAGACATAGGAGGTGGAGGGAAGAGGCTGGAGTGAGGCTGGAATACAAAGAGGTGTGTGTGCGTGTGCGTGTGTTGTCCCTATGGTCCTTCTAGCTGTCTTCTCTTATTGATCAGCTCATATTGATCTGGTTTGGCACATAAGCCTCGACACACACGCGCGCACACACGCGCACACACACACAAACACTCACACACACTGTACTTGATTTGACTGGGCTTTGGGCACGGGAGAGAAGATTGTTAACGCAAACACACACGCACACACACGTGACTGGGGCTACTTCATTAGGTACATCATATTTTCATAAAAATTGAGATAGAGAGCTATATGTTGTTTTGTATCGGAATGCGGGATCAGAAGACCTGGTAGAAATGCTTTCGATTTTTTTTTTCAGGTTTAAAAATCCCCTTGGAATGAGAAACTTTGGTCTTTTGTGTGAGTGTAGACACGCACACACAGCCCACCTTCTGCTGCTGTCATGGCTGCGAGCTGTCAAAATCACCCACCCTCCCTTCTTCCTCCCCCTCCTCCTCTCTTGCTGAGCTCGTCTTTCTGTCTCCCCCCCCTCCTTCTCTCTATTTCTCTCCCCCCACGCCTGCACTTTAGTTGTGCGTCTCCTCCACATTTGTGTCGTCTTTGCATCTACATTCTGCCTCCTCAACGTGCTCTCGCTGTCCTTTGCCTTCAACCGGAATGAGCATTTACATACAAATGGGGCTCCTACGGAAGGAAGGGATGAATGCGGCACGCTCGTGTTTACACCGACGTGCGTGCTATTCAACATGCTGTTTACATGCAAATGTAAACAAAAAAACAACTGCTTCGACAAATATGTGCATATGGATTCATTTCCGTCAAGGGTTGCCTACGATAAAACAAGAGCTGTCGTTTTGGCAATTTTATCGCAAAATTGATGAGCTTTGGAATTATGAACAGTTCCAAATCGTAGTCAGTTAGAACAAAAACTTCAGGCTCCAGGTAGAAATCAAAAAGAACATCAGGAAAAGACTGCGAACAGCTGAACTTTATTTGCAGTTAGCATTTTGTGCTAATGTTGTTATCTTGAATGGTTCATAATTCTCTTTAATTTTCCAAGGCCTTAATTCAAAACAACGGCAGGTGCAAAACCTCAGCTTCTGCATGAAACAAAATGATAATGTCAGGAAATGTCCAGGAGAACATCGACACTTTGAAGGGTGTGCGCACTTATGCAACATCCCCTTTCCAAAGGATATAGTTCATATTCATCAACAGAGTATAGGTCACAATAACAAGTTTTTCCAATTTTATCTTGGTCTCCTTTTTATATCCCCAAATCTGGCATTTGTACAAGGGTGTGTAGACTTTTAAAACCCACAGTAGACCCATTTACCACTAATTTCTTTTTGTACATGACAAATAGGGTGTAATTAAATCAAAAGTGTCCTTCGCATTTTGATTATTACTTTTTTTAAGTGCATGGAGGACATCTTCATTCACGCTGTTTTTCTCGAAGCATCATTTATTCATGTGAGTGTGTGTGTGTGTTGAGCCATTTGTATGTGTCCATGTTCACTCTTATGAATACACTTTGCTTACATTCATAGCAGGGTGAGGTGATCGACCCTCTTTTTTTTTCTTCTCCATCTCACGCTTATTTTTTTTCTAACAGCTGTAAGAAAACATTTTAGCAGTCTTTAAAATTGTGTACACTCTCCACTGGATGCACTTTTCCCAATAGTGCTTGTGTGTGTGTGTGTATATGTGTGGACCGCATATAAGAAGGGTTTTAAAAATGTATATATTCCAAAAGAGGGAGGGATACAGAGCATGGTGAATAGAAAAATACAGCCCCCTGTGTATGTGTGTGGTGTGGTGTGGTGTGTGTGTGTTGTGTCAGTGGAGCTGACATCTGATCTTGCTCAGCATGGTGAGAACTAGTGTGTGTGTGTGTGTGTTTTGTGGCCTGTATCTGTCCTCCTTTCTGTGTGGGTGGTAAGAAGAGGGAATGTGATGTATGTATGCGTGTGTGTGTGTGTATGTGTGTGAGTGCACTTAGTTTGAGTGTATGGATGTGTAGAGTTGACACAATGAGGGGAGAAGAACAAAAAAAATGATTAATAATTGTTGGTTTCATTTCCATTCTAAAAAAATATTCCTAAATATACTAGAATATTTTGTTACAGCTAAAGGTCCACACGAACACAGTAAGACAAGTACACACACATACACACACACACGCAAGCAATATAAGTCATCCGTCTCTCTGGTACTTGCGGGTACTTTATGTTTGGTGTCCTCGGTGCATGGTTCCATCGACTCACTGAAAAGAGCTCTGTCATAAATATTTGATCCGGTAACGACCAAACAAGCGACGGCGACAAAAGATGTTTTTATTCCGAAGAAAGGAGGAATAGCTGGCCGACTTCACCTGCGCTTTGCAGTCATGTGACTCAAGGGAGGAGAAAAAAAAAAAAAAAAAAAGAGAAGCACGCACACGCAGACAGCCTCATTGATTTTGTGCACTAAGGCTGTCCTGTCACCGCATACCGTGCCAGTCGGCGTGACCCCCCCCGCCTCACCCCTTATACATGTGTAAATGCCACACTTGACACTTGTCTCCCCCCCCCCCCCCCCGCAGGCCCCTCCCCTCCTCATTAGAAACATCCCTCGCCTCCCTTGATAATCCTCCATCTTATCACCCCCTCCCACATACACACATACACACACAACTCATCCTCCTCCACCCACTGGATAGAATAATATACCCCCCCCCCCCGCCTATCCTCCCCCACCCAACAGAAAATTTTCTATCCCCTCGTGCGAACCGTTCAAGGTTGCGAGCCTGCCGGCTCGCCGATGCGCTCCAGATGCGTCGTTGCTTTGAGAAGATAAACATCTGGACCTGTCCAATTCGGCAAAACAATTCAAATCGGCACTCCCGCTTTGGTTATTGTGTGAATTCAGTCTGTTTTTTTTTTAAAAGTCTACACACCCCTGTTCAAATGCAAGGTTTTTGTGATTAAAGAGATGAGACCAAGATGAATCATTTCAAACATTTCTGCACCATTAATGTGACCTTTGACCTCGTTATTTCGAACTGTTCATAATTCTCTCCACCTTTTTCCAGCTAATGCAATCAAAATAATGTTGATTATCCACAATATTCCATTTTTTTTGTCATCTTCTCCTAGACTCTTTCCTTCGCCAAAAATTCCCAGCATTCCTCTTCCATCCCCACCTCCTCCTCCTCTTCCTCTGGTGTCCATCGTTTGGAGGTCATGACTGCTTCCAGCGTTCCCCCCCCTCCTCCCATGGCTAACCCCGCCCCCCTACTTCTACCCAGCATGCCAGTGGTGGCGGGGGGCCGGCTTGAGACCTCCACCCCCAGCGGGGTGGCTGCAGCTCAGCCTGGCTGGCATGGCGGGCGGCCTGGAACACCTCCAGTACACACACACACACACCCACGCACACACGTACACACACACATATAGACTGGCTTTCTGTCTGCTACATGTAATACAAGTCCAGAAACGCCAAATATATTTTGCAATAAAAATAGGATACGGCGACAAAGCTGCCAAACAGATAATAGGCGGTCAAAAAATAGAAACGTATCCCACGGGGAAAGTGGGAGAAAGAGCAAGCGAGGGCGTGAGGGAGGGAAAGAATGAGAGAAATGGCGGGGGCCTCAGTAATTTGGTATTTCCTTTCTGGACATGGGAGGAAGGGCCATTGCCCTGGAGTGTACACACACACACACATACGCACACACACACACAAGCGCTCTTTTAATGACCCTTAAATGTGGCCTTAGGCGCTGAAGCCTTCGAGAAAGAGGAGAAAGGCAAATGGTAGTCGCAACGATGGAAGAGGTTGAGGTTGGAGTTATGGTTGGATTCATTTGTCACCCCAAAATGTCAACAAACATACAGTACGGCCTCGCTACATGAGGGGTACCGAAGGGGTACACACATGCGAGCGCGCACACCCATGCAGGAGTTCAAATGGAGGTTAGACCTTCAGGCTCCTGAGCTCAGAGACAGAGAGGGAATTCATAAGCAGCCAGGCTTACTGCGCCAGCCCGCATGCAGGGGAAATGAAGAGGAAAAAAAAGAAAATCCTTAAAAAAAAAAAAAAGGGGGGGGGGGGGGTTGACATTGTTGGTTTTTTTTAGTAGATCACATAGATGGAAAGCAAATTTTGCAACAAGAACACATGCAAGATTTAATACCGTTTTTTATCGCTCTCAACCATCACTTGCATTGGTGGTTCAGTGGTAGAATTCTCGCCTGCCACGCGGGAGGCCCGGGTTCGATTCCCGGCCAATGCAACTTACTTTTCTTTTTTTTTTTTTCTTCCCCCAAACTCCATTCACCCTAACATTATAACGGGATTTTAAACCACAGGCGGACATTTGTTTGGATTAAATAAAAATAAATAAAATAACGTCACTGGTATTACGATCAGCTTTACTCATTGTCAGCTGCTCTTGCGCGAGAGAGAGAGAGAGAGAGAAAGAGAGAGAGAGAGAAAGAGAAAGAGAGAGAGAGAGAGAGAGAGAGAAAGAGAGAGAGAGAAAGAGAGAGAGAGAAAGAGAGAGAGAGAAAGAGAGAGAGAAAGAGAGAGAGAAAGAGAGAGAGAAAGAGAGAGAGAAAGAGAGAGAGAAAGAGAAAGAGAAACAGATAGAGATAGAGATAGAGAAAGAGATAGAGAAAGAGATAGAGAAAGATAGAGAGAAAGATAGAGAGATAGAAAGAAAGAGAGAAAGAGAGATAGAGAGATACTTTATTGATTACCGGGGGGAAATTTAGTTGCCAGCAGTTGAATACATAAATAAACAGACAATACAATCATCGGACACGACAAAAACGACAATAGAAGAGAGCATGAGAATAGATCAGATAATTATTCTTTGGGGTGGGCGGGGCTAATTTATTACATTTGGAACATGGGCCATGAAAATGATTGCATTGCATTAATCATGAAAATCAAATTGCAATATTAAAGGGGAGCAAGTCATAATTAAGATGATTTTTCAAATGTAGTATTCACTCCTGTACTCAGATGGATCGATGGAAAGATGGCAGACAGGTAAAGAATGGATGGTTGGGGAGGGTGGCGGGGGAGGGAGGGGTCTCTGGTGGACTTTGATCGTCCCGGCAGAAATAATCAACAAAGCCCGAGAGCTGGACTGACCTGTGCGTGTGTTGCTGAAATAGAGCTGATAATAAAATTTGACAAGGTCGAGTAGTTAGACTTTTTTTTGGTTTGTTTACGCCTAGAACTTTGCCGGCATCCGCAAAGAAATTTCAAATGCAAACACGATTATTCGATTCACTCATCAATCTATACATTTGCACTGTGCATACTAAAAAATACACCAACGGATTGCAATTTGAACAATACGCATTCCCTCACATTGAGCTGGTGTCAACTTTTGCTTGGAAATATACGAAAATTGGCAAATGAATCCCCCAAATTCCAGCCGATCCCTCCTTCCGCATCGTTCGCTCCATCGTCATCACACTCCATTTCTCGACCATGTTTCCACTCCTGCCTCCCTTCTCTATGTCACACACACACACATCGACACACACACTCCAGAGCAGTAGTCATTCTACTTATAGCCTTGCCATAAATCAACCTGTCATTCTCCGTCATGCTGGCTGCATTTCGCTGGTGGGGCTATTGGCGAACACACACGCATACACCAACGTAGACTGAGGGATGGCAACGAGCACATCTACACAAACACACAAACACAAAGAGTCCGAAGGGAGCTCGAGAAAATGCGGTTGGCAAATGTGAATACTGCACTGATTAATCGAGATAGTTTTCAAATTTTAGGCACCAAAGACGTGTGATAGTGACAAGAATGGCTCTTCTAAAAGCTAAAAGTTGGAGGACTGACACAGGAGCCCTGAGGAACGCCACCATTTTGCACAGTGTGGACATTGAAGTAGGAAATATTACATTTTAGGCACGTGAGAGGTTATTATGGATTTCTCGTATTGATTGGCTATACACAAGCTCTTTCTGCTGAAAGTTGCATGACTCAAGTAGGAACCCTGAGGCATCCCACGATTTTAGCTTTGTGCTGGAGTGTGTATAAGTGTCGCAAATGATATTCACTGATTTTTTCTTTTCATATTAGGCACTGGAAGTGTATTTATGGATGTCTCACACTGACAAAAATTGGTTTCTGCTAAAAGTTCCATGACTGACGTAGGAGCCCTGAGGAGTCCCATGATTTCTCCCAATTCTTTAAAACTGGATGTTTTAGTGACCTTTTATAGCAGGCAGCCCAAGGGACCCCCTTCTGCAATGAATATGTCGTACTATGCGAGGAAAATGATGGTCACACTTGATATGGACTAGTTTTCTGACACCAACCGCACATTTTAGAGAGGACTTTTATATTTTGGGCAGCCAAAATAGACTTTAGCCTCTTTGTGAACAATATTTGAGCAAAATAGGCCTTTTTGTGTACAATAAAAAAAATTGATTATATTTATCAGGTCAGATTTTGATCAGTATAGCAGGTGTACCTAATAAAGTGTCCTGTGAGAGTATGGTGATTTATGTAAAAAAAAAAAGAAAAAAAAAAAAAAGATATTACCCCTCTGGCTCACTGGTGGGTGCAGTCGCTGATTATACTCCATTATGATGATGGTGATGATGGTCATTTAATGGAGTGCTAACATGCAGAGTCAGTGATTCGGGTGCAAAATGACGGTTATTGTTATGCGCCATTTATTTGAAGTATGGCGCGCGTACAGTAAACAAGAGTGATGGATTATCATCATTTTCTGACACCGTGTCACGTCTCATATCTCGTTTAGCATGAGTGAGATGACAGTTTTTTTTTTTCCGACCTTCACCGGAGGCTGGCCGGCCACTTTATTAGGTACAGCTAATAGCAGGTTATACCCATGTCGGGGAGACGTATATATATTTCCAAGGTCGCAGGTCTCAAGCTTATGCGAAGTCGTCCTGCCTCCGTGCTCTGCTGCTCTCCTCCTCTGCCTTCTTCTCTCATCCTCCCTTTAACCCACCCCACACACACACACACACACACACACACACACACACACACACACACACACACACACACACACACACACACACACACACACACACACACACACACACACACACACAATCTCCAGAGATGTGTCCCGTTGCTCTGACCTCTCTCTCTCTCTCGCTCGCTCTCTCTCTGGCAGTCTGCCCAGTTCTTTTTCTTTCCTTCTCTCCTTCTCCTTTGTATCTTTGGTCTTTGTTGGCTCTATCACTCCATCTATTGATCTATCTATTTTTCTAATCTCCTTTTGTCTCGCCTCTCCTATGCACCCCCGCCGCTTCTTTCACCCGCCCCTCTTCCTCTGTTGCACGTATTGCGCGCATCCTCTTATCTCTTCATCCTCTCGGCTGTCATCCGCGCACTTATCTCCTGTTTTTTCTTTCCTGCTTTCTTCTTTCCTGCTTTCTTCTTTGCTGCTGCTGTGGCAGAGGAAGGCTGCTGGGGCTGGGCAGCCAGCTAAGGCTGCTTCTCTCTGGGCATGGTGCCCACAGAGGGTGGGTAGGATGCAGTGAGTGTGTGTGTGTGTGGGGGGGGGGGGGGGGTGACAGAATGGAGCATATTTCTGTTGAGTCACACTTGTTAAGACTTAAAACTAAAACATGTTTTCAATTTTGCTCGAAAATATCACTGCAATGCATTTCCAAAAAAATAGCTCTGAAAAAATGAAGAGACCAGTTTGCCTGGTTTTGCGGTTTGAGTAAATGTAACAATATTTTGCTTGTTTTCTATCAACGGCATCCAAAATAACTCCCAAATCCCAAATATAAAAAATACATTCAATTATTAATTATTATTAAGTTTGTCAAACTAATCATAAACCTTGTGTAATAAACCTAAACATTAGGATATCTAATAGCATGAAAAGGCTAACAAACTAGCATTGACATCATGCTAACCTTTACCAACATAGACAATATAGCCACTAGCATATATTCTTTATCCTCTGCAAAACGTGATCAATTGTTGCTGCTTGTGATGTCTTTTGTCTTTCTTCATCAAATCTATTTCGTCGTATTTATTTACTAATATATTATACTGCCCCCTGGTGGCCAAGACACACACCAGCTACACAATGCCCATTCAATTAATGCATTAATCATCATACACAATCTGTTTGCATTCTGTATTTGTTTCGAAGTACAGTACATTGATATTTTTCATATGATTGTACTGAAACAGATTTATACAATTTCCATTCATTTCAATAGGGAAAGCTAATTTGGGAGTGCTTTGAATTGCAACCGTGGTCACAGAACAAATTGAACTCGGAAGTCAATTTACCACTGAATTCTAACCCAAGCAGAAAATAAAATAAAAATGGTCAAGTACACATTTTTTCCAGAGCTATATACTTTTCTCACCACATAACACACATTAGATAACAAACTTCCTCTCATGCGTCCCCTTGCTCTTTATGTCCACTATTGTACTGAAGTTTCAGTGATGCAGCGTCATCTGTCTGTGAACTCTTTAACTACAACAACAAACTGCAAAGTTTGAGACTATCATCCAAAAGCCTATTTGCAACCCTTTTTTACTGTATTTGCAACCCTTTTTATTGTATTTAACCCTCATACAACTAGACAGCAGCTGCCAAGCTGTGACCGAGTGTGCTAAATATATTTATGAACTACTTTTTTTTTTTTTAAACGATTTAAGTGCTTTTTTTTCGGTGTGGGACGTTTTGGGGGGGTTGTAGTTCCAAGAAGCCACCAGTAGACGTCAGTGTTTCTTCTCATCTAACTTTTATAAACAAAAAAAAACATTTGCTCACTGTTATATTAATTTTGACTGAAGGCTAATTGTTCTGAGAGGGTCAATGAAAGCTAAGCATCATTAACTTTCTTTTTGGGGGGGTGGAGGGGGGTAATGTACTTGTACTGGATTTCAACAGGTGTACCTAATAAAATGACCTGTGTTTGTATGAAAGCCAAAAGAGTACGTTGCATGGAAACACTGCTCATAAACATACACAAATGCCTTTTTTTTTTTTACTGCATTTCTCCACCCTCAAAGTATGCTGACATGACAAAATACACAAAGACTAAACTGCTCCACTTCAATTAAAATGCAACTTTGAAGGTTAGAGAAGGTTAAATTGGTCGTGTGGCAGCGGTGACAAAAACGCAGGCCGCCAGCCAGCGCCTTTTATACAGACAATGTCTACAATTATGTGGATAGTACTGCCCGTGTAAAATCCACACACAACGTACCACACACACGCATACATCGGTCAGGACTTCATCCAAAATATGCCCAGGCCTCGCCCCCCCCTCCGGTAGCTAACGTGATGACATCAACCGCAGCATCTGAAGCTCGTCGTTTGTCAAAGAAATAGCGACATTCACAGTTTAAGCGTGTTAACATCCTTGAGTGATTGGTTCCCAAAGGCTCACGGGACCTGTCTTGCCTCATGCTGACACACACGGAGGGGTCAAGCTCATTCCCAAATGGAGATGAATTCCCAGGATGCACATCAACCAATCAGGGATCATTATTCAAAGAAACTTTGTGATGTTCACAAGCACCTTTATGTGTGTGAGTGTGTGTTTGTGTGTGCGTCATTGAGGCTCCCATTGGGATCCACACACAAAGGAAAAGAAATCTCATACACTCCTTAAGCACGAGTTAACAATTATGATAAATTGTGGAACACTTTTGAAATTCGCTTTTAAAAGTTAAATGAGAACTTGTTCATGCAGAAGGCCTTTTTTTTTTGTATAATGTACCCGGAGGTCAAAGGGCACCATAAAATACAAGCAAGCCTTCTCATTTGTGTCTAAATACTTTCACAAGTTTACATTACACATCTCCAAACAGAAATCCCCGAACGATGCATAGTTGCATAAAAACATATCTTTCCACTCTGAGAGAAACATTTGTGCATCATTTTGACCTAAAATAGAAGGCAGGCTGCACCGCATAGTGAGAGGGCAGCCTTCATTGAGGCTAAAAACACACACATTGCACTTCACCACTGTCACACACTTGACATATAGGCACTTTTCTCCACTTATAGACTAAACTTAGAAACGGGGGACTTTACACAGCAACTTAACATGGCCATAAAACATATTCTAAGCACCCAGTTACTATTACATTGTGACATGATAAAAAATAATACACATAAATATCACAAATAAATGAATTGAGGGTTTTTTTCTTACCTTATGAATCTGAATCCTTTTTGTTGAAGTCCAAGAAATGTGTCCAGTGTTGAAAGTGCGACCCAGAAACCCACTTGTTGCAGTGTCTTTATCTTGACAGATATCACTGTGTAGTCCACTTTTTTCGGGTCACACTGTCCATTTATGACCGGTAGAAGTGATTAAAAAAAATGAGTCTCCGTTGATGAAAAGTCCTATAAAGTCCAACATAAAGACGAATTCTAGCTAGTTAGGATCAACAGGTGTCACTAACCAAACAAGCTCAATTATAAAAACAAAAACAAAATAAGTCCTCCAACACAGGACAAGAACTAGAATAAGCAGAAAAGCAAGAAGTTGCTTTTTCTAAACAATCGAACGAGATATATATATATTTTTTTTTTTTAAATTGTCGTGACCCCAAAAGTTTTGGTTCCGACTGCCGAATCTGCTTCTCCGCGCAGTGTGTCAAAATGTGGAGGAAGAGGACGGAGTGGGTGTTTCTAAAGTGAAGAAGGTGTGTCCATCAAAGTGGACAAAATTCGGAGGGGGGGGAGAAAATGTGTCAGGAGTGGGATTTGAACCCACGCCTCCATTCGGAGACCAGAAATCCCTGCTTCCAGCTGAAGGAAGGTGTTCAACCTTGAGTCTGGCGCCTTAGACCGCTCGGCCATCCTGACATGTTCACGACTGTGGGAGAAATGAAATATAACCCATACCCCGTTGTTGTATTTTTTTAATTTCCATCGCGTTTTTGTTCATAGATCGGAAATATACGTGATAATTTACCTCTGTACTTTTTGAAACATACCAGCCGTTCAGTGTCAAAACCATACTGTAATTCAAAATACATGAATGCAGCGGCCATTCTGTGTCCAAAAATAAAAGTTTGCCAACGAACAAAATTTGTGTCGGAAGAATACAATTTCACGTTTCTGAGTGTGAAAGATTGAAAAAAATGATGTCAGGAGTGGGATTTGAACCCACGCCTCCATTCGGAGACCAGAATTCCCTGCTTCCAGTTGAAGGAAGGTGTTCAACCTTGAGTCTGGCGCCTTAGACCGCTCGGCCATCCTGACATGCCTAAAATGATGAGACAAATGAATGTAACCCATACCGCTCGGCCATCCTGACCAAGCAACCGTGACCAATAAAATATAACCCCTCATTCATTTATTTTTTTTAAATTTCCATCGAGTTTTGGTTCAAAGATAGGAAACATACGTGATAATTTATCGCTGTTCTGTTCTTTAGCAGCCATTTAGTGTCAAAACCGTACTGTAATTAAAAAGACATTAATGCAGCTGCCATTCTGTGTCCACAAATAAAAGTCAGCCAAAGAGCAATTTTTGCATCACAAGCATACACTTAAGAAGACTTTCAGGTAGCTGAGTGTGAAAGCCTAAAACGAAGCCTGTCAGGAGTGGGATTTGAACCCACGCCTCCATCTGGAGACCAGAAATCCCACTTTCATAGTGTGAAAGGAACTGAATCTTGAGTCTGGCGCCTTAGACCGCTCGGCCATCCTGACTTTTGTTAGTCCTTACGAATTGAATGATTCTACAAAATAATTTCAATTTTTGAAAAAATGTGTCCAAACATTAATACATATTAATAAAACACTTGAATTCCATCCATTTTATTAGATATACATCAGGCAACATCTAAATTCTTTTTTATTCACAGTGAAGATAACCACGAGTGGGACTTGAACACAACCCTTCCTTAAGAGACCTAAATTCTCAGATTGTGATGGTGGGAGGTGAATCCTTGAATCCGGGACCGCACAGCAATCCTGACATACCAAAGGATTGCTATTGCAGCCAAGGTCACAGCTCAAAGCCTCGTCTTCAGTTTGAAGGTGAAGAGTCTTCTGGATGTTTGGAGTGTCGGTGGCTAACAGCTTATTTTAGCAGCCCATTGTTTGGATTTGTACTCCCGATGTCCTTCTCACATTTAATTCAACCTCCTCCCCTCTCTTACTTCTTCTAAATGCTCCCATGAACGCATTATCTCAAGGACATCGCTGTGCGAGGGGGATCACCGATATCATCGATTCTTATCAGGAGTTCACAACACCGGGTAACGTTTGTTGCATTTAAGGCACTCCTTTCCGATACCCATCTCGTATTGGATTGAATGAAAATGCAGCATGTCTGCTCCCAAATTAATCCCCAGTAATAAAACAGGGGCCGCATTTATCATCATTTGCATGCATGTGAGGTTAAATATTTGTGTGACATATTTATTTACTGTGATAAGACCCATTAATGTGCGTGATTTAGTGCAGATCCCACGAGCGGTTTACTTTGGAGCGCCTCGTTGGCCGTGCTGGATGTTTCCCCCCCTTGAATGCACCACTATATGCAAGAACCCGAGGCCAGCACTTCAATATAGAAGTCAAAGAGCTCAAATGATTAAAAAAAAACACCAAGCAAAGGGGGTTAGAATGTAGTAAAAGTCAGGTTAAAAATTGGGTAATGTTTGAATACACAAAGGTTTCTTCCATTTGCTGTCTTTATTTTTTTACGATGGTAGATGGAGAAAGCAGAATGATATGTGAAGGACAGGTAAACGTGGCTTTTATACATCCTAAGGTGAAAAGAATGTTAAGTGCAACAGGAAGAGGCCGTTGCAAAGGATAGATAGCGGAGAGCGAGCTCTGGAATCGTGTCATTACAGTGGGAGGAGAGGAAAATAAAGCGTCGGCGGGGTCAAGATAAGACGACGGACCCGAAAAGAGCCGATAACGGGATAGCGGGAATGTTGGAGGATTCGTTTGGGGACATTTGTCTTTGAAGTGACTTTCCTAAAACATAATTAGGTGTGTTAGTAAATGTTGACAAAAATGTGAATTTGGCTAAAACAAAATTCACAAAAAAAAAAAGATAGATCCGCATTTTATTTCATTTTAATTCGTCTTTTCCATCCACAATCCCGAGAATTCTATTTTAGTAAACAATTCAAACCTGCAAAATTTCCTGCTGGTGACAACATAGGACATACAACTGGAATTAAAACATTAGTGTTTAACATTTATATATAGATATATATTAGCAAAAGCAAAATATTTATATTCTCTCCCTCCCCGCCCAGAAAGAAAAACAAAACCGATTCCTCCTCGTGTTATCGTCCGCGTAAATTGATAGTAAAGGGATTATTGCGTGTGTTCCTGGCACAACGAAAGGCTGACGGAAAACGTAGAAGAAGAAAACGGCGAAAAAGATAGCAGCAAAATGGCGGACTCGAGGAACAGTGTGCACTCACTCACTTATACACCGATGAAAAAAAAACACGTGAAGTAATTTAACGACGACGATGACGGAAAGTTTCGGTCGACTCATTAACAACGGTGTCAGCTGCTGTCCTCCAGGGCGTTGACGACCTGCTCCAAAATGTCGGGGCAGCGGTCGGCGATCTGTTGCAGCACTTGGTTGGCGTACTCCTGCAGCTCCGCCCCCTCCCGCTCGCACAGCATCAACTCCGCCTCCAACTGCAAATATGAATTTGAATTTGATATTTATAATAATGATCTTGGAATATGTCTATTAATAAACAATGTTTACTTATTTAACATAATAGTATAATGTAGTCCAAATGCAAACAAAAGAAAAAAATGCTACATTGTAGCATTTAGCTTGAAAGTACGTTAAAATGTATGAGTCAAAAATCTTGACTCCACACTGGCAGTTGATCCATATTTAGTAAAATAACATTTAAAAAAAAGTCGGCTATTAAGTCGTTTATTTAAGCCTTATTGAGCTAGCTAAGGTATCACAATTGTCATATGAAATGAAAATATAAATAAATGAACTAAAACAAAATCTGTACAAATGAAATCCAGAATAAACAATGGATTTTTTTTTTAAATCCTATCGGACCATGTCCATCTTTTCTCACAGGAAGCCGTGTGATCACGTTTAACACACACAATGGTGCATATCAGACGATGTCGTCAAAAAAAAAAAGAAATGAGGTTCCGCCTGCCCCGTGGCGAGTGGAACATTTCTGTGAGAAAGCGCCGGTGCTGTTTGCTTTGGCAGCAACTCGGGCCGCCGTGTCTAACCTGACTGCCTTAACGACCAATACATCTGTATCAATACGAGTGCTGCTCAAGGAGCTAACATTAGCCACTGTGTGCGTGTGCGTGTGTATATGTGTGTGTGCGTGAGTGTGCAAACAGGGCTTAAACATTGCCAAACATTTCAAAGGTTAAATCTTAACTCCTTTCAGCGCTCTCATCTATTAGCCAGCAATCTCAACGGCACATTAATACTCATGTGTAGAACATCTGGTTGTAATGACGATGTTAATGAGTCGTGAAAAATCACATGAAAAAATATTCTCCATCCATATATTGCACTGTTTTTTGCTTGTTTGTTTGTAATACAGTGGTGACAGAAGTTGAATTTGTTCTGAAACCACACAAACTCAAATGATCCTTCCCCATTGAAATGAATAGAAATTCCATTAATCCGTTCCAGCCTCGCCAAAAACCTTTTTTAATGAGGAAAATGGCACTTCATAGTAAGACCAAACAGTTTTAAAATACAATCTAACTGATGAACTAATTAATTAATTTGTATTATAATCATTTCATATTCCCTAAATTCTTAGTTCGAAGTCTTATTCTATGGTATTACACCTAAAAACACACAATTACAACACAATATAAACAGAATGTCACAATTCAGACAGTTTGTGTAGATTGATTAATTGGCATGCTCAACTTGGCCACTGGGGGCAGTATCATACAGACACAAATAAAGAAGAGCGTCACAACTACTCTAAATGATATTTAAAAAAAATATAATACCAACCAAACAACGGCTTGTATCTGGACAAAAATTGTAAAGGATTGCTGCATATAACATGACCTAAATCTAATTCAAAATGGCGACGATTGCCATTGGTCACATGGTGCAGTGTTGCACTAATAAACTAACAAAACATTTCCCAATTTTTAAAGAGCTCTCATCGGCTTTAGCTGCAATCCCCCAGAAAAAACACAACCGTAAAGATAAGATAGGGCGCAGATAAAGAACGGAGGTGTCGCCAATCTCCTTCTGCTTCTCGCAACCTTGACCTCGCTGACACTTCATATGATATCTAGAAATTGCGTGGATGTAATGTGACATCTATCGTGTGTGTATATATGGACTTCATCCCACACTGTACCTTGAGAACATTTAAAAGAAAATCAACCCTTAAGTTTCCTTTTTGTGTCCCGATTATAATGAAGGTGACTGCGTATGTGCGCTATAGTGGCAAGCAAGCGCCATTGAAAAGCAGAGATAAAGAGCTGAGATATGTGTGTGAGAGTGTGTTAGGTTGTAGAAGATGATTTTTACAACAGCCATTAAAGCTCCATTATCGTGATGGATTATCAACTGCACACACGCGCGATATATATGCGCTCCGACACGCCGGTTATCAGCGTAGGGATGAGGCGAGAAATGTGTGTCTCTGCATGTGTGTGTGTGTACCTTGACTCATATCGCAGACCTTGAATGTCAACAAGGTGGAACCTAAAAGTTGTGCGTGTGTGTATATATATAAACATATATATATAAAAACATACATAAATATATACCGTAATTTTCGGACTATAAGTCGCGTTTTTTTTTCATAGTTTGGGTGGGGGGGCGACTTATACTCAGGAGCGACTTATATACATATATATGGTTTTTTTTCACTTTTTTGGGCATTTTATGGCTGGTGCGACTTATACTCCGGTGCGACTTATAGTCCGAAAATTACGGTATATAAAAAACATATATATATATATATATATATATATTTTTTTTTAAATATATATATATATTTTAGTGCTCGTTGTGATTGCGAGATTTTAATTTCAGAAAAACCAAAAAATAAATAAATAAATAAATAATATATATATATATATATATTACTGCTTGTGATTGCGAGATTTTAATTTCAGCTGGAAAAATGTGATGCTAAATTCAAAGTCTTGATGCTCCTAGCTATGAAGCTGCGCGAAGCCTACAAAGCACATAACTAACTATGTGTATTGAGTCTGTGTACAGTAGTCCAGTTAACAGGCTACAAAGGGAATAAAAGTGTAGAGAAAGTGCTCCTTTGGGGAGGGGGGGTAAAAAAGCTGGTCTGCTTTTGGCCGTAAAAGCTCAAGACAAAGCCAGTTTGTTTGTTTGTGTTGAGGGTGATTCAACTTAATGTGATAATTGCTGTTTTAATATCATATCTCCACGGAAGGAGGCTCAAGAGAGCAGGAAATGAGATTAGGCAAATACAGTAATATTCCATGAATAATTAAAGGGAGACATAAACAAACGTTTGCCGTCTTTATATCGGAGGGAAACCGGCAAATGTTCCATCCTGCATTATCATGTTGAAAAAAGGTTCCATCGACGACGCCCTGTCCTGTTTTTGTACCGCTCATCATTCGGTGACCGCGACATTCGGTGCACAAACACGTTGTCGTCTGCTAGTCTGCGCTCGGGGGGCCGCGACGTTGAGAAAACAAACATGGCGTGGCTCCGAGACAGTGAAAAGTGTGATTTTCCTGCCACCACAATAATAAACATATTGTTAAATTAATACCTCTACAAGCAAACTGGAGGTTTATTATCTTTTTAAAAAAAAAGGCTGCAGCTTTTGCACAGCAGACTTGCGGTGTTTTATTTTGGTTTGTTATATTTGACATCCTTTGAAAACCTTTTTTTGTCTGTCCTTTCAGGATATATAAGCCAACAAGTATGCATGCAAAAGAAGTTCTTGTTGCTTTTGGACGGCAGCGTGACAATGACATGCGCACTCTGTAATTGTCTTCTATTTTGCGTCATTACCACGGCTTGTCCGATTGTAAATAGGAGGAGCCGAAATTTGACGTTTTTTCCGGGGACAGACAAAATTAGACGACGAGGCACTCGGGATTCAGAAAAGACAATAAAACACTTCATTAAGTTTTTCCAGCAACAACAATACACGGTCAGTCAAGCGACCTGCATACTTTCACCTAGGCCAGGAGCGGAGGTCGGAGTCTCCGTTGTGCTCATTAGAGACGCCGTTCAGCCATGACGCTTATTATTATTATTATTGGCAGAGAAATAGCTTGGAGTTTTGGACCGCATTTTCTTTGGGATGGATGCGTGTTCGCTGCCTGGCGATAATTGCATGTAAACGCTACAAAACGCCAGCGGGAAGCGGCCTTGACGACGCAATGCGTTGTGATTACAAAGGCGCCACGTTTGTAAAAACAAAAAGCCGCCGACTGACGCATGGCTGTGGCTATTGTGTGGAAATGAGTTTTTGACATTTTTTTTTCTTGCTCGATGCTAAACAAATGCTTGGGTTTGAAAAAGATGCTTGCACATGAGTCAATTTTTTGGGGTCACCGTTGAAAATCAAAAATAAATGTCACTCTTGAAACGTTCATGTGAATGATGTACGATTTAAACGGTGTGAGAGTGGGACAGTTCATGATGAATTTTCATCTTACTTAAAAAAATGGACTAATTTTGTCTCAATAAATCACTTTTCGATCCGAGAGCACCAAAATTACATTCGGAGTACCTCAAGGCTGTATCCTGAGGCCTCTTCAGATTAACATTTACACGCTTCCAGTTGGTCAAATGATAACAAATAACAAAATAAATAAATTGCCATAATTAAGTATTTATATTATGATTAGAATCACTCACCAATCTATATTTGATTTTTTTTCCTTTCTCCATCCAGCATGAGAAATCTCACAAATACAAAGCTAAATATTTAACTCCAGCCAACTAGTGGAAAGCTGACTATAATAAGAACGTAACGCCCTTTCTCAGAAGCCCACAAATCAATTTTAATTGAAAGGGCGTTTTTTTTTTCTTCTTTTTGCACCTTTAGTCAGTGGATCATAGGGGACGTCTCCTATTTTCGGTTGCAGATGAAAAACACCTTCAGGACTTGTCTCGCCACTCGAGAGGACACAACCGTGTATTCATGAGGATGGTAGGGAAATGAGTCGTGTGCTTTAATGCATACAAAATGGAGTGATCATGTAACACCTTGATATGTTTTCAGCATGAAGAGGCCCACAAGCCACCACGAAATATATTCACGCAAGCACTTACCGTGACAGTGAGCTAACAATTTCTTTCCCTGTCCTCATTTTTATGTCATTTTCTCCCCTGCCTCTCCCCGATGACAACTTTTCAGCAGTCGAATAAATGCACGACCCCTCCTTGCCGCCCTCCTGCTGCCAACAATCTTTTTGAAAAACTAAAAAAAAGGAACACTCACCCCGCGCTAAATGAAACGATGTGAACGCGGGATTGTTCTGTAGCCAGCCGCTTGTCGCCAGGTGACCCGGCGGAATAAATCTCTTCAATAAAGTCAAAGGAGGCGCCAAGAGCATGCCAGGGTGTGCCCTTCGCTCGCCCACACACGTACACAGATGGTATTTGCAGCAAGGATTTTACAGTGCAGTAATATACTTTTTTTTTAAAGCAGCATGTGGTTTTTGGGTTCACTTTAAACTACTCAAATGAGCTCGTGAATGTGAGTTGTGAATTTTACTATCCGTCTACTAAGTGTATTTCTGCGCTCACAAAATGAAATCATTGGCGAAAATGCACTCAAAATATAAATCAGTCTTGCGCGGAGTCGCTAACGAATGTACAAACGAGCACTTTACGACATTTGAAGACGTATTTAAAGTGTCACGGAATGGAAATGGACGTTAAGTGATCTTTTGGTACTTTCCGCGCATGATTTCGATCTCCCACCTGTTCTTGCGTCATGCCGTGCAGTTTAGCGCGCCAGGAGTCGGCGGAGTCGGCGCGGTGATAGGCGGGCGGCGGGGCGAAGTCTTGCAATATGACGGGGTCTCGTTCCTGACACAGCGAGGTCAGGTGACTGATGTACAGCTTCAACTTGCTGCGGTTCTGGTCCAGATCCAGGAGAGGAGAGAGAATCTGAGGAAAGACAAACGATTAATCCAATTTAAATCGGCATCGCAATGGAGTTGAATACAATTCTAATATTGGTTCTTGTATTACCAATTGAATTTATTGCTTGTTTAATAAAAAATACATGGGAAGAGAACTTTGGCAAAAGAATCGAACATCGTAAAATTGAGGGGAAAACAATCCCGATTATGTCCAAATCGTTCACTTCTTCTTGCAGTGTCTACCTATTAGAGTAAAACGTTTACAAGACAGTTTTACAGATATAAAAAGTGTCAGTAAAAGCAAAAATACAACTCACATCCTTGAGCTTGCGTTATTGTGTCCTATAAAAGGTTTAAGATTTCTCAGTTGTGGTCATGGCTGGGCGGGCAACAATTAATTGAATAATGTGAACGATTCAATTGAAATTCAAACCATTTTTGCTGGAAAATCCCAAACAATTTTGTATATAAAGAAGTTAGCACCGTGGTAATGAGCCAGGGGAAAAAAATGTGTGTGAAAGACAGTCCAAATGTTAAAACTTTGATTTCCTGCCGGAACAAACGGCAACAAAATAATAATTATTCTAATTAGCTCATTCATGCGGATTGACTAATGCTTAGCTAGCTCACAACCGCTAACCCGAGCTCACAACGGTTAGCATATTCGTTCGCTGGCACCCACGTCACTCACCAGTTCACCTTTTGAAGCGACATCCACTAAAAGTCACATTTATTACATTCAAATTGTAATGTAAGGCCAAATAAAAGTCCATTCAGCAACTTTAAAACTAAAGCCCTTCAAAAAATATCCACTACTATTTATCACCGAGTAAATCGACATACTGTATAATAGGATACGTGCTTGATTTATTTTTTTTTCTCAAGAAACAGGGAATCTTATTTCCGCATCTCCAAATGGAAGCTGACGGGAAATCAAAGTTGCTGTCACTTCCTATTCCGTGTCTACGTATTCGTTAGCGACTGACACCGAATGCATGCGCGCTACGGCTCAAGCGGGATTTTTGGTTCGTAAGCCACCTTCACCCCGTGTACAATTTGGGTAGGTGCATAATGAAGCATGCAGAGAAAGAAAATACAATTGTCAGCGTCATTATAAAGGCTATGAATGGCACCCCTAAAGCCAATTAAAGTCCATTAGGAAATAAAGGCTGCATGTTTCCCCTCAAAGGGAGCGAGAAAGAACAACCCGGGCGTGACCGTAGCGAAAAGTTTGTCATATAACTGAATCTCTTTTTATGCGCAACAGCTGTTCTCACACTTTGTTGCTAAAAAAAAAAAAGCTTTAAAAATGTCTGTTGACACTTTCCAGATCTGCCGCGGATCAAATCATTCTTAACAAATGAGAAACAGACAGAAAGAACCGGAGGAAATTGGACATTATCGAGTCTATGTTTTAACGCAGGTGCTCATTTTGTCGAAATGTTTTGTTTTTATTCAACGCTATAGGATATATATCTATACAGTACAAGTGTTTTGCTTGTATTACACCGCTTGCTATTACAAACAGCGGCGGTTTAACGAGCCCGCCGCGCTATCAAACGAGCGCATTACCACGCTATGAAAGCATCTCCGAGGAGAAATAATTCCACACCGCCGTGTGCGGGTGTCAGAAGCGTGTGTGTGTGTTGCTTTTTATTAGCCTCCCATGAAGGCCTACCGGCACCCCGACCACGTCGTCAGTCAACTCCAAAGAGAGACATTCCGCCTGGATACGAAGACCTTGGGTCACATTATTTATTGACTTTTTATTATTTATGGTAAGAAAATAAATAAAATGTGTTTGTTTGTTTCAACTCTACGCACACAGAAAACTACAAAGACATGTTTTGAACTACATTAAAACTATTGAGCTCAGACGGCAGTTATTTAGTTGAAAGAAAAAAAAAAGCACATCAAGTCTTACATTTACATGCTTGTCTTTCTTCAGCGACGCATCAAGTACTAGCAAGGACCATTAAAAATGCAAAAAGCCATAAAAAAATCTCCTCGACAAATATGCTACCGGCATACGGACGCCAACGCAGGCACTCGTGTTTAGATGTAATGTGCTATGGCAAATTACCCGCAGAGTGCGTGTGCAGCAACTGTACAGAAGAGATGGGGCGTGGCCTCCTCCTTCTTTCTGCATTGGGGGAGCTAATTAATAGCAACAACGCGGTAAGAATTCTCCGATACTCTACGCACGATACTAAATCACCATAAACCTCAAAAACACATTTTCCGCACTGAAGTAATTCATAAAAAATATGTTGTGCAGAAACTGTGTTGTAAGGTAACCCCTGATTATTGGCCGGGCCGATTATCGGCGCCGATATTTGGCATTTTGACACATATTGACATTGAAAGTGAATTGATGATAGCTTCGTGGGATGATTCAAAACTGAACAGATGATAAAAAAATGAATTGAAAAGAAATGTAAATGGAGCACATTTCATAAAAACGGGGCAACAAAAAAAAAATGCATTCAATGGCATGCTAGGAAACAAAAAGCGACAGATGACCAACGCCACAATGACGACCGGACACCGGCGTAGAAAATGCTCACCCTTCTGTACAAAACGGTGAGAGAAAGACAAAAGAGGAGGACGTGTAGGACCAGCTAGGCCCAAATGCCCTCCTCATCGTCCTGAGGCAGCGTGGGTCCAGAAAGAGCAGCGAAGGCGGTTAGCTTAAAGTAGCTAGCAACGAGACGCTAGCGTATTAAATAAATGAGTCACCTGATCCGGGGAGGGCTTGTGGTTATTAGGCAGCTCCGAGTTGGGAGACGCCACCTTCGGATGCTCGTCCTCGTAGTTATCCGCCATCAGCTTCATCCTGTTTTGAGTCTGGACACACACACACCCACACAAAACGTTAAATACGACCTTTTCAAAGTGATACGGCAGCTCGGAAAGCTTTAAGAGTCACTGTCTTTTCCACTTCCTCTCTTCTTTCCTGCGTTCCTCTCATCACATCCACTCCCGGAGCGACCCTCCGCTGCCCCGTATCCTTTTTCAGCCCCCCCCCCGACCCCAATCCCAATCCCTTGGCCTCTGCAGCTCTGTTTCCTAAATTATAGTTGTAAATCCAGCCTTACAGCGGACCTTGGAGTGAGGGAGGAAGGGAGGCAACAGGAACTACATGGAAATACATGTCGCTGGTATGTATGAGTATGGGAATAAATTATCTCATTCGCCGAGTTTCCCAGATTGCCGACTGGGCGTTTGGAATATAATATTTTAAAACCCACAACAGAAGCACACGACCTGGAAATATGATGGATTATTCTCTGCGTTGGAAAGAAAATTCTTTGGAAATTTTTGTCATTGTGTGAAATTTTATATACCAATACTAGTATCGGTACTCAGTATCGGTATCGAACATGCCTACTCTTCATCAACTCTTTGAATGACAGAATCATTTTTCCGACTAACCAAAATCCACGTCGATCTCAAATCCAAAGCGACACAACGCCGCCTTCGACAAAAATCTACCGGTAGATAAGAGAGTCCCTCTTCGGCGCCAACCCATTAAAAAAAAAAACGACCTCTTGAAAAACGTCTACTGCAGTGACTGCGTTAATAATGAATGGCCCGCATTAAAGATTGAACGGCGCTTCTCCTAGTGTGAATGCACAATTATTCTTCCGATCGACAACAAAGTAGCAGCCAACGTGTTGTTTGACCCCCGTGACCCCGTGTTTTAAGAATCTCGAGCTCTCGCCGGGTCACGTGACTGGCACGAGCGCTTTGCAGTTCCAGTTGAACAACCCGGCATCCGACTCTGATATCGCATTTCTACGTCTTTTCGCATTTTATTTTGTATCTGTGACTAATTCACTGGCCGTCGTTAATCCTGCTTCCCGACACGTCTTCATTTCCACATCTTATTCTCTCCATTTAATTGTCAGGGCTGCAGACTCTATCAAAGAAGAAGAAATATACATGTGACGCCGTACAATAAAAGATAAGGGAGCAATGAAATGATCAAGCCCCTCCCCCCCTTATATCTTCAGCTTCTTTTTAATTAGCAGCAAAGCTGACCTCAGCTCTCCCGCTCATTCAAACAAAATCTAATCATCACGCCATTATTTCATTCCTACAATCTCCTGTTTCTCTTTCTCCTACCACCCATGACAACGGAGGGAAACAAATGAAGCGAGGTAAGGAAAAAATGCTGAGTCATGATTCTGGTACAAGGTACAAAAAAAAAATTATTCCACTAGATTGAAGCTCCGAGGGGGGAATCACAGATTTGATTATTGTATCATCGCCCGCTTGATAATCTACACAATTATCAAAAATGCTGAGTCATGCTTAGATAAGATGATGAAGAAAAAAAAAAGCTTAACCTCAATTTCTGCTTGGCATTGTGAGAAAATGCGTCATTGTGATTGGCGTCGTCACCGTACGATAATAAAATTGATTACAGCTCTATTTTTCCGCTTTGGTTAGCAAGACGAGAGGTCACCAAGGATACAAACAGTCAATTGAAGACAAATATTATTTTTTGAAAGACAACAAATCATCATCTTTTCGACATTTCCCATGCAAATAACACGGATAATGTAACAATATCGCAGCCCGGCCTTGACCACAAAGGTGCGGAACAACCATGAAGGCCATGCACAAGCTGCAAATCTCAACCACATGTGTTTCTTGCGCTGTAAAATGTGGCCTGGTTTTATGATGATAACCACAATGTCTTCTTTTGCAGAGATTTAACTTTTTAATCTTTCGCAACAAGACCAGAAACCCTTATCAGCTCGCTACATATTGCTTGGAAAAATGATGATCATTGCTTTATGCACTGCCACGATGGAATATCTTTATAAATCCATCATCCTATTGACTATTCCATCCATTAATCGAATAATCGGATGCATGAAAGTGTATTACAAAGTCATTTCCCCCCATTTATTGTTGCTAATTATGTACTGTTTAGTGATAAAAACAACTCAATAACCAAATTAATAATATCACACATGAGGGTTTAATATACTCGCCAAAACGATTTAGTTACAAGTGCGGTTATTGTTTTCCAAAGTAAGAGCAGACGTTTTGTTTTGATTAAACGCAAAAGATAATCATGAATGATTAAAAATATAAAATAATGAATAATTACTATTGAGACGCTACCGTTGGAGGATTTGGACCATTCTTAGGTAAAAAAAAATGGCTCTACACGATTACTCGATTATTAAAATAGATGTTGATTAATTTGATAATCGAGTATTTGTCGATTGATCGATTAATTTTGACAGCTCAGAATGGCTCTACACGATGCCGATTAATTTGATAATCGATTACTTGCCGATTAAACGATAAATTTTGACAGCTCAAATAAATGGTTCATTATTTGGTGCATATCCTGCAGTAAAGTGATGCAAACTTTTCTTTGGGCTTCATTGATTTTACTTTACTCACTTGTCCTGTTTTACAACTGTCCAGGCGCTTTATCCGTGTGTGACAGTTACACACACAATCTCACACGCACACAAGGGAGGGACAGAGTGAATAGGTGGGAGCTAAAAATACGCTGCCAGCCTCCGCTCCGCCGACCGGCGCTCACACAAACATACACAGACGGGAATACTGAGGAAGTCTCAGCTGTGATCCATCATTGAGGGACCGAAAATTATGATACCACAGAGGGAAAGACAGGCAGCGAGACGGACCAGGAGGGGAAAAAAATGCTCACACCCTTCACAGCGCACACATTTGAAGAAAGACAGTTGAGTCTCTGTATCGCCAACTCAAAGAGCCTGTCGGTCATAAAGACCCGAAAAGGGACATAGGACCAGGTAGCCCTCTGATAAACTCAAAATTTTCAAGTAAATATTTTTAAGTCAATTCCTGCATTATGCTATGTTGGTCGGTTGGTCTTTCCCCCTTTCTATTCCTCCGATGCATTGACTGGATCATGAAACAAACTACCCACAATAAAAAGACCGGCATCCAATGGACTTGGACAGAACAACTAGAAGACCTGGACTTTGCTGACGATATTGCTCTACTCTCACACAGCCGCCAACAGATACAGTAGAAAACTCAACTACTCGAAAAAACAGCAGCAGGACTGGGACTAAAAATAAACGGAGCAAAAACCAAAGTAACGCGAGTAAACAACAAAAACACAAACCCCATCAACCTCAGGGGCTGTCCGCTGGAGGAGGTAGACAAATTCACATACCTAGGAAGTGTAATTGCAGTGGACGGTGGAACGGTTGTGAAATCAAGAATAGGGAAAGTTCAATTCAACATATTAGATAAGATCTGGAAAACCAAAACCATTTCACTCAATACTAAACTCAAAATCTTCAACTCCAACGTCAAAACAGTGCTGCTATATGGATCAGAAACATGGAGGACCACAAAACACATCACCGCTAAACAGCAAACCATTGCCTAAGACGCATCCTCGGGATCTTCTGGCCCAACCGCATCAGCAACACCAGCCTATGGGACCGCACCAAACAAGAAAAAAATAGAGATACAGGTTTTGAGGACGAAGTGAAGCTGGATAGGACATACCCTGAGAAAAAACAACATGGCTATAACCAAACCGGCGTTAACATGGAACCCACAAGGCAAAAGAAGCAGAGGGAGACCCAAAAACAACTGGAGAAGGAGCACAGAGCTGGACGTCAAGAAGATGGGACTGTCGTGGAAACAGCTAGAGAAAATGGCACAAGACAGACGAGGGTGGAAACTCTTCATCGATGGCCTATGTTCCGAAAGGAATGAAAAGGCCTGACTAACTAACTAACTTGCATTATATTTTTGCCCAGCAAATATTGATTGAGAAGTAGCCTAGTCGCTTCCTCCTCTAGTTAATCCACTCTATCCCTGGAGGATCCAGATTCTCTGTATTTGTGTGTACGAGAAGCCACAAAGGCATTTTGTCATGTTTATTCCCTCGTTTTATTGCCTGCGTGTGTTTAACTTTGTAAACATCCACCGGGCAGAGTGACAGGGGCGTATTCTCGGGGAGGCGTGACGATAAATCAACACCGGCTGGTATGAAAGTGTCGTGACGTTTGTTTAGTCCTAAATTTACCCTCGGTGGTCGGAAGCGTGCCGACACGTGAAGGAATCCTACCTGCTGTTTGAGCTCATGAACCAACCCGTCCTTCTCCCTCTTTAGGGCGGCCACTTCTTCTTGGGTTTTCTTCTTCTTGGATGAGGAGAGCTCCAGCAAGGCGATGTTGGCGTCCTTCTCGCTAATAGCAGCTAGCAGCGCCTCTTGTCTGCACACAAAAACACGGAGGTTAAGAACATCTTGAGGGGTCGTGAGGAAGGAGGAACTCATTGAAGGAGGTCAGCCAAATTGAACTTGACCAATGTTTGTTCCTAAGATTCAAAAAGTGCAAAGTCAGGGGATGTTTTTTGTGCCCAAACTTATAAATCATATATCGCATAAATAGAAAGGGCCGTTAGCGTCAACTGTCAACAACCAAAACATGTGCTGTCAACAAGAGAAGCAAACAAAGCTTCGGTTTGGTGATCACAAAGCTCGGTTTCCTTTTTCATTTGTGACCCCCGCGACATATAAATCATACAGATTTGTATGTATAAAGACAAAAGCCTCAAAGAGCAGACGTGCAATTATACGAATCCGCCCACGACTCCCCTTTTGCTGCAAAGTCATGCGTTTATTCCTTCCAATATATATTTTTTTTTGTTTCAATTTGGAACACGCGCTTGTGCGTGCGTCGCTGCGGCAGCGACGGAATGCGGCGATGAGAGTGTCTAAATGAAGACAGATTACACGTTTCGCCTGGGTGAGGGCCCGCGGATTCTTCGGTCAACCTCGCTGACCGCGCTGTCAGTGTCCCATCATGCATCTGTGCTGCGGCGCTCATTAGCTAGACAGCAGCTGGACACGCTTAAGCCACGATTGATGGATCAATCCTCCCGATGATTAGTTTGCTTTATGAAATTATTAAATGTGAATGAATGGGAATGGCTCTTGAATTCGTTGGTGCAGTTTGCAAAGTCTACTAGTTATTAATTTAGACCGTCTAATCGACAACAAACCGATTATCTAATTAATCGCCTTGTATCTTAATAATCGAGTCATCGTTTAGAGACCATTTTTTTTCAAACAAGATTGTCCAACTCTTCTGATTTCAGGCTCAGATTTCTGAATGCAGACTGACTTATCTTTTGTGTGTTTAGTCAAAAGAAGAGATTTGCAAAAATCTGCTTTTACTTTGGAAAACAATGCTTTTGTGTCATATTGCTTAATTGTTGTTTAGTTTTTTTATCACTAAAAGAACAAAAATAATTGGTTGAAAACTGTAACCAGGGAAAAAGGTTTTCATTACACTTTAATTAAAATGCAAATAGAATTATAGCAGATTATTCGATTAATCGATATAATAAAAAAATATTCAGATTATTCGACTACCGTATTTTCCGGACTATAAGGCGCACCGGACTATAAGGCGCGCCTTCAATGAATGGCCCATTTTAAAACTTTGTCCTTATATAAGGCGCACCGGACTATAAGGCGCACCATTAATGCATCATGTCAGATTTTTAATCCAAATCAAATCATTCTCCATTTTATCTTTTTTATTTCAACTTCAGACGCAACAAATTACTTTATAATCACAAAATAATGATCCATAGTATTTTTGATTCATGATTCATAGTCTTCAGCGGGCCACTTATGATTTATTTTATGACACAATGCTTCGGGCCAGTTTAAATTTAGGGATTTGGTCCATATATAAGGCGCACTGGACTATAAGGCGCACTGTAGGCTTTTGAGAAAATTTTAGGTTTTTAGGTGCGCCTTATAGTCCGGAAAATACGGTAATTAAAATATTCAATAGTGACAGCTCCACACTGAAGAGACGAGAACCATCTAGAAGGACAACCATTTCTGCAGCACTCCACCACAAAAACGTTTTGACGTGAATGCCAGGCGTCATGTTTAGAGGGAAACCAGGCAAAAATAATTGATTCTATTTTAGGATGAGGTCGTTATGTAAAATGTGGAAAAAGGCTGTGATGCACCATCTTTGACGCTGTAATGCTAAAATCTCAAAACTCATGTTGCTATTTGCAACAACACTGTCTCAACACACAACAGGATATCTCATTTTCAACTAAATCTGAGATTTACCCGCCTGCTCGCAACGCTTATAAACCAAGGTGATAAAAACAATATTTATTCCAGATGTCTTCATGGTGGGCCTCTCTCTCTCTATCTCCGTACAACACACACCAATTTTTTTCCTCATCTCTTTCACCTTCACCGATCCTCCATCACTCGCTCTATCGCTCACCCCCTCCGCTAGCAAAGGAGACAAGCGGCATTCTTTCCGTCGTTTTGGCGCTCGTGCGCCATGATGTCATCGCGGCGGCGACAAGGCAGATAATAAGCAGACGCGCACAAGCGCAACCAGGCACCTGACCTCCGCCCCCCACGCGCACGCACGCACACACACGCGGGCCCTTCTCCATCCTAACGCCACTTAAAGCCTCTCGCTGTATCGGGGACGGCGAATGGCCGACGTTAGATCCCAAACCTTAGCGTGTGGTGTCTTATCTCCTCCGATGCTGTCACATTACAGCAACGGCGAGCGTGTGCACGAGTGTCTAATCAAGTGAGAGTTCAATGTCTGCAGTTATGATAGCGTGGCTCCCTTCGTGGGTTACTTTATATTTGTGCGAGTCCATGCGCTGTGAGATTGGCCAGTCTCTGCGTAAAACAAACACGAGGCTCTGTTAAAAATAATCCTCTCTCGCTCTGTGACTATATGGCCCCGTTTTACACTGGAAAAAGCCCCTGATGGAATTGTTGGGTTACAAGCTCATTTTGGGAAAGGGGAGGTTTACATCCATAGGGCCATGTGGAGATATTTTATAAGCACTATTGTGGAATGAGAATATCGGTTTCAAGTGTGCCCGTGAATTTGACACGCAGCAGATGAGAGAGTTGTAAACAACCGTGCCGAATTGAAATAGTTCAAAAGAATATTAATAAAAGGACTGAGCGTGAAAATGTGCCACTCTGCTGTCAATTGTCAATCAAATACGATTAACAACAACTTGGACGATGGATGCTATTTTATCTAGCATACGCTTCGGACAATGAAGGAAAGAATCATTTTTGGGTTGTGGGCTTAGCTAGCTAGCTAAATGCACATTGTGGTAGATAATGACGCGGAAGAAGGCGGTCAAGTTCTTAATAGTGAAGGAGGGACAACTCATGCTGGACTCCAAACTGGGTTACTAGGAATCGTTTGAGCCACACCCCCACAAAAAAATTTGAAAATCGGAAATGGTCCCTAAAAAAAAAAACTACAGAGTTCTCAATCCCCTAAACATGTACATTATAATGTGTTTTCACTTCACAAGGCCTTTAATTGGTCAGAAAATTATTTATTTACCTTTTATGTATTGTTGTACAATAACAAATATCAAAAATAAATATCGTGTCCATAGTAAGTAAATGTGAGATTAAATTGAGGGACAAGAACTTCATTGTTTTATGAAACCGTATATACTCTTTTGAAAAAAAATTAAGTGGTGTGCTGTGAGGTTTATTGAATTTTAAAAATATATAAAATATATACTTTTTGATGAACCGCAGCTGTGTGGCGCTGAGGGATGCGACCACCTGAACGCAAGCTGAGGTCAGAGCGGCGGTGGCGGCAGATGGTGGAAAAATGAAAGCGGCGGGCAGAAGCATCTAACTTTGACGTGGATGGGAGGGGGTGGGGGGGGCACAGGTGACGACCACTAAGATGTGTGCTTTTCATACAGCAGCTAATAAAACACAACTTTAGAAGCACTGTGGTGTCAGCGGGAGGGCAGAAATACGGAAGACGGAACGGGGGAGAAAAAAAAAAGAGGCGAGGGTAATTAGATGCAGGACCCACAAGCTCAAATCCATACGCACACCTGAGCCATGATCTACTTTGTGTGCAAGGATTCAAATTAATCCCTTTCAATAATTCCTCCCAGGCATCATTAAAGCCGCCAAATGTAAATACAGTGGATATAATTTAACATTGAATGTGATTAGTTAACACAGCCACATTTCCAATTATGAGAGGGTGTGCACACTTGTGCAACTACATGATCTCAGTTTATTTTTACTTGGTCTCTCAGAAATGTTGTTTTTCATTTGAGGTGTATAAATTATATGTCACACGACCAGATTATTTTTTTGTATATCACCCAAACGATTTGAAAAGGGGTGTGTAGACTTTTTATATCCGCTAACACAGGCCAGACATTCGTAAAGAACAAACCCACATGACACGTCAGAGCGACTCTCGTGAAACATTTGTCCGTTTGGCCATATGTGCGGCATCAAAGCCAAAGCAGTCAATAAAAAAAGAAAAAAAAGAAAAACCATTTACTACTTCTCTCCTCTCTCTTTTTGAACCGCTTAATGCTGTTATCGGGAAAACTGATCAACTCCTACCGCAGCTGTGCTTTCAAAAAAAAAAAAAAATCCTTTAAATTCCCATTGGAGGTCCATTTTAAAAGTCAGCCGAGGGGATCGTTTTACATATAAAAAAAAACGTGGGATGTCTGGAATTATCGTTCTAAATGCCCCCACAGGCTAATATTTACCCTGCCAATGTGTTTAATTGTACTTATTAAAAGCTCAAAATGTACATGAGGAGCGCCCACGTCGACTTGTGTGCTTTTCCATTCAATCGAAGGAAATATTTTTTTGCGTCGCATACCGGTCAGTGACAGACGACTGCGAGACCGTCGGAGACTTTTGGCAAAGGTGAGCGAGTGGAATTAAAAGTGTGCGAGCGTTAAGAAGGGAAAGCTCCCTCAAAGAGCTGTTGTACATCACAGAGGCTTAAAGAAAAGACGGCACACACACACACACACTGACAGGGGAGGGAATAAACTGCCTGGAGGATTTGGAGAGAAAACAAATCAAAGAGACATGAAGGGGGAGAGAGAGAGAGAGACGGCGAGCCGGGGAAGCGGCGCAGTAGGGAAGCGTGGTGGAGAGACAATGCCAGCGTGTTTGGTGAGAGAGAGCGAGACAAGAGAAGAGGGCAGGTGGGACTGCTGCGTGACAGAATGAGGATCTGATCTTGACACATTTCCCCCCATTTTCATCTCACTCCTCGCCCCCTCCCATCCCTTCTCCCTTTGTTCACGATTCTGTCTTCCCTCTCGCCCAGGCGTAGTTTTTTTTTTTTTAACGCGCACACGTAGACGCATACTGTGACTAATAGGAAAGGTGTAAAATGCATTAGCAGGGGTCTGCTGGAGTTTGCACTTTTGATGGGACCACACGTGCAAATGCACACCCGAAAGGCTTTGAGGAAGCGAACCAATGAAGAAAAAAAAAAATGTCAGCAAAGTGGCAAAATATGGCAGAATCCGCCAGTGAGTTTAACTGCAGTAAAGGGAAACACGGTGGCCATCTTGAATTTTGGGAGGTTGGTGAGATTTTTACGAATGGCCGGTCGACCTGCATGGTAACCAAAAAAAAAAATTCAAAATAATATAATAATAAAAAATGTATATATACAATCACAAATTCCAACCTAAAACAAAGACAATTCAACCCTCACCACGCCCAGCCACACCAAAATTTGCCGATTCTATTAGATAATTTTTTGTAAAATAGTCAAACATGCTGCCTTTAGTTGTTACAAACATCACATAGTTAAGAAATTGATTGGTCAATAAAATTGGCGATCAGAAACTTATTCTAACAAACATCGAAATTGGAATTGGTTAAGCTCTAATCATTTTATTCCAATTACTCGATTAGTCCATTGCTTTCCTTACGTCCTATAAATAATCCACGAAAAATTCAAGTACAGTATCTACAAAAGCTTCAGATTCGGATCCTCTGGCCTTTCGCCACTCCATTTCCCCTCCATCGCCTCTGAGTGGAAGACACACAAATCATCAAAAAGCACCGAATAAGCAAAAGAAAAAAAAAAAAAACGCCAGCCACGCTTTGAGCTAGTAAGACCGAGTGTCAAACGGCGCGGCCCCTTTTAGTCGCACTAAGCTCCCGACAAGCCCGCAACAAACAAACCTCCATTTGGCACTCGGTTATAATCTCATTGCTGTCTGAAGGGATCAAAGCGCTTGTCTCGCTTCTATAATATGTACATACATGCATGTGTGTGTCTTCCAAGCAGTCACGCTTTCTTGTCTGTTTATGCGCACCATTCGGTCTGGCCGCCGGTCTTATTTACACGGGTGACACGCTTTGACACATTGTTAGCATAACGTAAAGCTGGTATGAATCTGCGCACATACACAAAAAAAAAGAAAAGGGAAACGTGGATACGGTGAATAGCAAAAACACGTGCGATTGATTTCGCACAGCATGGGGTGACAATAGCGACGGAAATACAGACGGGCGCTAACGACATATCCAGGCCGTCGCGCAAGAAGCTATAGCCACGGACAAAAAAGACGTAAAGGAAGGCGGGAGAGGGACGTGAGAAGCGCGCGGGGGCGGACTGAAGGAAAGCCTTGGAGAGTGATGGAGAGGAAGACGGGATGAGGGAAGGGACGGAGGACAGTGGAAGAAGCTGAGAAGGAGCGTCGGAGGAGCGATAAATTACATTTACAGCATTAGCCTTGAGGCATCAACATCACTAGTCGAGTGGGAAAACGGGGGAAACTTGAGCATCAGAATAGGTTGGAGTTTAATTGGACTTGTTAGACTCAAAAGTGTTACAATTGTGCTTAAAAGTTAACTTGGCAACATTTATGACATATTGCTATTTTTTTTGTCTGTTTCTTTTAGTATTCAACTTTACAACAGAGAAAAGAAAACAATTGAGGAAAATAACGGAATTAAAAACGGTTGATTTTTGCAGATTTTTTTTTATAGCGATGTTTGTCATTTTTAACGTCCTGCTAGCAAATCAAAACAAGATTTCTTATGTAGTTACTCCAAAAATATCTTTTCCTGTTTTTGGAAAACTTTCATATCACGTATGACAACTATGCTATTAGGCTAACGGAATTCTATGTAAACGAAGTGCCTTGGCAAAAAAATCATTTCCAAGGTGGCAGAATTCTTTCTAGTCTAATTTGTAGTGTCAAGTCGTTTTTATAAAATAGCGCACAACCTTTGTCTGAAAACGACCTAATTATGCCGTTTTATTTGCCTGCGAAAGCACACAAGAACATTTTGCCTCACCACTAACAACAACCCTGGAAGCCACACTGCCAAAAAAATCATCAAGTGCACCCGTTGTTTCATTTTCCCAACGCTCTCCATGGTGATAAATTGTCTTTTTTAACATTACAATCTCCAGAACAACCTTGCGCAAATAAACACAAATCGACATCTCGCTGCTTTTACGTCTCGGAACATTTGCCCCGGCGAACAATTTCTGATATTAGCGCTCGTAAAAAATGCTACGCGCGCCTTTCTGTGATGGCAAAAACAATGACCCATAAATTAAAATCCCGCGAACGGGCTGTTAAAACCTCATTGCACGCGTGAAACATCATGAAGTGCTTAGAAGTTGAATACATATATAATTCAGTCTTAAAGAATGATGGATGAACAGAAGGAGCTGGGGAGACAGCGATGGGGGTAATATAATTTCAAGCGCACGCTTTTGTTGGCCGGACTCGGTTATCTTTGGACAGCTGTCTTTCTCCCTCTTTGCTTTCGCTCGTTTTCCCGCTGCCAAGAAACACTTCAATGCTCATTTTCGTTCATTTGACTATCCTCCTTCCCACTTCCCCCTCGCTAGCAAAGCTACAACTCGCTCGCTGATGACATCTTGGACGTGTACAGTTTGGAAGAAAAGTGAGACAGAATGTCACAGATGCACTGCTTGAGCGTGTGTGTGTGTGTGTGTGTGTGTGCGCACGCTAATATATTCTAAGCCTGTCCTAGAAGCCCGCTGAAAGCTCGGGTATCATATATCATGTCTAACAGAAACATTAAACTTTACACCAGTGTTAAATCGGGCAACAAATCAGACATCAAACCTCAAAGAGTTATGATCGCCTGTGGCCGCACTTTTTTTTTCACGCACAGAGACGAACACGGGGCGACGCAGGCACGAATCGGAGAAGGCCAGTGGCGTCGCGCGCGTCATATAAGTCAATGGAAGACAGCTAGAGAAGTGAAGCGAGTGATTGAATTAAAAAAAACTATAATCCATTACGGTGGAGCAACTCAGAGACATAAAGTTACAATAGTCGCAGGTATGTATCCTTTATCCTCTGCAAAGACAAAAATTAAGGCAGCTCATTTCCATGTGCATGTTTGTGTTATACTGCCCCTAGTGGCCAAGGTATATACACCAGAGAGAGCAGCACAATATCCATAGAACTGAAGCAAAAAAAATGCAGGTTAAAAGTGTATTAAGGCTGCAACTATTGATTATAATCGATTATAATCAAAAAATATTTTAAAAAGATGATCAGTTTCAAGTAATGTTTTCTAGATTAATTTTTTTGTCCTTGTTGTCCATTTTTACAGAGTTCATAAATTAAATAATATTTCACGCTGAGAAGCTAAAATTGTTGACATTTGGGCAATTTTAAATTAAAAACAAGATTTTGTATAAAAAAAAAACAATTCGTGGTCAATTTATCGAATAATCATGCAATGCACTGTCAAAGCACATGCTCGTTTATGTGACTGTCTTCCCATGATGCCACAAAAACTCTGGCTTTGTGCTTCTTGCTCAAGTATTGTTCCAGTCCATGTAAATCCTCAGCGGTGTAAGACCGCTGGACTCCTCTTGGCTTATGCAAGACCGTCCATTAATGTTGCATTAAAAGTAAGCCCGGGTGGACGTCTGCGTATGCAATCAATCATATGAAGAGCTCTCAAGTGCTACATGCTTACTGCATTAATAGTCTACTTAACTCTGCGGCTTTAAGGAGCAGAGAGGAGATAAGATGGAGGTTAGGTGAGAAACCCCACGAAAGAGAGAGGCGCTAATTCTGAATTCAAAGCCGAAATTCAAATTCTTACTTCATCTCCAGGACCTCTTCCAGGTGCTTTCGCCGTTCGGCCCGCAGGGCAGTCAGGTGACCTTCCTTCTCGGCCAGTGACAGCTGAGTGGATGACAGCTTGGCTTTCATCACCTCCAGCTCTTGTTTCACCTTTTCCATTGCAACCAGCAGGTCCTCCACCTGACGCACACATATAGACGTACGGTTACTTGGTCGTAGTGATTTTGTGCAGAACTTTTGACATAGCCGCTCCTGATGTTCCGTGTATATAACTGCGGGCGTTTTCAGGAATGTTTTTACATGCATTAGCCCAAAAAGGCTTTGGGCAGTGTGACCTCTAGGGGGCGCCAGAATCAGTTGGCAATTCACGTTAATATTAATAAAATAAAATAATAAAAGTTAATATGTGGATCTTATTTCTTGTTTTGCATCGGGGAAAAAAGAAAAATCACAAAAACAGACATCATGCCCCTTTTTCTTCCAAAAAATGAAAAACAGTAATGTCTGCGGCTCGTTACCTTTGACCACCTAAAGCCAGTCGTGCTGAGTTCACTATTAGAGAGCTGCGTGCAAAGAGGAAAAAAAGGGACGAACAGACGGAAGAAGTGGAGGAAAACATGACAGCCCACAAGTTAAAACAATAAAAAGAAAGGAAGTAAAAGCGGTAAGGAGGAGAGAGAGAAGATAGAGATGCTTCAGTCAAGTCATTGAATGCAGCAAAACGTAATGAAACACACAAGCTCCATTGTGAATTCCAAGCACAGGTGGGAGGGGTGAACTCTGAGAGATGGAGAGAGGAATCCTGAGTGGAAAAAGAAGGAACTGCAGAGAAAAATGACAAAATCTGACAGGTGGGGTGTGTCAGGGGCTTGCCACAAAGCCTCCACTGACCATTAATGACGAATGTCTCGCTCAAAATGTCGCCTGGATTTTGGTGCGGTCAACCGCTTGAGCTGGGTTGGTTCCCTGACACACAAACATGCCACTCAATATATGGCAAAAGGCCTCGGGATTTAATTTTTTTGTATTTTTTTACACCGCCCCATTCATAAAAAAAAACAAATTCTGATAAATATTCAAAGTATATCACGTAAAATATACGTACAATAAACGGAGGAAAATAAAAAATCTGAGAAAATATTAAAGAAATGGAAAAAAATCGTGAGTTTTCATCCATCCATTAGAAATTTTAATTAATAAAAATTAAATATATGCTATGTCTAATATATGTCCAATAAAAATCACATTCGATTATTTTTCCTTTCGTTTTTCTGCTTCGGCTACATTCGCAAAAACAACCACGCTCCATTGAACGCTTCGCTTTTGCAAGGCCCCTTTTGACCGACTCATTATTGTCTCTGTCTCTGCCGTGATTTTATAAATCATAACGGCAAGGCCTAATTGCGGTGACACGCTCGTAAAAAGAAAAAAAAGAAAAAGAGAGGAACATAAAAATATTTATTTTCCCGTGTCTATGCAAAGAATCCAAGAGTCCCTCTGGCCGCCACTGAATGCGATGCTGTTTAAAAGCAGCTAACACTTTTTCAGTCGTGTTTATGTGCGTTGGAAGGAATCTATGTCGTGTACATTGAACGCTGTTCTGTACATTGCCGGTTTGTGCAAAATGGCCGAATTACTGTTGACGTTGGGCCATGTTTGCGTTTGGCCGTCTTCGGCCACCACTTGTCATTTCTGCTCCGCGTTCAAAATCCAGGACACAGCGTCCTACCTCAATTAAAGAGGCCACTTCTTTTTTTTTTTTGGTTAAGTGTCATGGCAATACATTGGAAACAAACTCAGAGATGAACACGTTTTTTTCCATGCAATTCTGCCCAATCCTTCTTGTGTGCTATTGCTTAGCTGTTTATTTGTTTTCGTCACTAAACAAACATCAATAATTGGTTAGTAGCGCTTTATGAGGTCATGTGAACGGACAGTATTTGTCAGTGTCGATCAAAATCAAGCTTAACATTTCCCAACCTTTGTATTCCAGCTCTTGCGCAAGAGGCCTTAATGTCCACTCGATGAGGCTTACGTGTATCAAAAAGCAACAAACACGGCCGTATCATTACCGACTTTAATTGCGAGTTTGGACTCCGATCCGCCGCTGAATATAATTGTCCAAATAATCCGTATTTACCGTGACGAAGCGTGTCAGCGAAATGCGGCAAAAGCAAAACGACTCTCTGGTGTTTGCTTTAAAGTCTGTCTACGGGACGGCCAACATTTCGAGGCAGTAATAACAATGGAGTGCGAACGTTTTTGCCAACAGCTACACGGCGCCGTGTTTTCTCAGGGCAGTATTCAGTATTTTGCTCTTTTTTTTTTTTTTCCCCAACACTTGTCAAAACCTGCGCAGCCTTTTGAGGAACATTTTACATCTCCAAGGCCTTGTTAAGTCACTCGCCGAGCGATGAGCGGACTTCGACTACTCTGCGGTTACATCTCTTAAACGCTTCCTCCTGAGCATCCCCGAGCAGCATTAGCAGCTTTTCTGGCTCCTCGCCGGAGATAAACAAGGATAACGCACAGGCGATCCGATTGGCACAAAGCTGTTTGTGTGCTGCCGGGGAGGACAAAATGGAAGTTGTTCTTGAAATAGGGATGTTTACTAAACGAGGAGTGACTGGGCAAACACGAGGCCGCACCTGAATGAGCTCAGTTGGCACATGTGCGCCGCCGTTAGCCACATTTGGCACGGCCATTTTGAATATGTCAGCCAAGAAAAAAATATAATTCAGTGACACGGAGATAGCTAGTACCTGTTTCTCGGCGTGTGTGCGGGCGTGCTCCTCCTGAGCGAGCACCAGCTCCCTCTCGGTCGTGATCTGAACGCTTTCCCTAAGGGCCTCCTCGAGCTCCTCGATGCGCTCCTCCTTGGAGCGTATGGAGTCCTGCAACACACGTGGACAAAATTTTTGAAAATGTCACATGCAGTGCCAGCAGAGTGATCGATGTATTTTCATCCGTGGAAAGCTTGGACTTGACTTTGGCGGGGACGCTGCATTTGTAAGTTGATTTTTTTTTTTTCAAACTGCACCGATGGAGTAATAAAACAAAAATACTGTCAAAATCACGCACTGTGTATAATGTGCTTGCCCCAAAAATCACGCTCCAACCATTTTTTTTTTGTTAAATACGATTGTAATTCTAAGTGCGCCTTAATAGTCGGAAAAATACGATTTTAAATTCGAGTTAAAAAAAAAATAAATGAAACCACACAAACCACCTGGCAAACCCTCCAAACATTTTGTTCTGAAAACCCCAATGTGGTGACTTTAAAATAAACTTGCTAGAGTTTAAAGTGCAAAACATGACAGCTTCTCACGTCAACGTAAATCCGATTAAACCGATAATCTCCTCCCCCTGAGTCTTTGGAATTCAAAATTACGCCTGAAGGGTTTTTAAAACAAAAAATGATGACGCGACATTTTGGAATTGAATATCTTCTGAGTCCAGGTCCAGATGTAACATGACTCGGAGTCTAACAATGCAGAACGAGTTGGACCTAATTCGATTAATCGTCTCTTATTGTGCTGAATCAAATTTACTCGGATTTCGCTCGCCGTCTGACTCGCGACGATTCCGAAATGAAACATCAGTTACGGTTATTTCCTGAGTCCCGATGCGTGGAGTCACACAAGTGAGAATTGTCATCTGCCTCTAATCATGGGAGGCCGCTAACAATTCCGGGAAGAGTGTGGGGGGGTGACTAGGAAAGTTCAAGGGGACGAGTCAGAAGAAAGCGAAGGACACTTGCAGAACTCCACTTCAATGCCGAGATGCTGAAGCCCCGTTTTAAAAGCCGCAACATCGGCTGCATAGCTCGGCGTGGGCGAGTGTGTGCATCGGTCCTTTGCTTCTCTTGTCACCTCATTCCGTGTCAATCATCCTCTGCGGATACCCGCTCGCGCATACTCCCCGAGCTGCATCCAGTGTGTTCGTGTCCACGATTGCGTTGCCTGTTTGACATTGCCCAAGGCGGCTCCCTGTCACATTTTGACACGTTGCCATTGTTGTGATAGCTGCGACATTTTCAAGGTATAGGGCTGGAAAGTGGATAGGAGGAGAAACTTTTTCTCCCTCCCTTAAACTTTTTTCCGGTTCTCCCCTCTCCCCCTTTCGTACCTTTATCTGCTGGGAGCTCTCGTTCAAATCGTCCTCCAGTTTCTTGGCCTCCTCCATCAACTGGGCGTTCTTGCTCTTCTCAAGTTGCTCCTTGTGCTTCAGGTTGGCCACCTTCTTGGACTGATCCTTCATCTGCCTGAATGTACAAAACACACAAAGTCAGTTAGGGCTGATGCCAACTGAATATTTTTAGAATCATAAATTGGATTGATTGATGAGCCTATTTATTATTATAGCTGTGACTTTGAGTGTGTATGGTTACAAAGGGTGGTGAGTGACTTGGGTGTCAATGAATGAAACTATAGAGCAAGGATACTGTTGCGAAAGGAAAAAAGAAAAAAATGAAACCAAAATTGAAAAGTGTCTTTAGGAAGAAAAAAAAAAACACTTACACAACTAAAATTACTTACAAGGTGGTGACTGGTGAGTGACATGGGTGTCAGAGAAATAAATTAAAAAACAAATTCAACCGATGCAAACCTGTTTTTCTTTTCAAAACCTAAATCCAACCCTCTTCATGATAAATGTTTTTTTTAACCCTTTGACATCACCTTTCACATAAGTAGACCTGCTCCATCTACACAACAGCTGCTACTCTCGCCCAATAATATCCCTTTTGTCCTCAACGGTATGAAAAGTCAACTTTTGTACGTCCGACCTATCTGACGAGACAAAAAGGTAAAAAAAAAAAGACCGGAGGGAACTTTGTCATGGAATCAGCAGGCCCAGTGGATAGCGAAAGGGTTTAATCCCCCCCCCCCCGCCCCGAGTAAGCCGCCTGGAAGCCTCTGTCGCAAACCTATCGGCTATCGCAACCGGCTTGTCTTGATCGAGACCTTTAATACGCGCGCACACATACTTGCAGCCAGCTTGGCTCTAATGCCAGGAAGCTTTAACAGCTTACACGGAATCACGGCTCGGGATGAAGGATAAGAAACACAAAAGGTCTGCGAGCGACCACACAGAGGCGGGCGTCGACTCAACTTTTTGTGTCGAGAAGTGCTGTTTGTGAAATGATGTGTACGGTAGCTCGGCTTGCACCGTGTAAATGTTAGCATAACTTCTTAGCGGATTGTAGAAAAACAGATATCCCACTTGCCAGGAAGCCAGAAGACCTCCAGTGATGGGAATCCAACAAATACTCATTGTTAGATTAGCAGCAGTTAGCGTTAGCATGCTATTGTTAGCATTCAAGATAGAAGAACTGGGTTTTCCTATTCAACAAATACTCATTCTTAGATTAGCAGCAGTTAGCATACTATTGTTAGCATTCAAGATATAATGCTATGATGGGGGGACGGTTTTCCTTTTCAATTGGTGCCCTGACCCGGATCGTTTTTAACTCACTCTCGCCTGTCACCGAAAGACCCAAAAAAGAAAACTAAAAGACACATGCTAAATTTGATCCGCACCACCTTTCCACGCATGGATGCACGCATGTTTTCAGTATATTTGGGAATATCTTTCCAAGCCGTGTGTGTGTGCGTAACAGGTCATAAACAGGCAGGAATGTTCCTATTGGAGAATGTCCAGGAAGCGTCTAGCATCCATCCAACTTCTCCGACCCCCCCCTTCTTTCACGCAACATTTACTGCACGTATGCGAGGGCGCGCATGTGGACTTGATTTTTTGAGTCGGGCAATGTTCCCTATTGACCCAACACTCTAGTTTCATCTTGATTTTTTTTTATCCTGCTAATCACTTGTTTTGCTTGCATCTAGTAGATCACAAAGCCCAAGGCCTTAGATGACGACTCCACTCTGCCCACACCCACTGAAGCTTTTTGGTTCTTTCACCATCCACTTAGCGACCACAGCAACCGTCAAACAATTGCCACATTTTTCACCAAAATGCCCTTTGCCGGGCTTTTAAAACTTGATAATTTGACTCCCACAGGACTATAAAACACACCCCAAACATTGGAGCCAATCCTACATGTTACTCTTTCATTACAAGCTTCAGAATGCAAGGAATGTACTCTTAAAATCCGCCTTAAGTGATATTGACTCCAAACACTGGCCGCTTTGTATGGCATCAAGCCTCAGACCACACATATTTCAGTTACACGTGTTCATTTATGCGCATCTACGCTCACGCAAACACGGTGGCCCGTGTGGCAAACAGTCTACGCGAGGTGTTAATGTAAACACGAGCTAAAGCTCGTCGACAGCACTTTGAACTTGATTGAACCACAAAAATCCCAGATACATTACTCGCAAAGCGTCTCCAAAAACTTCCCTAAACTCACCAACATTAGAACTTTTCTACCTCCTTCATTAGCATGCGGCTGATATTCAGGGGGCCCGCGTGAAGGTAATATTAATATTGCATTTAGAGTCCCGTATAAATATTTGATCAGAAATACTCAGAGGACTCATGTATGTTTACTGCGCACAGTTCACACAAAATTAACATCAAGGATTTCCTTTTAACGACGTGGAATTTCACTTTTTCTTTTACAAAAAAAACCAACACTGATGGTGTTGGTTTGGTTTATTACGGTGAAAGAAAGTATCTGAAAGTTAAAAGTTTATATTTGCCCGCTTTTTTTATAGACATGGATGAAATGCAGCAGGGTAAAAAGGTAACAAAGAAAAAAAAAAAAAAAAAGCCAAACTGCTAAAGAAACAATAATTAGTTTCAACATTTAATTCAGTGATTCTGTTATGTACCACTAGAGGGCGCCCCCATACAACTACCGGGTATTCCTACCACACATTTGTTGACAGATTTTACTGTACAAATTTTGTCCACTAGGAAGCAGTAAGTTTTTAATGATTTGGAATAAATAAATTAAAAAATAATTATTATTTTGAGATTTTTTTTCTTTTTCTTAAATGTTGATACGTTTTAGGAGATTAACAACTACGCAACTGTGTCGGGCGAAACAAAATTCTTAGACGGTGGCCCAACCAAGCCAATACGAATTTCATCGCTAAATACGACGTCAGTAGTTTGTAACACCAACTCTGAAGGTCGCTTCAGGACAAATCGTACACTGCTAGACTAGCTCATTCCGATGTTTAACAAAAATAAAAAAAACTCAAAATCTCATATTGTTTGAGTTCCAGCTCCTGAGCGTGAAATTAGTGGTGCATTTTTGCAGGGCTCAAATAGATGAGATAAAATGCATTTAGTAGCTTTGAACACTTTGTTCAAGGGGTTTTGTTGCTGTTGGACAAGTCCAGATGAGCTTTGCGCTAAGTTGCGATAACAGCCGTTTGCTTTCATGCGCAGGTATTTCATTTCCAGAATTTGGTTGTTTCTTAGAGGCATAAAGGTCATATTGAATTTTCCCGACTTCCCCTTGTTTCTCCGAGATCGACTAAGTATTTTCTATTGTGCTGTAAAAAGGTTTGAACTTCTTAGCGCCACTGTTCCCTGGCCGTCTTGTTTTGGTGATTCAACTCCAACTCTAAAGGGAAATTCAAAAAAAAAAGTTGCTTTGCTGGGTACGCGACTGAAGAGTTCATTTTTTTTGTTTTGTTTTTATTTTTTGGGTGCGCGACGAGCCTCCTGTTTTGATGTGAGGAACTCCACATCCTCCGCCAAACGTCTGACATCAGTGTTTCCCCGGCTCCAAAAAAGAATTGTTTTGTTTCTTTGTTCCTGCGGTTGCTTTGAGGTCCTTGTGTGACTCGTACTTAACGCAGACGTGCCGCCCGGAGGATTTGCGGGCTATCGGCTGATTGTAGCACACGCTTGCTCGCTCTTGTACTTCTCGTGTTAATCGTGAGACTGCTGAGGAACATAAAAGCATTTGCAATGATGCTGAAAACAAAACCTTTCTATGGTTATGCTCATTTTCTGTGATTTTTTTAACTTCTACTATCCAACAAAAACGAAATTATAATTTTCAGATATACACAGTGTGAGTGACTCCGATTATTCCATTAATTAATGGATGAATCGGAGACAATTTCACTTGCTTTAAAGTGTATAAAAATATTTTGACCTCTAGTACTAATTATTAGCCAATATATTTTTTTTCATTTTGTTTTTTATTTAGTGATTAAAAACAACTAAACAACAATATTTATCACACAAGAACGATTGTATTCCAAAGTAAACGATTTGAACGATAAATTAGTCTGCTTTTGTGCAGGACTAGAGAAATTGAAGATTTATTACTTTTGAGAGCCTGGAATTAAAAGATTTTGATAACCTTTACTTAGAAAATATCTGTAAATCATTACTCGATTATTAAAATACAAGTTTTGATAATCGATTTGTTGTTGATTAATCGATTAATTTTGACATAAGGCGCACTCAATATCCTTAAATCTTCTAAAACTTGATCTTTTGGTCGCAATAATTAGTTGCAAGTGTTCATCCACAAATATGATCATAATTCTATTAAAGTTTTAGCATGAGCAGGATGGTAGAACAGTACGAGACTTTCCTCCTCGAGGGAGAAAGCGATGCGACAAAGTGAGAAGCCGTCAAAGTCAAAAGCCTCGCCAAGCCAGCGAGACATGACGGGAATGATTAAAAAGCAGAGTTTACGACAAGAGCGAGGACAAGAGCTAGGATGACGAGAGCGGGGAAAAAAAAGAAGGCATGCCGTATACTAACCTCGAGGCAAGACTTGGCGGCGAGGCGTTGCGTGGAGAAGATGAAAGAAAGCCAAAGAGGGGAAAGGTGAGACGGGAAGTGAGCACGAGGTTGATCACACAAAGACAGAAAGTGAAAGTGAGACAGGTGCACAGACATCATCGCACAGACATTTTGCAGGCAGGACGGCGAGGCAGGCAAACGAACAGTTCGGTTTTTCCACTTTTAGCTATTTCACCCGAGTTAGCTAACTGCTAATGTACGGTAAAAAAAAAATTCAGAATATTTTAAGAAATTTACACGCCCAAAAAATATCAAAGCAATTTTAAGAGTCTCATTTAGTGTTTGGACTTGCTCAATGTCTAAAGTGCCTCCGCTGACAAACTTCTTTGATTTTTTTTTTTCCGATTCTTTTAAATCGTCTCCATCCTCACGCTCGTCTTTCCTTCCTCTTGGTCGTCGCTTGTCTCACTTTGTTTTCCACTCCGCTGTCCAAATCCTTTATTTTGGCCATCATGGCAGATTTCTAAGCTCCATTTCCCCCCAGTGTGAAGTCACTCAGTCTGCTCCAATTACCATCCTAGTTACTGAAATAAATAGCCCGGCACTGTATTATACAGCTGGATTTACACACGCGGGAAGGTCGATGATTGCTGGCCTTGTTGAACCCGCGTGCGAACTTTTCATCATCGGCATTCGACGCTGCCAAGTCATACAGCGGACGAGTGGAAGTGTTCCACCTGGGCTAATTTTTTACTGTACATCGGAAAACAATCGGCGATCATCGATTACGATCGTGAGCAGGAAATGTTCAATCACGTATTATAATCTAGAGATATTTATTTGGACCCAGAACAAAGGTTTTCCAACAATGTTCTACATTTTTTAATGGCCAAATCCACCCGGACCGTTCCTTGCAAAGGACAGTATAAGAAGATATTTGAGGTTACGACCAAAAGGGAATTGACCTTGCTGTTCCAATACTTTTGAAAGGTATCTTGGCGGAGTTCTACCTTCCCAGAACTATTCCAGTTTGCGTTCACTGCGACGCTCAGACGAAATAAATCTTTAAACATACACAGCTAAACCCCCCACTAATTGGACGTCGGCGGCTGCTGAATTATAAATAGCCATTTTTTTTTTTTTTCCGGTCGGCCAGACGTGGACACTTTGAAACGAATGTCCCCGGAATCATTAAGAGTCATTAGTTTTACTGCTTTCAAAAAGGACATGGAAAGAGAGGAGAAGGTTGCAGTGGGACCTAACGAGTAAGTGGACACGGATGATGAAAAAGACGTCTGGCCTTTGGATCAACACTTTTTGCTTTTCCTGCGTGACGTTTTTTGAAGCCGTTCCAAATAAAGCCTGTCAGTGTACACAACACAAAGATACGCAAGTGGGTACAGTGTTAGAAAACTGGACAAAACAAAGTCACACAGAAGTGATTGTTAGGAGAAAAAAAAAATCATCTGTAGTTAGTTGCAAGTCAAGCATCCCGAGCTAAAATCAAAGAGTTGCATCAGTGACTGGGTGAGAACAAAGAGTGGCAGACTGCACAGATCGAGACTTTTTTTTTTTTGGGTGTCAGGCAACAACTCGTGCTGACGGCCCACATGTGGCGCGAGAAAGTTTCTTCTCGGGAGAACAGTCACAATATTTAGATTTCGAGAAAACTTGGCTCGCTAGTGTGCGATACTGCAACTCTACTGGAGGTCATTAATGAATTCAGCTGCGTCCCATAAGGAAAAAGGCGGCCATTTTCTTTTTTTACTTTTATTTCTGTATTTCCGGAAGGCGAACTAAAAATACTTGAATTTTCTCCAAAATTATTACAATTATTTTTTAATTATTTTTATTATTCTCAAATTATTATAATTCGTATTTCGTAAGGCGCACCGATTATAAAGCCTCAAGGTCTATTTTTGTAAAGTTCCATAATTAGTTCTTTTTCAACTTTCGATATCCATAGAGAAGACGTGCTTGTCAGTTTTTGAGAATATGAAAGAATTTTAAGTGCGCCTTATAGTCCGAAAAATACAGCAGTCATTTTTATTTTTGTTTATTTAATTTGACTCATTTGCTGTCCGGGTTTATTCCCCTTAATGTGTCCCCTTAAGATGGAAATTTCCCAAAATAGACCTGGTCATTGAAGACTGCGCCTTATAATATGGAAAATACAGTTTTTCAAATGCATGACAACTTGAGTTAATGTTGTTGTCCATACAGGAAGGATGGGAGTCAACTTTTTCCAAATGGGAGGGAACGCTGGCATATCCCGACCTCTGACAAGCAAAAGTGTTTTATTTGGGTTTCGTGCAACTTCCCCAAAATGATTGACAGGGCCTCCATCCACTCACGTGCCCAGGTAGTCCCACACCAGCCCCCCCATTGGCTGCTGAGAGGCAGCTGGGGGCGGGGCCTGTTTTGGCGGCTGCTGAGAATGCCACAGATGGGAAGCGGAGGGCTTTCTGGTGTGCGTGAGATGGTCGTGTGCACAAATGTATATTCGCACGTGATTTAAAAAAAAAAAAAAGAGACGGGCGATGACATGTAATAAAATTAAAGGGGAAGGAAGAAGAGGAGAAGAAGCATAATTGAATGAATTTGCAGGATAAGGAAGTTATTGACTTCAGCGTCGGCAGAAAGTGGAGGAAAACAAAATTGGGTCGTTTCCGATATCAACTGATGATTTAAACCGGGAAAGACTGGCATTTGATTTATCGATCCGATTTTATGAAGCCTTTCCTCAGTGATTTACGTTTTACTTCCCGCTCACCTCTCCAGCTCGTGGATCTTTTTCTCCTTGTCGTTCTTCTCGTTCTCCATCTCCCTGAGGATCTCGAGGAGCCGCTCCACCTCGGCTTGAGCCTTCCCGGCGTCCTCTTTGTGACGGCTCACTTCCTGCTCCAGGTCGGAGATACGTTGCGAGAGTTCGGCGCTGGCCGCCGACTCCGCCGCCGCGCTCTGAGCCTGCGACCGGAAATAATTACACCAAATAAACGGGAGGAGGTGAGCGGCAACTATGGAAACGAGAAGTTCAATGAGTTTAGACAGAAGGGGAATGAGCCAAGAACAACATTTGTGTTGAGGACGACTTGTACACGAGTTTAACGAGGCAGAAAACACAATTTGCGAGGGCGATGAATACAAAAACGATTCATTGCATAACAATTCTTCACACTGTCATGGACAACAAAAGATACTCCAGGAAATCTCATCAAAAAAATAAATCCTTAAAGTTCCTAAAAAAAAAAAAAGAATAAACACAACGAAGGCGCTCTATTTTAGCCCCGCCCCTTTCCGAAAAGAAAATAGTTCAAAGAGTTTGACGCTATTTAGAATAAATCTCCAAATTCACTTTACTGACATGGAATACAGGAGTGGCATTGTTTTTCCGCACCGCTAACGTTCCCAAAAAGAAGACACACAAAGAAAAAATAACCCGCAAGTTCAAACCAAAAGTTATAACAGCTGCGAGAGTTTCCCTGAAGCAAATGTTGCTCTTGGGACACATTTTTGTGTATGCATATACACGCGAGTGTGTGTATGTGTGCCCACAAATTAGAAACCTTATTAGTTTTGGAAGACCACAAGCGATTTTACACATTTTAATTTTTTTTTTATGTGGAGAGTAAATGTTTGGGAGTCTGACAATATAATGGGCAGATGTGTGCGCAAGAGAAGACAAATAAAAGAGGAGTGTGTCAATCAAAAAACTCTACATAAGTCTGCCTTATGTCCTCGACAACACAAAGAGACAAACTTGAAAAAAACGCGCATTTGACCACCGACCTTTTTGAGTTGATTCTCCAATTTGATGCATTCCTCCTTCTTTTGCTCCAAAGAGATCTCCATGCTCTTCAGCCGGTTGTCCTTCTTCAGAGCCGAAGAGGCCAGAGAGGAGGCTTTCTCTTTTAGGTCCAAAACTGACGCCTAGGGACGCAAAAAAAAAAAAAAGGCGAAAAATGACTGAATACTTTTAGATATTGTGTTTTTGGAGTATAAGGTGCATCGGATTAGAACATAACAAAAAAAAACAAAAGGCTGTATAAAAGGCGATTAACCGATTAATCGATTTTAAGGGCGCCTTAAAAAAATAGAGGGAAATTACCAAATAGTTTCAGATATAGTTTTTTTTTACTATAAGGTGCATCAGGTTAGAAAGCAAACAAGCACAGCAAATAAGTCAATATTTAATAAACATCAATACACAGGCTGATTAAAGGCAATTAACCGATTAATCGATTTTAAGTGCGCCTTAAAAAAAAGGAGGGAAATGACCAAATAGTTTCAGGTATTTTTTTTTACTTTAAGGTACATCAGGTTAGAAGGCAAACCAGCACAAAAACATTTATTCGACATTCATACATAGGCTGATTAAAACGCGATGAACCGATTAATCGATTTTAAGTGTTTATAGTCCGAAAAATATGGTAACGATAACGTGACTCAAATCATTACAGCTGCAGATGATCTTCATTTTCAGAAGGGAAAAAGACATTTCCATCATAATATACCAGAGCGTGACCTTTCAACCACTTAGTCTTCCTTCCTTTCCGCAAGAACCTGCTCCTTGCATCTTAGTCATAACTGTGAGAGGAAATAAAAACCCCAATCAAAATAAACGTGTATTTTTATCCTTTGAGGTATTCGTCTCAAGTCAAGATTGTGACTCATCATCACCCTACTTTCAAAACTTTTTTCCCATGACCTGACCCCCCCCCCCCCCACCTCATTCTTCCCACTGGATCTTTCCATGCGTGAAGTCCATCTCCTTTTTTCCTTTTCGGTCTTTGCAGCAGTGATAGAGACGCGTCCATCGCACGGGAGGGGGAGGCACCGAAACGTATAATTTTACACTCGAGCGATTTCGCTAAAAGCCACACTGCAGATGATCGCGTTTGGTCGGAGAATACTTTTTGCCGCTTTACTCTCATTATCCAGTCTTTAGGTATGTGTGTGTATATGTTGCTGTTGTCTGGCAAACCCCACACGGGCGTTTAGGAATGCTTATTTTCTACCGTGTATATCTGGAAATTATACAACTAGACATTAACGTTTTTTTATGAGCCCACAACATACTAAAAGAAACCACAGACTGTAACGCAAGTCAGAGAAGGTGAAATTAACCACCCTGGCCTTTTATTTATTTATTTATTTATTTTTAAACAATAACGTACGTATTTTCGGGCAGTGTTTGGGTGGAGTCGGTCTTTTAAAAGGTTTTGATTATAACTACTCAACACGTCTTTTGACGGGTGGTTTAAAGGGCAGCATGTGTTTTGGAGATATATTAAAGACGCTGTAAAGTGAATACAGAGATTTGTTTTTAGGAATGCTTGAGGATAATTGTGGAGAACTACGGGAGTAAAAACATTTTTGGAAACGCCCTCTAATTCAGGCGTGTCAAACTCATTTTTGTCGCATTGTACTCATAGTTTCCTTCGGAGTGCCGCTATGACTGTCAACGCCTTTTATTATATACAGTATAGGCTACACAACAAAATGATGAACTAGCTTCAAAATAAAATAAAAAACTGTTCAAATATTTGAAAAAGATTAATGTAATAAAAAATTGCTAGCAATATCTGCAGTTCTTAAAAGTGCAATTTGCAATTTTAGTATTGACACAAAGTCGATGCACAATTTGTCTTTGCGGGCCACATAAAATGATGTGGCGGGCGGTATCTGGCCCCCGGGCCTTGGGTTTGACACCTATACTCTAATCCAATGTTTTGTCTTGACTTAAAAAATGCCTTAGTTAGCTTAGCAGTTAGCTAGCTAAAAATACATATTCCCTTATGGGGTTTCTCAGTGGCATGACTGCTTTAGAGTGCCTTGTTGTTGCAGTGTGGAGAATTTTAACTCGTTCACTGCCAGTGACGACTATATACGTAAAAGTTTCGTTTTAACAGAGCTGGCTGTAAGATGTTCTTCTCTCATTAAAAGTTTACTTCTAGACATTATCGGCGAGTGGTAACTTAAAGTTGCCTGGTCACTCCCCGTTTCTCCCCACACAGATGTGCGCTTTGCATAAAGGTCACGCTAAGGTGTGCTTTCCACCGGCTGTGGGTCTTATATTATGTTGTCAAGGGGACGTGACTGTTTTATCATTGCGGTCCTTCAGCACAAGGACCTTGGTAGGATGGGGGGGGGATCTGTTCTACGGAGATAGATCAGTCAGGTTCTCCTTGACAGGGAAGGAGAATGTGTGCGCGTCTGGCTCGCAGCGCACATATTGATGTATGTGTGTGTGTGTGTGTGTCGGTACCTCCCGGTCCGCAAGGTCAGCCTGCATCTGGGAAACTTTCTCCCGTAGCTCCTTCAGTTCCTTCTTGGTGGACTCCACCTCGTCTCCCTTTTCTCGTTCGTCTTTCTCCCGCTGCTCTTTCAATCGCTCAATGATACGTTCCTGGACACAGTAAAAGGAAAGGGGGGGGGGGGGGGTGACAGATGGAAACAACGGGAAAAAAAAAAAAAAAGTCGTGCACCTTGAATCCAGATTGAATTTCCACACTCATAACAGTTGTATTAAACTTAATATGCATGGCAGCTCCGGCGGGGATAAACAGCCAAGCGTGATTTTAGACACATAATACGTTCTGGCAGCGCGTTTTATATCAACCAAATGACTATCGACGCTGGCAGCCGTCGTCGAGTTCAAATTGAAGACACAACAAGAGTGCCGTGTTTGTGTGACATAAGCGGGAAGATAGAATGTTAAAGAAAGCAAAAAAAAAAAATGCAATAAAAACGAGGAGCTTGGGAAAGTCGGAGACGACAGTCACTTGCCAATACACACATCGGCTTCGGTATTAGCGACAAAACAATTAATCGGCTTATTTCCTGAGCGAACGATGTCGAATACCTTTTCGGATAGAGCCTCCTCGAGCGTTCCCAGAGCCGTGTCGGTGTTGGACGTGTCCGTCTGTAAGGACTTGACTCGGCCTTTGAGGCCACTCAGCTGCTTTTCCTTGTCCTTCAGCTGATCCTGGAGGTTCTCGATCTACACGTGAGAAGAATTACATACATTATTCAGATTTCCGAAAAGATTGGGAAAGTAGCCATCACGTGTACTGGAAGTGAAAATGTGGTGTTTTTTGGCTCGGGGGGTCTCGGTCCCAAATGTGTTTGACGACTGAAACGATTCCACGCCAAATTCATCCAAACACCTGGGGCTTTCCCAAAATGTTCCAATAAAGTTGGAAACCCAAAATGTCTCTTCGAGGCCAACGAAGGGGTCAGCAATACAAAATTGACTTTATAACTTGGTTGGGGAATGAAAATAGCGGTTAGCCTCGCTAGCTTTGGCTCGTCTGACCGTCGCTAGTTTTAATATGTTCACACCGGCATGACCAGAAATGAGGTGTGAGCGGAATACAAAATGAAACTGGCGGGTTTGTTGAACAACAACAAAAATATATTTTGTGAAAAAGGTGAGTTGCGTGGAATAATGTGAACCCAATCCGAGGCGCAAATAAAGGTTGTGTAAACATAACTGACTAGTAGTTAATGTGCAATTAATCAAAATTAAATACTATTTACGATTATTACAATGCTCAAAATTGACAATCGTAAAAAAACTATTATTAAAATTCCAAATGTTGCTCCAAAAAATGATTCTTTTAATAATTATGATTTTAATCATTACCCAAACAATCGTGATTATTTTTTTTCCCAGATTTGACCAGCCCTATAACTAACATCGGCAAGTAATCAATTTCACCAATGCTTTTATCACATTTTAATCAATTGCATTAACATTTTTGTTGTTAAACCCCTTTTAAAAATTGATGAAACAAAATATGGCGGAAGACAAGACAATAAAACAAACTAATGGAAGACAGCAAATATGTAAAGTAATGTTAAAAATTGAAATAATACCACATTCCCTCTGCTTTCTTTTCCTTTAAGATCCTTTTGAATCATTAAAATTAATGTCCTGATTTTATTGAAAAAAAAAACTCCCACGTTCATAGTGCAGATTTGTGCGTGCAGTAAAACATCTCCAGCACCTCATTAATCAACTGTTCACTTGACAGCTTGACTGACAGCTCGCTCTCCTCACACACATACACACACACACACACACACACACACACGCTTGACACTGAAAAGCCGCAAGTCTTTGATCCCTTCAGCACTTCTTGAAACTGACAAGCGCTGGATGGGTAACAGCAGACAAAATTGTCGACGGGGTACCCCATTTTATCCTTCGCCGCAATAAGAAGCCTACGAATCTATTCGGGCCTTCGCAAATTGCCAAAACAAGCTGTGAAAGACGCGACCACTCAGACGTTTGACTGTATTCCATTTGAAGACGACGGAGGTCATCTTTTATTGAACGAGGGCAGCTGATTAGTATTCATCTAGATTTCAAACGCACTCTCGCTTGCTCTCTCTCTCTCTTTCCTCCCCTGTCTTGCTTCAGAGCTGTCTGCTTGATTGGTAATTATGTCCTTCCATCTGTCTATGGGAGACTTGAAAACAATGACCATTAGTTACGCTATTAATGTTGACAATTAGAAATGATGTATGTAATAAATTAAATGGTTGCGTATTGTTTTTCGGCACGTATGGAGCTCGTCAATTTAGCCAGACAGCTATTTCTTGCCAGATAGCACTTTTAATCTTGTGACCTGGGAGCGTTGCAGCTTTTGCAATATCTTGTATCACAGCGCCATCTACTGGTTGTGATTCAGAATTACAGTCAAATGAATTAGATTAATCCCACAGTAAATTAGAATTTAAAAAAATGTCAATTTACTGTTTTACATTGGCAATATGTATTATTGATGATGCATTTTTTCCAAAATTAAATGATTTGTAGTTAAAATACTATTATACAACTAATGTTTAGGGCAAAAATTCTTACTTCATGAAAAAGCTCAATAATTCGAGACTTTCAATATGACCTAAAAGAGATTTGAGAATTTGTGATTCATTTTTAAATTACTTGTTTGTAAAGCTAATTCTAACTTTAGCGTTGTTAAATGATCAATTATTAAATGACTACAATTTACAAATTACTAAAATTAATAATTTGTGCAATTAATTTTCATCATTTACATCAAAATTAAATTTGTAATTTACAACAAAATTACAAATTTAGTAAACCCAAAATGCCAACAACGGCCACCAACCTTCTTCTGCAGCACGACAACCTTGCGCTCCTTGACATCCAGCATGTCCTTCAAGTCACTTATTTCTCCGTTCTGCGTGCTCTTCTCGTCCGAGATCTCTGATATCTGCTGACTCTTTTTGGACAGAAGCGACTCTTTCTCCTCCAGGCGAATGCGCAGGGCATCCACCTGCAAACATCACATTGCGAACGTCAACATAATCACATTTAATTGATCTTATGTTTTTTGTTTTTTTTATATATAGGAGATCATCTATGCCTCAGTTTGTAATATAGCAGCCCTCTGCTCCTTGGCAGTGAGCGACTCCTTGAGGACATCCACGTGTTGCTTGCTGTCAGAAAACTGGTTGTTCAGAGTGTCCAGCTTGGTACGGAGAGCCAACAGTTCGCTGTCCTTACGATTCAGGTCCTGTTTGACCTGATCCATCTGTGCAAAAAAAAAAAAAAAAACAATACAAAAAGGGTTAAAAGATAAACTTTTGGAAAAATTATAACCAAGGAGGGTAAAACAGTCATTTCAGAAATGTCGTCTACTTTATTAACAATAACTTACACTAAAACTAATATAAACTCAAGTAAAAATAAATTGAAAAAATAAAAACTACAGATGGGTGAGTATCGATACCAGGTATCGGTATCGATACCAAGGTATTTGTGGAGTCTGTCAATATCAGCCATCAATTAAGTCCTCCTCAGCAGTAGGTGGCGCTACAGTACACATCTACTTCAGAAAATTATTTTCTCCAATTTTGTTGTTGTTGTGTTCAACAGTATTTCAAACATCAAAATAATGTAATGGCATCCGTCTGAAAAAAACGTGGTATCAAACATCCCGACTAAAAACTAACAAACAAGCTATAGAAACTAAAACTAACTAGCACACAGAGTAACTATTATCCGCAGAATTAGTAAGCATTTCATCAAGCCTAACTAAGCTCGAAAGAAATGTCATGCAGGTTAGATTTTGACAAATCAGTCACACTCGAGGTGGCTCTACGAATGAAGTGGCAAAAGCGGCGCGAGAGGCAAAGCGAACGAGCAACAGCCATCAGACGGAGGTGCGTCTCTTACTGCGGACGCCTCGCGCTGCAGCTCATTGGCCCGCTCCTTTAGCTCCTCCTTCTCTGATTGGCTGTGACCTAACTCTTCCTTCAGCTGATCAACCTGGCGAGGGGAGGGGGGGAAAGTAGACTGTGGCACCCCGAGACACCCCGAGGGAGCGACCTTCTCGCGTTTGTTTATGTGATGTCACTTTGGTGCGTTAGTTCTTGAAATGAGTTACCTTATTCTTCATAAACTTGGAGTGGGATCGGTACACCTCCATCTGCTTGATCTCCTCTTCTCGCTCTTCGCTGCTGAGCGCTCCGTTGGACTTGAGCATGTTCAACTCCTCCTCCAGCTCCCTCATGGCACGCTCCAGCGAGCTGATTTTGGCATCCTGGCGGCAAAAGAATGCGTTGATGAAGTAGGGGTGGGCCTTTTTTGGGGGGGATTTACCTTCATTTCGATGACAGTCTGCAGGGCCTTGGTCTTGGTGGATTCAGGAGCTGCTTCATACCTCCTGTGCAGCTCCTGAGGGACAAAAAGGACGCGGGTGTCAGGGGACGACGGCGAACGGGGGTGGAGTGAGAGACGGGGCGAGGGAGGGGAAGGTCGGAGGTGACGAGGAGGGCAGGAAGAGGCGAGGATGACGGGATAGTGGCGGCGAGAAGGTGGGGAAGGCGCGGGGAAGGAGGGAGAGGAACGGAGATGGGGCAAGGTAGGGACAGGGAAAGAGTGTGAAGGTTGAAAGGGGGGAGACACATGAAAGGGAGGCGGGATGGAGGGGGAGGCGGGAAATGAGGGAGTGATGGGGGCCGAGGAGTATCCGAGTTTCCCCCTCGCCGAGGCGCTGGCTTTGAGCCTCCACGGGTCGATCCGATCATCCCACATCGGCAAAACTTAAAAAAAATCAACCATAAATAGAACTCTTGGCGGATTTAAACCACGAGGCGCTCTACCGAAACGCAGAATTCTTTTCCCTGCTCCCTTTCCAGCTTTTACCTCATCCAATCTAGCAAGGCAAAATGAAGTGCGATTTGAGGGGTTGGGATGCCGAGGCACAAAAAGAAGAAAAGAGGAAAGAAAACCAGATCGGGAGGGCACAAAAGGAGTGAGGAGGAATATCCGCATCACTGCTTCTCTTTGGGAGAAAATACACTCAAGGGCACGCTATCAACATGACAAACACACACGTGTGAATGCAATGGAAGCTGACATGACTCGGGGCAATGTGCACACACACACAGGGAAATATTAAATGTAGGTCACGGTCGATTGAGACTGCTTTAAGTACTATATAGCTTTGACTGTCACTAACAATAGTTCGCCACTAGGGGGAGTTGTTGCATTAAACAAGCCGCTTGACGTTTTAATAGGATGCCGATAACGCACCAATAAAATTCCTCCTCTGCTAAATGGCGACTAAGCACACGCACCTCTCGAAGTAGCAGCATCTCCTTGTCCTTCTGTTCCAGGAAGCCCTCCAGTTGGTGAATAGTCATCTCCGCGTCAGCCAGTCGCCTCGTCCGCTCGTGGTCCTCCTCGGTGGCGCGGGACGACAGGCCTTTGCTCTGCAACATTTCCAGAAGCTTCTTGATGGACTCGTCCCTGTGGCCAAAGAGAATTGACTTAGACTTGGTATCAAACATTCAGAGTATCCCGTTAATCCTACCTGGCGTTTAAAGTGTGCTTCTGAGTGTCGATCCTCAGCTCCATCTCTTCTACGGTCTTCCTCAAGAGGAAAAGCTCCTTGACCTGACGCTCGTATTCGCCGTGGAGACGCAGGAAGTTCTCCTCCGTCATTTCTTGCGGAGAGATGGCCTGGCATCCCAGACGGCCCGTATCGGAGTAATCGGACTGGAACAGCTGGTTGAGATCGCGCTGGATTCGGAGCTCGTCTTGCAAGGCCTGGATGGTGCATTGGAGATGCTGGTAGACACAGAAAAGAGAATCTTATGTAATTTGGTTTTAAAAACTACATTCATGACTAGGTACCGCCATGTAATAAATGATAAAGATGGCTACCGTACTTTTTTAGCCTTTCGACAGTGCGCCTTATAGTCCGAAAAATACGATACCAAATTAACATTTGGGTTTTCAATACCCCCCAAAAAACTAATTTATCAAAGGTAAGTGCAATTCATCACTGTCATTGGCAATGCATTGAACAGCTAAATAATGCATGAGATGGAATCAGTGGTTGTTCCACAAGGATCAATAACCAACAAAACCATAATTACGAAAAGAAAGACTTCCGCTTGCATTCAGCGGCACGCACGTTCATATTCGTTGGACGAAATATACGCTCGGAAAAGATGCCGCACGATTCCAGAATAAATTAACGGCACAGGCACGGACGACCGCACGATCGCTCTCGTCAAGCATGCAAAACCGCATTGGAGTAGCACGGGGTAAACAAACAGTTCCCGCACGAATGCAGAATGTGTCGCCAAGTTTGGTGCCAACTTCAGATGGATTCATACGAGGGACTCGGATGATGAGAACGCACACACAGTCCACGCGTTTGTGCCAGGCCGGATCTCCCACCGGGATACGCAGCTGGAATGTGCGGTTGAGAAATGCCAGACCACTTGAGAGAGGAGGAGACGCAGGAGAGGGAAATAATTGAGGCATCCATTAGGAAGCATTTAAAAACACTGATGGGAATACAACAGATTAGATGTGAAGAGTGCAGTGTGTTTTTAATGCAAGAGAAAAAAAGAGCAAGGGTCAGAAAACACATTTTTCTTCTGTGCTTCTGCTGAGTCATCTTTAGTCAACTTTGAACCCATCAAACGTCTCCTGATTCCACGTAGGAGTCAGCTGTTCGACAGCGTTAGCAGCTAGCGGTTAGCAGCTAGCGGCTATCAGCTAGCGGCTATCAGCTAGCGGCTATGCGAGTGACAACGTATGGCCTATACGTGGGCAGAATCAAACGAAATTATATTCAAAAGTAGTTTAACTGGAGGAAATAACTCCGCACACTTTTACAGCGACACACTGACACAGTTGCACTTCATATTGAGAAATATTTAACAAACCAGGCTAACACGTTTTGATTTAGCCGGCAAAATGGTGGTTCTGACGTCACTTTGCTCTCATTGGCCAAAATCTGACTTACTAATATTTCTAACCCTTTCACAGTTTCAATTTCAGAAAAACAATATTGAACATACTATTGCAAAAATATTTTTGTTTTTGTGAAATATCTTCTTGACAATAGTAATAAAAAAATCTTGTAAATAGCAGATGTTAATTTTTTAAATCTCACATTCTAATGGAATGAAGGAATTTAGGACCAAAAAAAAAGAAAAGAATACACGAGAGGCGCGAAAACTGTGTGACATTTCATCACAACCCGCGTCTTCGTACCCTCCAGCCACTGCTCATCTGTCCTTCAACATCTCTCCGTTGTTCCTCCTCCGTCTCATCCCTCGCTCACCGTCTGAGTCATGCTCCCCCGACCCCGCCCCTCCCTCGCAAACATATACGAACACTCGTTTACACCCGCACGTAAGTGTGGTTGTGTGCAAAATAGCCGTGAGCGGTTCAGCGAGATCGCCCACTCGCTAAGAGGATCTAAAGATGGACAAATTACAAGATAATCCCTCCTTTTAAGTACTATATTCTCCGTTTTTGCGTGCGTGGCAAATCCGCGTGACGATGCATATGTATGGATGAGAGTCAAAACAACTAAATAGTGAATCCAAAACATCCAAAGTACGCCTACGGTGCAATGTTGACCCTAATCAGTCACATTGAGATGCAGCATGAGGGTCAGTGGCGGCATCACGGGCAAGGAAAAGCGTTCGGAGTGCAGCCAGCTGTCACATGGATTTAACATGAGCACTTTCACATCACGCCGAGATGCAGAGTGAGGGGAAGAAAAAATAAAAAGTGGGAATGCCTTCGCACCGGCTTCATTCCTGTCCAGAGTCGCTCCTTATAAGGAGAACCGTGACGACCGCGAGGCCCTCGACATGCAAACACAGCAACCTCGCGAGGAGAAAGTGAGAGGAGGAGTAGGAAAACAGAGTTGCTGTTGGAAAAGTTGAAAAAGACTCAAGTGTTTTTTTTTTCCCCCTGCGATTGTTCCATCTTCCCATCTGCTCTCTTCTCCCCTGCCCATCCCTCTACCTATTTACCTCCCTCGCTCTCTCCATCCTTCCTAAATAAACATGCGGGTTTGAGGACCATCTGTTAGGTACGAGCGTTCGTGTGTGAAAAACACACACAGTCGACACGCTCCGTTTTAAGGACTTGTCAAAAACTAAAAAAAAAATCTGGGAATAATGAGTCATAGGTTGACAAAAACAGTGTGGTGCACAGAGGCCAAGCCGAGTGAGTGATGACAAACTGATGATCGTCGCCGACTTTGTTTGGTTTTTAGAACTTGCCATCGGGCTCAAAGGCAGACGTGCCTCAAAGAAAGGACTTTTGAAGACGTGATGAGTCAGCACGCCATTACACTTGCAGCATGCATTGGTAACTAATAAAATTGTTATTTATTTTTGTATTTATTTTTTCTGTATTATTTGCACTCTCTTAGGTGTAAAACGGTACCAAATACCTTTATTTATTTTACTGTATGCTCTTTGGCTCATTAATTTGAAATTTATAATAGTGATTGTTAAATTAATTCATTTTTTAAAAAAATTAACAAATTCATTAAAATGATATTTTTTTAAAGAATTAACGTTTTTATCAATGAAAAACCCACAAAAAAAACCTGAAGAGTAAAATTTCCATTTTCCTACTTGATATTTTTGAACAGACTAAAACTTACTATTATTGTTACTAACACTCATGGGATTATTTTGAAGACTATTTTTTACCTTCACTTGAGTCATAATGTAACA